>NC_084491.1:31609522-31946313 GCF_030035675.1 Rhineura floridana
CTGTAAAACAGAGAACAATAATGATCTAAGTCATGAGGTTACTGTCAGAACAATTGCAAGGCACTTTTAACAATTAAATTGCTACATGAATAATAATACTATTGCAAAGCCTGATATTTTATCATGTATGAATCATTATTATTTCCTCAAAACACTCTGTCCTCAGAAATGCTCCAACACAGCAAATGCTTCTGTAGCATTAGCATTCAATGAGGACAATTTCCCTTTCACAAAATTGAAAGAGTTTGTGGTTCTGTATTCGAGGCATCCATGAAGGTTTTGGGGACTACACACATCAAATGTATATGCCAACAAGGAACACTTCCCTACAGATTCCTGGATTTATTTTTTAAAAATCCTATTCCTAAATCCTGTAGATGAGGTTTGCATTCCAAACAGCAGCTATTTAAAGCACTACCACCTAATATTTCTAAAGGGCAGTACCTGCCACATCAAGGGATGATTCTGTGATTATTTAAGAGAGGTGTAAGGGCTACCTGTCTTCAGAAGGGGGAGAGATGGGATAGCGGGGCCCACTCCACCGGCTCAACAAGGAGGTACCATTTGGCACCTGCCCTCCTGAACTGTCATTGATTTGAAGCCATTCCACCCAGCTTTAGCAGAGGGAGAGCAGGGACAAGACGACCCACTCTGCTGGTTCAACTGAGAGACCAGCTGCCATTGGGCTTCTCCCTTCTCTGAACTGTATCCATTCCAGATGGTCATATATAACTACTATGCACCTTTTAAGAACTGGCACCCATGTGTGCTTGTTTACCTCTTCCCCTTCTATCCCCTTTCCCCCTTCTTGTGCTCTGTCTATCAGATTGTAAGACTGCTGGCAGTCTTAATCTTTATACGGCACCTATAAAATGTTAGGTGCATTATAAACAACAGAAACAATGCCCACATGGTATCTGCATTCTCCATTCCCTGCATCTAAGTCCTGGCTTACCAAACTTGTTGTTTGAAGAAGATGAGTTACTGGGGGATGGTTTGTAATGCAAGGATGGAGGAGAAAGTAACGCTGCAGTGGTGCCAGGATTTAGTGGGGCATCTGTTTTCAGTGCCCTAGAGGTAATGAAGTGAGGACAGGTCTACACAGCATGGCTGACGCAGGAAACACAGGTCTTTAAGTACTGTTTTAGATTCTACTGCAATGCTGCCACTGATGGCTACGGCCTAGAGCATCTGCCACCGGAGGCAGCTGTCCCACTTTGCCTAATGGTAGAGCCAGCCCTGAACAGAAATACTTGGGCCATTGAGTCCCTAATAAAGCAGGTTTTCGTTAGAGGCAAGGGTTTGAAATGTAAGCATACTGTGTTCCGCACTTCATGCCTGCCCTCTTTTAGTTTAGAAAGCTGAGGGTGGTTTAGTCAATATATCTGTGTGTATTTAATTTGCAAGTGGGAGGTTGAGCATAATAGGCTTGCTCATCGTATCTTTATTATTGTTTTCGTGGCTTCCTAATACAGCTACTGAATTATCTTGCTATTGCAGTTGCTAGGGCTTGTTTGTGTTATACAATATTGCATGCACACTCATGCAAACTTCCTGATTAGTCTTCCAGATGAGGAATTACAAACACAGACGCGCGCACACACACATACTCTTCTAGTCAAATTAATGTTATACTATACAAAAAATGTGATCTGAAAAAGAGTGGCTTGCATGTCCAACCTTTTTTCATACCTCTGAGCTGAGTTTCTCTGTCTTGTCTGGGAAGCAATTTCTCCAGGAACAAAAGCTACCCCTGAATGATTCTGTAATAAACTCAGTGGCATTAGAAAGGGGGGGGAGAGAGAGCACTCTAAACACCACATTGCCAATCTGCAAACTCTCCTTTGGAAGACATGATCTGTAGCAGGGTGATCACTATTACAGGTTTTGGATGGTGGGCTTACAAAAGAGATTTCAAAGGAGGGCAGGTTTTTACAGCAGTAATGGTTAACTTGTGGCCCTCCAGATGTTGCTGAACTACAACTCTTATCAGCCCCAGTCAGTATGGCCAATGGTCAGGAATGATGGGAGCTGTAGTCCATCAATATCTGCAGGGTCACAGGCTAGCCTTTCTAGCGCTGCATGAAGAACATTTCTCCCGCTTTGCACAGCAACATCCCACCACCCCAGAGTCATTTCTGGCCCCATTTGGAAAGTGTGCAGCAGCCAGGCTGCCAAACACAGTGACACTGTTGCTTGAAAGGACATCGTTACATATAAAGAAGGGCTGGCTCCTGCTGGGAGGAAGGGTGGATATAAATCAAATAATAAATAAATAAGAAGAGAGTGCAAAACTTCTCAGGCCATCTCCTAACTGTAAGCAGTGTGTTGTATACCATAGTATCTCACCCACCCAAAAGCTGGCCCAAACCTTGGAAGTGTTGTGGCCCCTACATTTACCCATGAATTGCGCTAAGGAGATTTCCAGATGGAACTTCAGATCAGCCCTAGATGGCGTAGACCTCTGCCTGGGAACCTGGAGAACCACTGACAGAGTAGATCAGGAGTCACCAACATGGTTCCCTCTGGCACCAGTGTACCTGCCAACACCTCTTATGGTGCCTGTGAGAGGTTACGGTAAAACATTTCCTCAAAAATGCACAATGCATGAGAGACTGTTTGTTTTTCCTGCTCAGTTCCTGTTTACACTGGTTTGGCCTCTCCTACAGTGGAGGCTGGTGCGCTGATGTCAGTGAATCCGCTCCAAGTTTTAGTCTAAACTTTCAAGAAGCTGTCCAAGGTGCTGAGCATTGGAGCCATCAACCTTCACTACTCTCCTCCACTTAACACACCCCTGAAACATGCCCACATTTCCTGCTACTGACTCTGATGGCTATGGTCTTCTACCTCCATTGTCGGAGGCAGTATGCATGCGAATACCAGTTGCTGGAAACCACAGGAGAGGAGAGTGTGCTTGCACTCAGGTCCTGCTTGTGGGCTTCCCATAGGCATCTGGTTGGCCACCTTGACAACAGGACACTGGACTAGATGGGCCGCTGGCCTGATGCAGCAGGCTCTTTTTATGTTTTTATGTTCATTGAATCCCAGGATTAGACACCCACCCACTCTCTGTGATCTAGCATGGCAGTGGTTAATGTAAGTGCCTTTTCCCCCTTTGATGGAGGGGGGCTAATGAGGGTCATGCCCACATTGTGGTCCTGTCTTATTTTCTGCTCTTTTAGATGTTGCACCTATTTTATGTTATACCACAACCCCCACGGCAGCTATTTTGCGTTATAACATGCACCCCAGAACAGCCATTTTGTGACTAGTGCCCACAGAATTCCAAATGTGCCCACTGGCCAAAAAAGATTTGGCAACCCCTGGAGTAGAATAATACCAGGGGAGGTGGACAAACAGTCTAGCGGTGTATAAGGCAGCTTCCTATGTAAAATAGAAGTGGGTCCCTATAGCAAATCAAACTAGGATTCCGCTGTGCTCACTTTCTGATTTTCCAGTTCCAGACTCTGTTGGTCCATCTGCAAAGAGCAAACCTGCTGCCTTCAGTCTCCCAACTTCTTAATGTATGCCTTGTTAGCTCTTTAAAATGAATAATCTGAATAAAAGCACATAAAAAATTGGAGCCTGGCTGGAAATATTTGTTGTAAAATAACCTCTCTGAAAAGGTGACCCCTGCAGTCTCACATACTTTTGCATTTAAAAGAAAAGCAGAGAAGGAAATAAGAACACTTAGGCTTAATTCTGCTCAGCATGGGGCGAGAGTGAAATATGAATACAAAATTGACTTGGTGAGGATGAGCAGAATATTCTCTTGTTCATTACTGCAAAGACGCCAAAATGATGGGAACTTTTAAAAAGCACTTTGGTTCACCCTTGTGACAGCACCATGACAGATTTATTTATTTATTTATTGCATTTCTATCCCACCTTTTCTCCAAGGAGATGAGAGTGGTGTACATAGTTCTCCCACTCCTCCTTTAATCCCCACAATGACCCTGTGAGGTAGGTTAGGCTGAGAGGTAGTGACTGGCCCAAGATCACCCAGTAAGCTTCATGGCTGAGTGGAGATTCGAACCCTGGTCTCCCAGGTCCTAGTTCAACACTCTAACCACTACACCACACTGTAAAGTAAAGGGCTTCCTCACCCAGATTATATTTTATCCAGGGTTGCTTGCTTATCACCTAATTAAAATATCTATACTCATTTCTGATGTGTGGTTGACTAACAATCTGTTTAAAAATCAGTAACAAACATTAAGGTCCCATCTGCACTAGACATTTAAAGCAGTATCATGACACTTTAAACAGACATGGGGCTCGTCCAAACGGAGCGGGATAATCCAGGTTTTCCATATCCGCTCTGTCATCCGAAAGTCCTCACTTGCCCCTTTTCCCGCTCCTTTCCCGCTCTTTCCCATATGCAAAGATAATCGCATTTTCCGCGGTTCTGCCAAAGCGGATTTACCCGCGTGAAAACGCGCTTTTGTGCGCGACGTCATCAGGACAACCGAAAAATAATGAGAACACAAAGCGGTCATGTCACACATTATACAGTCATCTGGATGAGCCCATGGTTTCCTCCAAAAACTTCTGGGAACTGTAATTTGTTGAAGGTGCTGAGAGTTGTTAGGAGACCCCTATTCCCTTCACAAGGCTACAGCACTCAGAGTGGTTTAACAATCAATCCCCAGGGAACTCCTGCTGGGAGGAAGGCGGGATATACATCAAATAATAAATAAATAAACTCACTCTGAGAACTGTAGCTCTTGAGGGGAATATGGATCTCCTAACAACTCTCAGCACCAGTAGTGTAGTGTCAAACTCAGAAGTGCAGGGTCCCTTCATAACAGCCACACCTCTCCCCCTTTACTTACTCATTCCCTTTGAGAATGAGATCCTTGTTAATGCCTTCTCCCACAACAACAGATGTCCCTAGAAAGGTGAGTGTGTGAGGTACTGAAAAGAGTCTTCCCAGCAGCTGATTCATCTCCTTTCACTCTGATTGGTTCCAATCAGCAGGAAAGGACAACGAAGCATGCTAGAAGATTCTTCTCAGTGGGAAACACACTCCCCTTTCATGCTGATTGGCTTGTAGGATGCTGGAGACACTGGGACCCTACTGGGACCCTGCTTCCAAAAAGCTAAGGGGTCTAAGACCCTCTGAGACCCTGGACGACTATACCTCTCCTCAGCACCCTTCACAAACTACTGTTCCCAGGATTCTTTGGGGGAAGCCATGGCTGTTTAAAGTAGTATGTTACTGCTTTCAATGTATACTGCAGGTGGAAGCCTAGAACACAACTGAAACAAAAGTAAGACAGAATATAGCACAGCAGAAAGCCGTCATAAGCCAGGAAAATTCAACAACCATCACACAAATTGCCATCAAATGAGTCCTTCCAAAAATGCTCTGCAAAAGAGCCAAGCTTTTACTGCCTGGCAGAAAGCCAGTCACGACAAGACCCAAACATGCCTGTGCCACAAGGGTATTCCATAACTTCTGCTTTTAAAAATTTGTTTGAAACACTGCCATTACCAAAAGAAAAGAAAAAGATTATTTTGATTCTTGGGTAATTGCTTTGCTTCTTGTATAAAATGAATGAAATACTTTTTTTCTCTCAGTTCAACCAGGGGGTCAAGATCCGTTCCTGCGGTGAACTTGTTGGTCATCTTGTCCATTTCAGTGCTCTCCAGTGCAGAGGTGGGGAAGCCTTTTCAGGCTGAGGGATGCATTACCCCAGTGGATAGCTGTTGGGGGCTGCATTCCAGTAGCAGGTGGGGGCCAGACTCAGAAGTGGGCAGGGCCAAATCTGTTGGAAGTGTGGCAACAGCAATTCCTGTTTGGGTTCCTTTTGCATTCCAGAGAGAAGATAGAGTCAGGGTCTTCCAGCTGGCTAGGCTTGCCTATCTTTACCTGTGCTCTTCTCTAGCTAACTTCCTTCCTTTGTAAACTGATATTCTCAGGGAAACTGACCTCACTTCGGACCCTCCTTTCTGTTTACTACTTCTTCGACTGTCCGAGGAGAGAGGAGATATCTTTGTTTTTGTTCTTTCTCCTGAACCCCAAGAAAAATACCCAAGTCTGGGCATTGCACCTCCAACTTAGTTAGTTAGAGCTAGGTATGCCTTTGCTATCTACTATGTATTTCTATAAATAAAGTAGCTTTTCTCGTTTTACTAAGTCTTAAGTCTCAGTGATTTAAACACAGAATAAAAGGCTGCTTCTGAGGTAAATGCACACACTGGCAAATGCAGATCAGAAAGCTAAATTACTCTGCATATACATCCTTAACACAGACAATCACAGTCACAAGCAATCATGCAAACACAAAGCACCATGGAAACGGAGGCAAATGTTTAATTACTAACTCCACTCAAATTTCACTTTCCATTTTCTTCATATATTGTTTCCCCCCAAGTTTTTGTTGAAGCTCTGCACCACTATTCATCTGTCCTGACTGTGCAAAAAGCAAAAAGAACCCAGTAATCATAGCAGAAGAATGCAAATAACATCAGTGCACATCTAAATGGCAGGCACTGCTTTACAGCTATTTAAAGCCTTAAAACTTCCAAATGCAATTGCATCCTGAAAATCATATGCATGCAACTGCAAAATGCATAGTCACTTTTTGCATATTTGCAAGGAACACAGCTCTGCCTTTCTTTGCTAAGGCATTTCTCATTCTGCTTTGATGCTCTTGGATCAGATTTTCTTCCAGAGGAGGGAGCCTTATTTGGGGAAATCTGATAGGAAACCAATAAAAGTATTCATGGCTTTTTTTGTGACAGTGCTCACTACGATAGAGTACCAGCACTGGCAGCATCTCTACAAGGTTTCAGATAGGAATCTTTCTCAGTCCAACCTGGCTGGAAATGCTGGGGATTGAGCCTGGAGCTTTCTGCATGCAAAGAGGAGGATTTCCTCTGAGGAATGACCGTTCTCAAGAGTTATCCACCTGCTCACTCATTCAGATTAACTTCCATGGGGATGGAGCTGAACCCTGATGAACGGCAAGGTTAGCAATCCACATTAACAGCATTTTAAGAAGGGATCTCCAAAAGAATAGAAAGGAACAATTACTATTTCCAGGAGCAGAGATCAGGAAACGGGGACTGTTTCTGGTCAAAGTACTGTTGTAGTCTATGACAATATCCAAAGAAAGCTCCATTTATATTTCAGCAAGAACTTTTGAAAAACAGTGGAGGGAGGCCTCTGGGCTTCTGAGGGAAGCTAGTGTGTTAACAGAATCCCTGTTTCCTGTTTGCTTCACCCCCTTCTTATCAGGCCATGAGACTTCCTAAATTGGGAAGTAGTTCACAGCTATTGTGGGACGTGTTAAAAGGTGCCGAGAGCAAATTAGGTGTGAACACAAGCACATTGCACAAAGCCACCTGCTAGTGTTAATCCCTTGCTCAGTAAAAATAGAAGGTGGCAGAAGTACTAGAAAGCAGGCAGTTCCAAAAAACAAAAGACAAACACGCTAGACCCTTGTGTCGCCTCCTTACATCTTTAAAAGAAGGTAGTTTAGGTCAGCACATGGTTAAACAATGGAATTCACTCTTGCATGATGAGGTGACAATCATCCACTTTGTTGTTGTTGTTATCTGCCTTCAAGTCAATTTCGACTTATGGCAACCCTATGAATCAGTGGCCTACAATAGCATCTGTCCTGAACCATCCTGTTCAGATCTTGTAAGTTCAGGTCTGTGGCTTCCTTTATGGAATCAATCCATCTCTTGTTTGGCCTTCCTCTTTTTCTCCTCCCTTCTATTTTTCCCAGCATGATTGTCTTTTCTAGTGTATCATGTCTTTTCATTATGTGTCCAAAACATTGTTGTGTGCCACCCCAAATCTCCGAGTGGTGAGAGAACTCCAGGGGTCCCTGCGCTTACCCAGGGTTTGGTTTCCTTGGAAAGGAGGACAGTGGAGTCTGTGGTGTCTTTATGAGATATGGTTTGTTTATTTACACACATTCCAACCCTGAACTTAAGATGGAGGGATTCAAAGCATCAGCAGTCAAATAGATCTTTCTTTTCCATCAGGCTTGCAGGAGGCACCCTAAAGCCATGGTCCAAAGAGCCAGCCTCTCTGCATGCCTCCAGTTCCCAGCCTTTCCTCAGACTCAACTAAAAACCACAAGCCTCTCCTTGGCCTCAGGAAGGGGGGGGGCTCTCCTGAAAAGTTTCAATAACAATAGGATCTCACCTGGCCACTCTATTAAACTAACAAAAGAGACTCATCTGGCCAGTAGAGTAGGTTTCTCACCTCCCGATGTAGGGTTCCACATCAGAGGCTGGAAGAAGTCTCAGAAATCATCCATCTCAACGCCAAATCCATAACAGTATGATAACCTCAGTTTCATCATTTTAACTTCTAGTGATAGTTCTGTTAATTTGTTCTAACATCCAATTATTTATCTTTTTCACAATCCATGGTATCTGCAAAGCTCTCCTCCAAAACCACATTTCAAATGAGTTGATCTTCTCTTATCCACTTTTTTCACTATCCAACTTTCATATCCATACATAGAGATCAGGAATACCATGGTGTGAATGATCGTGACTTTAGTGTTCAGTGATACATCTTTGCATTTGAGGACCTTTTCTACTTCTCTCATAGCTGCCCTCCCCAGTCCTAGCCTTCTTCTAATTTCTTCACTATGGTCTCCATTTTGGTGAATGACTGTGCAAGGTACTGATAATCCTTGACAAGTTCAGTGTCCTCATTGTCAACTTTAAAGTTACATAAATCTTCTGTTGTTATTACTTTAGTCTTCTTGACATTCAGCTGTAGTCCTGCTTTTGTGCTTTCCTCTTTAACTTTAACATCAGCATTTGTTTCAAATCATTACTGGTTTCTGCTAGTAGTATGGTATTGTGTGCATATCTTAAATTATTGATATTTCTCCCTCCAATTTTCACATCTCCTTCTTCTTGGAGAGGGCTATTGTGGTTTTGAGGAGGAGGCACCTTGTTAAAATGTTAACCTTGCTAAAATTGTGTTAGCTTTGGTTGGTTAGGTTGTCACCTCTCTAGGTTAAAATCTCTGGATGGGTAAAAAAGATGCATCTTTTCTCTAGTGTACATCCATTTATTTATTTATTTGTTTGTTTGTTTGTTTATTTGTTTATTTATTTGTTTGTTTGTTTATTTGTTTGTTTGTTTGCTTGCTTGCTTGCTTGCTTGTCACTTTTTTTTCCAAAAAGGAACTCAAAGTGACTTACAAAAAAAATGTACTCGAAGTGGCCTATAACAAAAGCAAACAATTACAAAAACAGTTTCATAATAAAATAATACAACAGCAGAAATAAAACAACAAATGTCACAACAAATGTCATATAAACACCTGTGCATCATACAGTGAGCTGCTTTGCCATATTTCCCATTGGAACCGCTGTTATATTTTGAATATTTTGTCACTGGAACTTTTGAGATCTTCCGTATGTACAGCAGGAGCGTGGCCACTGAGCTACAAGCCTTCCTGTTCTTGCTGAGCTATTTGTCATACTGAGATCTAGCCTGTGTGTGCTGATTGGATTGTACGATAGGCAAATGGTATTGCTTGGAGACTAGATAGCTTTGGGATCCATTATGTCTCTGTGTTTTGCTATTCCACACTTCCCATTAAGCTGCTTATGGAATCTATTCCTGGATCACTGAAGATAGAACTAGCACCGGCTGTTTCAACCTTCCCATAGACCTCTGGTCAAAGAAGATAGTGCCTTTCAAACAGCATAGGACTCGTCCATGTAGTACGAAAGAAACCCCGTGCTTCCTCTCATACATACTCAATGGTCATGTAAAAAAACCCAAGAGGATGTTCACTTTTTCCTGCCACAGACCAGTATATCAACTAGATCAAATTCAGAGGAATAACCACCTTTAACTTCCCCCTTCCAATTTGTTGAACAAAAGCTCTTCTTCTGTTTTCACTCTTTTTTCTGCAACCATGAGGACTAGAGACTTGCTTTTTTAAAAAAGACGAAAAGTCAGTGGAATACAAACAGCCCTGCTTGTTTGGTCAGGAACATTCCAGGCATCAGGGAGAGAACCCATAATCATATCCTGCAGCAAGGATGGCTACGCTGGTACGTCTTGCCAAATTTGGATCCTGTCTTTGTGCCAAGCTGTCTGGCCCCCTTGCACTTCCCCACACATATTTACTACCACCTCTCTGTGCACTCACAAATACCCCCCTTTCACATTATTCCAAACCTATGTGCACCAGGCTTCCAACATGAGGTAGATGAACTGTTCAGCAATAGCCACATAACTTTGATTTACATTATGGGCACATCATCCCAGGAGTATCTGCCATCTCTCAGCTGAGAAAAGGGCATGTGGGAAGTGTGCTGGAACACGGAAAGTAGAAAATGACTCTCTTATATTAGTGATCCAGGGTGTGAAATAGTTGACAGCACATTCTGATCTGGCCAAGATCTATTTGGGTTCCCTGTTTCCTGTCACTGTCACTCACTGTGCTATCTGTCCATTTGCTTTCTGATAAACCTACCAAGTTTCTCTCATCCTGCTTCCCCTGACCATTTTCCTATATTCTCTCAGTGGGTTAGCGGGCGTGCAGGCATGCACATGCACACATACACACCAGGGGCATGCAGGCATGCACACGCACACATACACAGCAGGACTACAAGTTTAATTGGTAGCTTAATCTATCCATTTGGAAGGCACAGCAACCCAGAAATGGGAGAGGTGGGTAAGCAAGCTTGTACCATTTTCTCCACTGAAACAGTTGCATGGGGGCAGGTGGGTTCTAGGCTGATGGGGGTGGGAAAAGAGACTCGAGAAGGCTAATCCACAAAAATGGTTGGCTTACAGTCACTTTTTCCTACAGTCCTTCTGACAGCTACTGAGAAGCTGCTTCCTCCTCCTTTGTTTGCCCCCCATCTCTGGAGAACAAGCACTGCAATGATCCTCAATGCTAGCATGCATTGTTTCAATTACCACCCTTTAGCAGCAGAAGCGTGACAGCATCTTGCAGATGATGGATAGGGCACCCCATAGAAATAAAGTTTGATAGGGTAGGTGCTTGAAACACACATATACCAAAAAAAGGAACTGCCTGTTTTGTTTCATGTAGGGATTCTAAGCAGTTAAATTTATTCTACTTGTGAATTTTGTTTCAGCTACATTAACAGAATTAGACTCCAGGCCTCATTTACACAAGAGGCAGGCACAGAGCAAGTCCTTTCTTGTGTAAGCTTTCTGCACATGCCTGTTATGCTTAAAGCAGAGTTAGGAACTTGTGGCTCTCTGGATATTCTTGGACTCCAACTCCCATAGCCCCAGCCATTTTTAATCTCTGCCAGTCCACAGCAGAAAAAGTGTCAATTTGCATGTGTGGTTTGAATCCAAGCTGTGCCTGCAAGGAGACTTCAGAGGTGCTCATTGTAACCACTGATCAGCTGAAGGTGCAGCTCTCATAATGCCATGATGTCATAATGATGCTGTGTGATTGGCAGATGGGCGGCCACGGCCACCTGCCAAAGTTGGCCCAGGGTGGGGAGGTAAGGATCTAGCCCACTAGGTTGATAGGAAAGTACGTCAAGAGCATGGTTTTCTTGCTCAGTTCATAGGTAGTGTTACCTGCTCCACTTGCTGAGTAATTCTGGATAAGACACTCAAGAGAATTCATATTTTGACCCTCAGTTTCAGACACCCAGAGTACGGATCTCAGAGGCAACCGAATCAACAGCCTCTCATATAGCACAGGCTTCACATATAATGAAGCAATGATAACAGGATTGCCTCCCTTTCTATAAAATAGGCAGGCTTCTGCAGGACATCATCCGAGGAAGGGTTATTTCCCTGCAATGTGAACCTGCACCTATATGAACACGCTTGGGTTCTAAGTTCAGCCATGGAGATCCTACTCTGAGGTCCATCAGATTGGCAGGAACAAGACTGAGTCTTTTCAGTGGTGTCCCCATCCTTATGGAATGTCCCTACACAAGAGGTGTGTCTCACTATCTCCCCGACTACTTTTAAACAAGCCTTAAAGACTTGGATGTTTCAGTTCGCTTTTAACTGCATTAGTGATGCTGCACTTTTCTTTTCTTTTGTAAGCGGTAGCTTAACTGTCACTGTCCGCTGGGATGCAGTCTCACACAACTTTGTCAACATCAGAGCTGCTGCACCACCACTTCTTCCCAGGCCACCTGGGTATTGTGAGAAGTGGCCTGTGCTGTAATTCCTAACCCATAGTGGTATCAATCATTGGGAAACTGGGTGTGATGTGGGGAGGAGCCAGAGAGTTGGCTCCTCTCTTGCGTTTCTTGCATTTTATGGCAGACAGTGAATGCCATTCCTGAAACAGATATTGAGCATCAGGGTGACGAGATCCTTCTATAGTGTTGAATGAGGGAGGAAAAATGGAAATGGACTGCCTTCAAGTTGATTCCGACTTGTGGCAACCTTGTGAATAGGGTTTTCATGGTAAGCGGTATTCAGAAGGGGTTTACCATTGCCTTACTCTGAGGCTGAGAGGCACTGACTGGCCCAAGGTCACCCAGTGAGCTTCATGGCTATTTGGGGTTTTGAACCCTGGTCTCCCAGGTCATAGTCCAACACCTTAACCACTACACCACACCTAGGTTCAAATCCCCACTCAGTTATGAAGTTACTTGGGTGGTCTTGAGCCAGGCATTATATCTTAGCTTGGACTACTACCTCATGGGTTGTTGTGAAGGTAAATGGGTGCAGGGAAACAATGTACACCGCCTTCCAACTCCTTGGAGAACTAGGGCTGGATCACATTTGGAAGTATATATTTTTAATCTATTTGAAAGTGGCCAGGAAGCACCAATATCTCCATCAAATATAATGCCAAAAATAAAGTAACACCAGTAGCAGCAACATTAAAGCAATTTTGAAAGCACTACATATAGTTATAAAACTTGAAAGACCGCCTTGCCCTGCTCAGATCTGTTTGATCACTTAGGTAATCAGGGGGAAATGTATTTGTTCCACTGCACCATACAGATTAATTGATGTAAGGTGGTGACTCGGAAGTAGTCATTTTCTGTGGTTGCCCCTGTAGTTTGGAATGTCCTTCCCCCTGTGATCTGTGAGGTGCCATAAGTCATTTGTTTTTAGACACCTCTTGAACACACAACTTTTAATTCAGGCCTTCCCTGTCCCTCTAAGGCTGGACCATGTATCTTTGCATTTCTGTATTTCAAAATTTTTATTTTTATTGATTTTTCAATATTATTCTGATGTATTTGCATTATATTGTTTGTGTTTTTATGTTTTCATTGATTTTATGGTAAGTTTTTAGTATATATCTGCACACAGCTTAGACGTGCTCTAATATTAAGCGCTTTAATAATTTTTCCAAATAAATATTACAGAGCCAAAGAGAAAACAGTTGCCTTTCCACAGCTTCTTAACATGTCAAAGGCTGACCAACAGAGCTTCCTTCTAAAATTCAGAAAAGGGATGCATTGTTATTTCACCTAGAGTTAGTTTTTTCTCCCCATTTATATCTCACGTTTCCTCTATGGAGCTCAAAGCAACACAAATTATTCCCCAGTCAATGGGCAAGGCTGCCCAATGAGCTTTATGGCTGAGTGGGGATTTGAACCTAGGTCTCACTCGTTCTAGTCCAACACTCTAACAGTGCAATCCAAATCCAAGATCCACTGGGATGAGTGAGTTTGGAATTGGGCTCTTCCAGATGAGCCTGGGCTATGTTAGCATAACTTCTTCATCATGGCTGAGCTGGCTCAGCCATGGCTCAGTCTGTGAAACTAACTGGGTAATACTTACACCACTTAAGTCCAAAACAGGGAGTGTTCAGGGGGCATGGAAAAGATGGGAGAGGGCAAGGAGAGACTTTCACCTATTCCAAACCTCTTTCAGCTCAGTCACATTACCTGGCAACCCAGCAGAACTTATGCTGGCAAAAGGGTGGTGTAATTCAAACTCTATTTTAAAGGCTTGTTTTCCATCTGCCAGGCTCAGGCTGGCAGCAGCTCCACTCATGAATAGTTTGGAACAGGGGTAACTTAAGCTAGCATGTGTTCCGCCAGCTTCTTATTCTTAGGATTGCTCTGCTCCCCAGAACTGCTGGACTCTAGTGCCCATCGTGCCTGACCATTGTCCATGCTTGCTGGGGATGATGGGAGTTGGAGCCCTACAACATCTGAAGGGTTACAGGTTCATTATCTCTGCTCTAACTACTATAGCATATTGGTGTTCCAGCAGCTCATTCGGGATCCCCAAGGCTACCATCATATAAACATAACTATATCCACTTTGATACTGGAGGAGGAAAACTTCAGACTTGTGGGAGCAACATTGTTTTTCACTAGAACCCCTCAATCAACCTACTGGAGCATGGTGCAAAAGACTTAGAATTAAAGAATTTTAGCCCAGGAATTGTTTTATTACTAGAAATGAACAGAGTTTACCATCCTTCCACACATAAAGTTAAGGGAATCATATTGTTGCTGCTGTTGTTAAACAATCAGGAGTCAGAGATCCTTTGTGATTTACTACACATCACCCAGAGATCTATTGGTACATTTAGATCTCCCTTCTGCACAACCCTGTTCTACACAACTTTTCTAGATATTTTATCTTTTGCATCTGGTCATTTTATGGGTTGTACCTACTGTAGCGCTAAGTTAAAGTCACTAAGTGGTATACTTGTTCAGCCAGCAAAACATTTGGTGCCAGCAGAACATTGTTGTACAAGAGAATGCATACACAGGTTGCTGGTAACTTTATTACACAATAGACTGTGCAATCTTTTGTGCAACAAGTTTCTGCTAGCTCAACTGTTGCATTGGATTCCTTTGTTGTGCAACATTAAAGCTCTCCCATCCACTAGCATAAGCACTTTGGCTAGCAGACAGAGAATACTGGATACAAACCAATGAGATGCCATTGTTCTTAAAGGGAAGCCATGTCATGAACTCCCATGGGAGATCGTGGCTACTTTCTTTGTTTCTTGACTCAGGGGAAGTTTGCTCGCTACATTTGTAGAAATCTGAGCAAAAGACAGAAATATGTTCAAAGTCATGCAGCCAGTCCGAGCTGGTACTTGAACTCTGGTCCATGTCAAACATTCCATTCAAACTCAGGCCAACAATTTTGATTTAGGATTGCTGGCCCCCATATATAAGATTGGCAGTAAACATGTCAAATTAGCTCTTGGCACAGCTGCTGGGACTTGGAGAGCAGGACGGCACATAACCCCTGTCTTTTGGCTGATGGGGATGTCAAAAGTGGTAGCCTGCAACTCAATCACTGCTGATACTATCTCTGTCCTCTGCTGCTGCCCAATGTCAGGCAGAGTAGAGTGTATTATTATCTGGCAAATGCAGTTATTAACGGAGGCAAGTAAGATATGTGCGATAAAGGGAATGGGGGGAACAATGGTTCTGAGTCAAGAAACACACACCACACAGTGCCCAAGTCATAAAACATTGCTCTGCTTGGGCATCAGCTCTAGAATTACAATACAATTCTTAAAGTCAGTCTATTCTGGAGGGAAGAAGCAGGAAGTAGATTTGCTATTTTTGGATGACAGAACATGCCAGGAACATCTTATAGAGAGCGGGAAGCTTCTACCCAATGCTATGCCTGGAAAAGTTTGAATTTCTGCCAGTTGTACAGCTGTTAAAGGTACAGAGCCCAGCCAAGTTGAATCAATCCCAGTGGCAAGATGTGCACTGGGGAGGGCCATTTAATTCTATTTACTCTACTTTGCCATGAGCAGATAAAAGAGGCAGACATCATCAATAAATGGGATCAAACAGGCCATAATTGTATTGACTGGACATACAAGTGTCAGCTAAGACTGGTGTGAAGAGAGTAGGCCAAACAGTGGTGCAGCTATGGCTCAAAGTTCAGGGCCCCAAAGCCCCACCCCAGAGAGCAGCCTGGGCCAGTATGGGCATACCTGGGCTCATCAGGGCTGATGCTGGTCGCCCCAGAATCTTTCCTTTCTTTCTCCTTCTTTTAAAAAACATGTTATAGTCAGGAAACAGCCTTGTAGATGGCTGCAGATGTTCATTTTTTATTTTATTTTGCACAGGCCTTTTGCAGTAGACGATTACATGGTTTAATTGCATTGAACTGTATGCAATTCATACATATGGTAGAAGGTGGGCTATAATAAATCCCTATAAATAAATAAATAAATCATACTTTTCTACAAGACTATGGTGCTTGTTCTCAAGTAAATGTGTTTAGAAACAGGGGAGCAGAAGCAAATTCCATCTTGTTCCCATAGTCATAATCTGAGTGAGTTTAAAAATGCAAAACTGCACATGCTCAGATCGCTGGGTTTTTGCTTTAACTAACATATCAGGAATGCAGAAGCAGTTGTAAAGGATGGAATGATGGAATGTTAAATGTGGGTTTCACAACTGAAGTTAATGCACATGGCAGTTGAAAGGGAAACCTGTAAGACCATTAACTCCAAGGTCTAAAATTATGTAGCTGCACCGCAGAGTCCAAGGCCCTCTCCTTTGTGATGCTTGTGGAGACTAAGAGTGGCTGTATACCATAGCCAGCATGGATTTTTCACATTCCGCTGTGTTATATTGAAAACACCCCCCATGCCATTCTGCTGCTTCCCATAAGCTCATTTCAAAAGAAAATCTTACAAAACTTATAGTCTGGAACTCAGAAACATTTGCTTAACAACCCTCTAAGTTTTCGTGGTGATACGCAAAACACTCAGAGAGAATCTGGAGTTCAAAGTATAAAACAAGAGAAAAAAACCCAGATCCCTGTTGGACTTATTTCTGTGGTCTCATAATTTGTTGAAATTAAAAATCAGCCATATTCACAGAGTACATGTAATCCTTGCCCCATACAGTGACTTTCATCTCCTGCAGTTTAAAAGTTAAAAAAATGCATGGCTGATTTTTAATTAATTTAAGAAATTTAACATTGGAGTCCATGATAGTGCAGGAATGCTCAGTAAGAACCAAAAGTCAGTGTACTACAAGCAAGACTAGCAGGAGTTTGGCTTGGCTAATTAGGGGGCCACACCCATGCCAGACATTTATTCCACTTTCTTCCCCCAAATAATCCTGGGAAGCCTAGTTTGTGAAGGGTGCTGACAGGAGACTCCTATTCCCCTGACAGAGCTTGATTGGCCTGAATAAATGTGGAATAAATGTCTGGTGTGTATGTGGCCAGGGACAGCTTCGGTTTAAATTTGGGTGGAACACTACACGTATCTTCTGTAGAATATAAAGGTGAAGGAACCCTCCTCCAATAATGATACTGTTAACGTTTTCCTTTTAGAAAGGAAATTGGCTCTCCCTCTGCCCAGTGTCCACCCACCCAATCTCCTCCCCTCCTTCCTTCTCCTTCCCTTCACCTTCCTCCCTATCCCTACCCGCCCCTCCCCCAGGTCAGTTTCACCTATCCTGATTGCACAGGAGTAAATCCCACTGAACTCAAGCATGCAAATGATCAAACCTATCCTACCCTCCTCCTCCCTCCTGCCCCTCCCCTCCCCCTTCCTTCCCCCACCCTCCCCCTCCTCTTCCAATCCCCTTCCCTTTCTCCTCCCCTCCTCCTCCTCCCTCCCTCCCTTGTTCCCTCCCTCTTCTCTTTCTCTCCCATGATCAGTTTCACCTATCCTAAGCATGATTGCATGGGAAATCAGTAAGCATGCAAATGATCAGAACTGCCTTTCCCCTCTTCCCTCTCTTCTTCCTCCCCCCCTCTTCCTTCTTCCTTCTCCCCTGTCCACTACAGCCCTCTCTCCCTCCTCCTTCCCTGTGGTCAGTTTTACCTATCCTAAGCATGATTGCAGGGGAATAAATCCCACTAAACCCAACAAGCATGCAAATGATCAATCTAGTCTCAGCAAACTTGCACAGAATCCCATTTCTTACCTCCCGGATTAAAAAGCAGAGAAATTCACTAATAGGGAAAAAAGACCAAAAAAAAAACCCTTGCAGTTTAAGAACATATCTATAGCCAACAAATATTTCTATCAAACTTTAAAAAGCAGGGAAATTGGGCAGCTATAGTGAATCCACCAGGGAAGCAGGAGAATTGACCACCTCTCTGAGATACTGTACTGCCCTACAAATTTGTAAAAATGCAAACACAATTTAAGTTGGTCTTTTATAGTCCAATCTACTTCCTGTGTAGCTTGGAAGAATTTGATAACATGAGCCTCTGAGCATATGATGAGTGGTGGTAACTTCTGCAATCAGGACTGCATCTCCAAAGATGGAGAATTACACTTTTTTCATATGTTTGTTGGTGTTCTTACTTTGCTTTTTCTACAGGGAATCTAACCTAGAAAATTATATTTCTCTTATTATTGATCCTAGAAATCTATGTCAAATTTATTCGTATTAGTTTCAATAACTTTTTATTGGTCAATAAAAAGTGAATGTTATTAGTGGATTTTATTCAAATGTTATTTCATTTACCGCTTTTTGGAAGGGACGTTTTAACATTTTGCATGCTACTTTGAAATTCGTTTGCATGTAAGTGGCATATAAATATTTGTAAATAAATCAGTCAGGACTGGACTTGGGGGAAGAAGTCCAGGTCCCCACTCAGCAGGTTGAGCAAGAGGGCTGGCTTACCATAGTGTGAAGTTAGTGAAGCAACATACCCCCCTTCTCTTAGGTGGTAATATAAAACTACTGAGCCTAGAGTCCAGAAGGAGCCCAGGTGGTGACGGTTCAACCCATAGTATAGACAGGGGAAAAGCTGCAGCTCAGTGGTAGAACATCTGCTTTACATGCAGAAAGTCAGTTCAATCCCTGGCATTTCCAGGTAGGGCTGGGAATATCTTCACCCTAGAGAGCTGTCAGTCACAGGCAGCTTCCTTTGCTTTCAAGATTGGGGAGGAGAGGGCAAAGTAAAGAAGCAGAGCAAAGAAAATAATTAAAATTCTTAACATGCTTCCCTTGCAAAATGCTTGTGAGAGAAGATATACACATACTTCCTTTTTTTAAAAAAGAAGCTTGTTGCAATGGGAGTTATTTTTCAGTTGCAACCATGCTCATGTTTTCCTCTCTGTACCTTCAGTCAGTGGCCACCACAGGGAAAAGGTAACTGTAGCAAAAAGATGAGCAATGCTGGTGGATGCAGGAGAGCATTGACATGCTATTCCTGTTGCCTCTCAAACCAACCCAGCCACAGATCAGGAATCTGCTGACCCCTGATGATAGAGGGAGAAAGATAAGAGCCTCAAAAGGTACAAAGCTGAACACCCGCCACAGCCCTGAAGAGGTTGTGTATCCATTTGAGTTAGCTCTGCTGTCTGTTTATTTGTGGAAGGAACAGCTGAGCTTTGATCTCAGGTGAACAGGGCTTGGCAAATTAATTTCTTTCTGGTTTCCTGGGATACCAAGTGAGTTTGAAGTTTGTAAAACACACACACACACACACACACACACGAGAGAGAGAGAGAGAGAGAGAGAGAGTTTTCATTTATAGGCAGGGTCCTGCATTGTGTGATCTGATCTAGGACAGGGCTTACTATATCATATGCCAGGATGGGAAAGCATTTTTAACCCAAGGGTGACACTCTTTTGTAGCCAACCTTCTGGAGACTACCAGAGGTGGAGGCCACAGGCAAAAGTGGGTGGAACAATGGATGCAACTCTTGCCTTTGTAGGCTACATTATTATTATTATTATTATTATTATTATTATTATTATTATTATTAATAATAATAATAATAATAATAATAACAACAACAATAATAATAATATTAATAACAACAACAACAACAATAATAATAATAATAAGTATTCCGCCCTTCCTCCCAGCAGAAGCCCAGGGCAGCAAACAAGGCACTAAAAACACTTTAAAACATCATAAAAACAAATCTTAAAATACATTAAGACAAAACAGTGTTAAAAGCATTTTAAAAAGTCTTTTAAAAGGGTTAAAAACATTATTTAAAAACATATTAAGCAATTCTGACAGACACAGACTGGGATAGCTCTCAACTAAAAAGGCTTGTTGAAAAAGAAAAGTCTTCAAAAGGTGCCAAAAAGATAGCAGAGATGGCACCTGCCTAATATTCAAAGGGAGGGAATTCCACAGGGTAGGTGCTGCCACACTAAAGGTCTGTATCCCATATTGTACAGAATGAACCTCCTGATAAGATGGTATCTGCAGGAGGCCCTCACCTGCAGAGTGCAGTGATTGACCGGGTTTGTAAGGGATAAGACGGTCTTTCAGGTATCCTGGTCCTGAGCTGTATAGGGCTTTGTACACCAAAACTAGAACCTTGAACTTGGCCCGGTAGCAAATGGGCAGCCAGTGCAATTCTTTCAGCAGCGGGGTGACATGTTGGCAATACCCTGCTCCAGTGAGCAGTCTCACTGCCGCATTTTGCACCAGCTGCAGCTTCCGGACCAACCTCAAGGGCAGCCCCACATAGAGTGCATTACAGTAATCCAGCCTGGAGGTTACCAGTGTGTGGACAACAGATGGTCTGACTTGGTTTAAGGCAACTTCCTATGTTCCTAAAACCTTTTGTAGTTTGAGGGCTGTGTTTCTTCATGGGAACCTTCCAGGGGCTCCATGCCAGTGGTGGGTGGGACCAGGGGAAAAAGTGGGTGGAGCAATGGATGTGACCCTTTCCTTCATACATTCCAGCCACACAAACGTCTGAGGTTCATATGTCCAGACAGGCTCATACCTCTCCATCCAGGCCAGCAAGTAGTACTACCACAGTTAAAGGACAGCATTCCAGCCATGCAAGAACACTCAAGCAGGATGTGGAGCAGGGTGAGTAAGGGGTGTAGCCTGGGAAGATTCCAAAGAGATGAATGAAGAGGCCTGGAGGGTTTGGGTTGGCCCCTGGGCCTGAGGTTCTCCACCTCTGATCATATTTGCTACCAACGGCTTTGGCACCTCACCTAGTCCATCTATTCTCATCTACAGTTCCATGTTCCCCCCTGCAGCAGATTTAGAGGAGGCAATATAATTTCATGTGCCAAAAATAAAATATCCTTTTATGTCATACTGATATCAAAGACAATAATGCTGGGAAAAACAGAAGGGAGTAGAAAAAGAGGAAGGCCAAACAAGAGATGGATTGATTCCATAAAGGAAGCCGCACACTTGAACTTACAAGATCTGAACAGGGTGGTTCATGACAGATGCTCTTGGAGGTCACTGATTCATAGGGTCGCCATAAGACTTAATCAACTTGAAGGCACATAACAACAACGATGTCAAACAGCAAATCATCACCTATTGGTTGCATACTTAAATAATATTTTTGATAACTATTCACCAAGAAATTCACAGAAGGGGATATTTGAAAGCAAATTCATTCTGCCTCCAGTACTTGACAGCTTGTCCCTATGCTGCGTTCAGTTCTTTCTCCCTGGAGCTAAGCCCAGGAGGCCATAATTTGAAGAGGCAGCATCTTTTTGAAGGTGATCTCGAGCATCTCTAGCTGCCCTATTTCTCTCCCGTTGGCAATTATTTTTTCCCTTCCCCATCCATCTTCAGCATTCACTGCAAGAATCTCCCTTTCATATTGAAAAAAAAAACCCAAAACACAAAAAATCAGGCATCAGGGAAATTTGCAGCCTGGCTAAATTGCTAACCTTCTTACCTTTTTGCTTTCATGCTATTTGCAGAACATAAAGGTAGAAAAGAGCTTTTTAAAAAACAAAAAAAAGAGCCACATGTAGCATTAGACAAATACCTCTGGTTCATTACACAAGCCCTGCCTGCCAAATCCAGGCAGCAAAATCAAATCCTTCACCTTTTGCTGGAGGAAATGACTTTAGACCCACCAGTTAGTTGCTATTTGCCTAAGTGTTTCTTGAAAATATACTGTCTCGACACTGCTGTAAATCCACTCCAAAAAAGCAGGGCCCTTGGATTAGATATTTTAGTAAGGTTAAATCCGCATTGGTGTGTTACTATTCCTATCAATAAAGAAAATAATCAGACAAGACAGCTGTACAAGAAGGTAAGCGAATGAAGATTAGGTGAAGGTTGGGCTGAGTTCAAGGGAGGCTGCAGGTCTAAGAATGTCATCCCCCCCCTTTTCTACTTTTTCCCAGCTCTGGTCCTTTTCTTTTAACAACAGGCTAGCATGTACAAATTAAGCAGGCACACAGGAATAACTGTTTATGGAGTCTTATGTAGAAAACCCTTGATACACGCAGCACAAACATGAACAAAATATGCATGAATAAAAACATTTAATGAACTTAATTAAAATGAGCAAAGGGTAATATTGAGGGCATGGCAGCAGAAGTGAAACTGACATTCTTCAAATAGGTAGGTAGTACTTTTGCTGAAATCCACTGTTCCTGGCTAGAAAGATTGAACTGAAAAGGATAACTATTTGAGCTAGCGTCCCTTGATTTAGGTTTGGCATGAGATAGATGGGAAATTGTTTGCCAAATGGAGGACTCTATACTTCTGAAGTAGCAGGTGTTGGCTAGTATGGAGTTAATAGCAGAGGCACTTTTGTAACATCACTCTCGAAGTAAACAGTTTTGCAGACAAAATGATACTATCTGCTGATGTTACTGGTAATCATTAAGGTGAATGGAATTGCTTATGATATGCAGTGGATATATTGCATTCACTATCTGCCAGATGAATATTAGATGTAAACACATAAGCACTCCAGGAATCATTGTGTTTATTGGGATAACTACTGTGCTGCATAATATACCAAAAGAGCTCACCAAATGCTTAAGGAAATATAGACAAAAGCTCTAAAAACTGAACAATCCCAAGGAGGTTGAATAAACCTGCTGCAGTTTTTAAAAATGTTCCTGGCATGAAATGGAATAGACTTATTGAGCACCAGATCCTAGAAGTTCATGAAAAAAATGGGAATTTCAATTTTTATGAAATGTCCATATAGGGAAACCATTGATTAATTACTGTGGATTCTTGTCAGTAAATTAGGGATGGAAGTTCTATCAAATTCTGATCTGAAGCACCTAAAATCAGGCCTCTGTGTATATTCTGCTCTAAACAACAAGAACAACCCAACATTAAAATTTTCCAAGGCAGAGGCTGATAGATTCTGCACATTGTATAAATCATACAAACTGAGCAAATTTGCACGATTCCTCTTATTCTGCAGGATTATTTATCTGCTATGTTTACTATTTTGCCAGCACCGAAACACCACCCTTTGACCACTGAGAAAATATCCTGCCTTCTGAAATTTTATATTTTCACAGCCATAAGGTCTGGGAACTTGTTTTTTCAAAAAAGAAAGCTGCTGCTGCTCCCAGGAAGTTGAATTTTGCATGTACCACATTCATGCCTAGCTTCATCCTTTATTTATCTGAACCTCCAAGATGGCTTATAATAATAAAATAGATAAAAATGCAATTACAATATAATACTAAAATGATAAAAACAGGTACCATTAAGACAGAACCAAGTAAAACACAGAGCAGCAGGCAGACAGAAATCATAATAAACCAAATGCCCAATAAAGTAAGACATCTTTGCTGCCCCTCTAAAAGCAACAACAAACTCAGGTTTTTCTGAGAAGGGAATTTATTGAACTGGCTGCCACAACTGAAAAGGCATTGTGCTGTGTCCCCCGGTAACTCAGTCAAATGTCATATGGTAAGCAATGTGCAAACCGGTGGACAGGTGGATGAGGTGACCCTGCAGATATATGCTGGTCCCAAGCCATTTAGGGCTTTACATGTACTAACCAGCACCTTGAACGGGGCTCAGAAACAAATGAGAGCCAGTACAGGTAGAACAAAACTGGGGTGATGTGCTCTGGGTAATATTTCACATCTGCATGATTCAAAGATAGTCTAGGGCCAGTTCAAAATAAAATGACAGGAATTGAAGAGAGCACCTCTTTCAATGCACTGCAATACAAAAGTCTATTAAGAGTCAGAAACTGATATCTTGTGGGAGAAGTAGATGGCTTTCTTGGTTTCATCCAGCTGCATGCCTGTGATGTGTGCTCTGATGGGTACATGGGAATCCTAGAGAACTGGGTGGCTTCTGCATCCCCTTCAATGGAGAAGACAGTTCCCTGCACAAATACTTGTTCATATGCTGAGCTATTGTCTGCACCAAGGTGAAGGGAATGCCTGTGTGAGCAGAGGAGTTCCATGTGACAATATGCACATATCCTCTGTTTCCATGTACCAGCATTTAAGTGACTTGAGAAGTTTAAAAATTGGGTGTTTTCAGAGACAATTATCTCAAGCTTTTAAAGATTTTATGGATTCATCATTCTGTTAATTTAGCTATAGTTACAGTATGAATTAATAATATACCACTGCTGGGATTGTTGTGGATCAAAATGACACTTTCTGAATGTATCTCTTAATAATTTATAATACTAAATGAGCTGCTTCCCTGTCCAGAGCATGCTTACCAGCTGTGACTACAAATATTCATGTAGTTTCATGGTACACTGAAATATGCAGAGTCATATGTAATGTTCAGCTGTTCAAATCCATATGCCATTAGCAATTCAGACATATATTTGGATTTGCCCTGGGTGCAACTTGATTGCATGGCAAATTAGTAGGAAGGTATCCTACACCACCTTAGACCCTTGGCCTATATATTGTCAATCTTGTCAGTGACTTTTCGGCTTTTCAGATAAGTGTCTGTCCCAGCCCTACTGGAGAAGCCAAGGACTAATCCTAGAACCCTTTTCATAGAAAACATGTGCTCAACCACTGAGCTATGGTGGGGGGCAAGTGCAAGGATGAATGATAATGACCTTGATGCAGAGAAAGTTAATTGTACCAATCATGTTGAAATCAACAAGTTAACCATGATCATCCTAATTCCCATGGATTGCAGTGCAACTAAATTATTATTATTATTATTATTATTATTATTATTATTATTATTATTATTACCCGCCCTTCACCAGCAGGTTCCAGGGCAGGTTACAACAGTTTAAAATTGAGTATTTAAAACAGTTAAAACAAATTATAGTCATAGGAATATGATGGGTCCTGCAAACAGATGACAAAGGCCAGGGTAAAGAGGTGTATTTTTAACATTTGCTGAAAGCTCTACAGTAAAGTTGCCCAACGCAGCTCTGTGGCGAGGGAATTCCACAATGTTAAGGGCTGCCACAGAGAATGCCCTCTCCCAGGCCACCACCACCACCCAAAACCTCTGAGGGTAGCGGAAGTAATCTTGCTTTTCTTTCATCATGGAACCCAGTTTATATATAGCTCCCAGGCAGTCTCCCATCCAGGTGCTAACCAGAGCTAGACTTGCTTAGTATTAGTAAGGCAGCTGAATCATATGGGCTGGGCCTTAGGACCTAAAAGCACTTTAACATATGAGACGTAGGCTGTGGGCACACTAGTCGCCTACAGCAAAGCATTTCCATTGGCCATACCTGCAACGGGTTGATCTGCTGATCAGTTGCGAAATCTCTTTGAAGCTGAACTTTTTAAAAAAGCACTCAAGCTGATCTGACCAGTTTTAAGAGTAAAAAGGGGCAGAGTTTGACTAGCATCGTGTGCCCCCATTTTCAGAAGAGAGAGGTGGAGACGCATTGGAACAGTCAGAACAGTAACTGTCTCTCTACCCTTAAAGTGGTTCTTATTTCAGTCACAAATGTACAACCCACAGTTACACAAATGTAAAATCTATGTTTTATTTATATGTTTTATCTGAGCATTTATTTCCCACCCTTCAACTATAAATATACCACTCAGGGGATATATTGGCTAGATCACTCATTCATATTATGAATGTCTCTCTTCTATGTTAAGAATGATAGGGCTTTCACATAAATAGCATGAGAGAGGCTCAAATCTGACAATGAAACACTAATAATTATTTATGGTAATAGTGGTGCAAGCATACATGGATTAGATATGAACAATATAGAGGTCTCCAATTTTAATTCTGTCATGGGGGGTCTGACAGATTGCCAGTACTTTATTTCTTCACTTTTTGCTTTAACTCAAAACCTCCTGCAGATTTGTTTTTAAATCTTCATTAAGAAATTTAGAATATAAGATATAAAAAGATTAGTCATTGCTGGAATAGACAAAAAAAGATTATAACCAACAAACTAATGCAGTGTATAATTATCATTAATAAAACTTTTCCAGTATACAAGATTATATACAGTTGTCATTTGTCCAATTAAAATAAAATATTGAAATACCAAGAATGCGTTAAAAGGGATGTAGAGAAGGAGCATCTATAAGAAAATAAATCATAAACAATTCCAAACAAATTCATAATATTTAGGTAGCAGAGTGTTATACAGTTCATGTAACATATAAGAGATAAATGGCCACCATATAGCAGCAAAATGCTTGGGATCAGCTTTGCTCTTTTGCTTTTTCAGCTAATGTGTTAATTTTTCTTTTCTTTCAAAAAAGAACTGTTTGTTTGAGCACCTTCTTCCTGCGTCTTCTCAGACCACACATTCTTCCTTTGTTCTCCCTCCTTCCATGTTATGAGGATGTGTTCTCTCTGAGCTCCTACACAGAGAGATGGCCATGTTTTTCTTAGTGAATAAACCTTAACTTTTCTTTTTCACCTCTACCAGTGGAATTAACAAACTGATTTGTTGCAACTGCTGTGTTAACTCTGCTGACGTTCTAATAGTCAGATCCCATTTTGATCTTAAAGCTGAGGTGGAGGAGAATTTCAGTCCCAACAGGATAGAAAGATGTGACACAAACCTTTATAGGGAGTGTCAGACACCCACACACACACCAGCATTTCAAATCCTGTTAAGGGTCGGAATTCTCTGTCTATTACTAGAGAGCAAGTAGTGGATTTTTTTGACCATGTCACAGGGCAGCCTTCTAATCTTTTTCTTAGTTGCATTTCTGAAATGGGATTTCCATAAAATCTCCCAGTCTAAATAGGCTCTTACTTTCTAAAAGCTTCCCCAAAGCCTCTCTATTCATGAAATAGAATAAAGGGCAATATACTATGGAGAGGAGTAGGGAAATCACAGTAGACAAACACTTTTGCCACTGCTTCCAGAGTACAATGCAAAAAAGGATGATCTAAATTCATTAAAAGACAATGAAGGATTGGAAGAAGTGGAACAGCTCTTAGTTCCACCTCTGCCTCCTCATCTCCATCATGACCCAAAGTTTAGAGATATCAAATCTGATTGTTGCAGCTGAAAAGAATCAAAATAAAGAATCAAAATAAAATTGAAGATGAGGAAATTCCCATCCCCCCATTGATCGGGCATATACAAAAATCTTATTTTTAGGACTAATGTGTTAAATATGTTCTGCCATTTTAAAATCAACAATTTATGGAGGTAAATTGGCAGCACTTAAAATAGAAATAATAATTGAGGCAGGGCTACTATTTTCAATGAGGTAACATTCCCCAATAATGAAAAATGCAATATTTAATATCTTTTTGATTTTTTTTATTACTGGAGGATAGTACATCTGATAAAGTCTTTTTGTTTGTTTGTTTTGGAATATGGATCCCCAGATAATGTAAATAACTCGAGCTTTATATTGACCTCTGATAAACGGTGGGTCTCAGATTGTATATGGGGACCAATGTTAAGAAATAATTAATTAGAATAATTAATTTTATAGCCTGCAATTATACTAAACCTATTTAAAATAGACATCACCATTGGGAGGGAGTATACTGGATCCGTTAGGAAAACTGTCATATCATTGGCGAATAGACTCAGTAGATGGGTATCTAGGCTTGCAACATATCCATTAATGGAGGGATTGCTCCTAAGCTTAATGGCTAATGGTTCTAAAGGAAGAATAAATAGAGCAGGAGAAAAAGGGCACCCTTGTTTGGTGCCCCAAAACAATGAAATAGGACTAGGGCCTAATTCATTAACATGAACTATAGCTTTAGTTGGGGCATAGAGGTTTGTCAATAACTGTACCTATACAAGGACCCGCCTCATATTTCTACAGGACTTGCTTCAAATAGGGTCAGATACGAATGTAAAACACAGAGAATGGTTAATACCTCTTTATCCATCTTGAAATGGATATTGTCAAATAAGTTAGGGGGATTGTATGCTGAGTTAATTTGGATCACAAAGCCCTTTTAGTTAAACACTCAAAGAAGCAATAAGGCAGGGATGGGAACCCTGTAACCGTCCAGATGCTGTTGAACTATAGCTCCCATCATCCTTGACGACTGTCCATGTTGGCTGGGCCTGATGCGTGTTGAAGTCCAACAGCATTTGAAGGGACTGTGACCAAAGCACAATGTTCAGTTCTGTTAACTTATTTTCAGATAGGTAAGAGTTAATAGAATGTTGAGTGTGATTGGCTGGAGTGTTTGCAAGGGAGGGGGGTGAGTGAGTGAAAGGTTTAAAAAGAGGGAAGAAGTGACAGTTGGAGAGTTGTTGGAGTTAGACAGGACTGAGTTTATGAGGTAGATAGTGTGGAGTTTGGGTCTTATTGTGGGTTGGGTTTAGCATGAGTAGGTAGGCAGGTTAGGTTTAGGACTACATCAAATATAACATCTGTACTGTGATCATAATATATAATAATTTATTGCATAATCCATAGACCTCAGCAATTCTCAACAATAGAAAAACATCAATACAACAAAACTAAATTTAATACAATAAAACCAGAATTCAATTTGTGACCAACAAAATCAAGACCCACAAAAATCCTTCCTAATCTGTATGGCCTGATTTATAAATTTAGCCACAGATTGGGTAATTATTACATCATGACCTTGTAGAAGAGTCATTAGTAATATATCTTTTGATCGGCCTGGGTATTTTAATAAAATTGGAGTTTGGGTCTTATTGTGGGTTGGGTTTAGCATGAGTAGGTAGGCAGGTTAGGTTTAGGACTACATCAAATATAACATCTGTACTGTGATCATAATAAACTTTTGTTTTTTTACTTAAAATTCCACGTGTGTGCTTGGTCTGTCCTATGCTACCAAACAGGGTTCTAAATGCTCATAACTAAATATAAACCCACAGAAATAAACCACATTCAACCTGTTAGCCACTTCCAGGAGGTGGGATTGCTGAGGCTTGTGGTGCAGTAACTGGCTAAAACTGAACAGGCGTCTTTGGAGTCACCTGTTTCAAGTGTGAAGGACCAGGAAAGATTGTACATCCGGGACCTGGGACATGACAGAACGCATGTGGGCTACCCCAAGTTAGAGGGGGAAATTACACTGTATTAGGGATGAAAGAGAAATTAGCTTCACTTCAGATTTTATTGCAAACCTACCTAATTCACAGTTCTCGAAAAAATATATGAAGCAAAAGATACCCTTTAAACTCCACACTTCTCCAAATTTTATGGTGCAGTTTTCTAGTCAAATACTGTGTACAAAAATGCAGATGTTAAGAAAGTAAAGAAAGCCCTGCTGGATCAGGCCAGTGGCCCATCTAGTCCAGCATCTTGTTCTCACATTGGCCAACCAGATGCCTATGAGAAGCCCAAGAGCAGAACCTGAGCACAACAGCCATCTTTTGACTTGTGTTTCCCAGCAACTGAGATCCAGAGACTTAATGCCTCCAAATAAGATAGATAGAACAGAACCACCATGGCTAGTAGCTATTGATAGTCTTATCCTCCATGAATTTGTCTAATCCTCTTTTAAAGCCATCCAAGTTGGTGGACATCACTACCTTTTCTGGAAGTGGATTCCATAATTTAACTATGTGCTACACTTTATATTGTCTGTCCTGGATCTTCCAACATTCAGCTGTATTGGATGTCCCCCAGTTCTAGTTGGGGAAAGTATGCATAAACATATATATATTAATGAAAATAACATAAAATGCATATTAGGGGAAATTGCTTGTAAACAAGTGTATATTAGACAAAATATCATACAAAAATATGAATATTAGGAGAAATGCACACTGAAATGCTGATGAGTTTTCATAAGGACTTTTTTTTAAAAAATCACAAACTAATGTGGAAATGTGGAGAACTGAAGTGAAAGATTTGAAAATGTGCAACAGAGATACACGGAAATTGGCAAGATTCATTCATCCTTATAATTTGTGGAGGTCTTTAAGTGTCAGTTATAACCCCAATTATGAAGGTTTAAATATGAGACATGAAAATGTTCTAACTTTCTCTGGGCCCATAGCAATCCATATATTTTTTTAATTAAAAGGCTGTATCATTAGTAATTAGCCCAAGAAGTAATATTTTAATCTGGGTTTCTTTTTACACTTCTCTCTGTATCAATCTCTTTGTCTCTATAAATTTATTGTCCATGAAGTGGTCCTTTAGCCAAGAAAGAAAGATTTTCATATATTTATGTGCCAGCAAGTATTTTGTTCCGTTTTATCCCTTCTTGTCTATAATTCAAAACCCAAAATGGTAGATTACTCTGCTGCCAAGTTAGTTCACACCTATTTGAAGCCAAATGCTCCCCATGGGAGAAGTTAAAACTATAGTTTATTATTTTGTTCTGGATGTAATCATTGATTGCTAGGACAGGGACACAGAGAGAGGGGGGGGAGAGAGAGAGAGAGAGAAGCTTACATTACATTTTAAGGATCACCTCTGAAATTCTCATCTGCAGTGAAATTTGTGACCTGCTGTGAATCTTTGCTTCAGATTTTACATTACAAATGCAATTCACTTGCAGTTCTGCCAGTCCCATACCTGATTTACATTGGAATCACCCCACGTATTATATATGAATGATGTGTGCAGAGAGCATGTGATTTAGCTAGGAAAAGACTGCATAATAGATTTGCCTGGAGATGCAGTTCTTCATGTAAAATGTCAATCTAGCATAGCTTTTTGTAGTAAGTAATCCCTTGATTACTACTTTAAAACATTGATCAAAACATTATGGTTTAGCTTTAGGTTATTACAAACTTTATATAATTTAATGAGAATAAGAAGAGACCCTACTTTTCCCAGCTGGAATGTTCCTCAGCAAGTGAAAGTCCTCTTCCATACTTAGCAGCCATTAAAGGAACCCAGGTTTTTCTGCAAGGACATTCACTGGTGTCTCCTGGAAGAACAGACTCACACTGTCAATTGACTCAGTATTGTTTATTATTTATTATTTATTTATTTAAAATATTTATACCCCACCCTTTTTCCAAAGAACCCAGGGCGGCTTACAAAAATAATCATGAAGAGTTAAAACAGTAAATATACAGAATTAAAATAGTTAAAATGAATTAAATCAAATACAAGGTAAGAGTTAATTACCAATTCAATTAAAAGCCCGTCTGAATAGGATCGTCTTCACCTTAGCACGGAAGGAAAGAAGTGAGGAAGCTAATCGTACTTCACTGGGGAGGGAATTCCACAATCTGGGGGCAGCCAGTGAAAAAGCCATATTTTGTGTCTTTACAAGAGAAACTTGTGAAAAAGAAGGAGTAGAAAGTAAGGCCTCACCGGATGATCTCAGAGTCCGGGCAGGATCATAGGGGGAGATACGATCTAACAGATAACCTGGACCTAAGCCGTATAAGACTTTATAGGTCAAAACCAGCACTTTGAATTGTGCCCGGAAACATATTGGCAGCCAGTGGAGCTGGTACAACAAAGGGGTTGTGTGTTCCCTGAGCCCAGCTCCAGTTAACATTCTGGCTGCAGCTCTTTGTACCAATTTAAGTTTCCGAGCAGTCTTCAAAGGCAGCCCTACGTAGAGCGCGTTACAGTAGTCTAATCGGGATGTAACTAAGGCGTGTGCCACCGTAGTCAAGTCAGACAGGTCAAGGAACGGGCACAGTTGGCAAACTAATCTTAATTGAGCAAAGGCACTCCCGGCAACAGCAGAAACCTGGGCCTCCAGGCTCAAAGCTGAGTCCAGGAGTACCCCCAAACTGCGCACCTGCGCAGAACTGAAGTCAGAACTGATTTTCTGTATGCCCAAACATTGTTCTCTGGGAGAAATAATGCATCTTTGGGCAAACCAGACATGACAGAGAGGATTCATGATCTGATTTCCTAACCTCTTCTCAAACTTCAAAAGCCTGGGTTAGCAGACTAAAGCAGGGTCTGCTTTGATTTTTGCTAGAGCCAGGTGCAAAACAGTGGTTCAGCTGACCAGAGATGCGCTAAGAACAAAGAAACAGAGCACACATGCTCACCTAAGGAATTCCAGGAACAATCTCACAAATCCTTGCACATAGAAATAGAATTCTGGTTCCCCTTCAGATTTCTTTTTCAGCAACCTGTTTTTTGGGGGGAGGGGGAACCTTTTTAGTTATTTCTATTGTTAGACAATGAGCAGTCAAAAAGCCTTGCTGATCTATTGTAAATCACCTAAACATCCATCAATACAAGTACCTGCATTTTTCCACTATGGGATAATTTAACAGAGGGGGGATTTCAATTCAGAAAATAGTACTGGGGAAGGGAAGATAGAACACCCCCTCAACATTTGGCAGTTCAATTACATATCATCACATATGGCTTGGCACTGTGACTCATCATGGTTAAGTTGTAGTTATGTATGGGCTACCATTCCTTAGATCAGGGATGGGGAACTGTAGCCCTCCAGATGTGCTTGGATTGCAACTCCTATCATAACATTGTCTTTGCACACCTACAGAGCATGGTAGCAGGAGTGTCAGATTGGATCTGCTACCACACACTGCACAATGCTGAGCTCCACATGATGTGCTCCTCCCCCTCTCAGTCTGTAGCAGCAATGGAGCCTCACCTGTGATGCCTCACCAGCTGCTACTGTTAAAATGTCAAGAAACTGAAGGCAATACATAATGCTCATTCATACTAGTATAACATGTCAATTTCACAGCAGAATTTGGGACAATCAGTCATCAGAATGTTTTGGTTCAGGATTCAAAAGTGATGGGGCTGTCATATTCAACCTGAATTTTGTTTGATCTAATGAATTTCAGCAACAAGCCTAGTAAATGTTTTCATCTTCCACCCTCTGTCAAGGCATTTTTCAGTTGATGTTGAGCCAGAACATTGGCACATGCTGAATCACTCATAAGTCAAGTTCAACATGCACAAATGCAGTAAAATGTCAGTCTGTATTGACTTTGTCAGAACCAGTAGTGCAGATTGACCTTCACCCAAACTATTCCAGGGATCTTGGTTGTGTCATTAGTCACGATTACCTTGAGAGGATCTATATTTTTGATATTACAAGTGAATATTATGACATTTCCATAGAACTTATGTCCATGAAGTAATGTATAACAACACATAATGAGCTTTTGCTGGAGGTGTCAGAAGACTGGAGAACTAACTTAGAATAATTTGGTTGTATTAGGAGAAGCAGTTGTACCACTTCTTGAGAACTGTGTATTCTGCTTCCTTTCTATTTGTGTTGATTGCAGCAAAAGAGGTCATAGTACAATACCAATCTTCTGCTAAAGACTCACCTGAGTCCTTCTCCCATTATTGGAGGATGCTAGAATTAGAATGAACGATTAAAATAAAGCTAGCTGGAAGTCAATAAGAAGCTCAGGAAGACTGAGAATAAGAAATACTCTAAACCTGAAACAAGACTATGATCAGGGCATCTTCAACTTTCAGAGAATTTTATAGAAGGCACTGGCTATTTGCAAAAAGACCAGTGTGAAACTATATTTAAAATAAAAGAAGTGAACAAGGACAGGTGTTTGGGCAAAATGGCATCTCAGGTACAAAGGCAAAGAATGACAAATGAGGTCATTAAGGTAAATAGTGTAAATGAGTCCCTACTGTATACAGTGAGGAGGCATCTTGATTATATCTTTGCTTATCAATGTAAAAGAAGAGGGAGACTGCTACAACAGCTCATTGGATGATTACTTTTTCTGGGGCACTGGGATTCATAATACACTCCCATTAAAAATAAGCTATTCTTGTTGTTCCCTGGCAAATTGACAGTCCCTTTCTACTGAGCTATGGCTTGAACAATGGTTGCTTTTGAAGCATATTAAAAGTTATAAACTTACAGTAGGCAATATAGCTTTCAAAGTGACAGTAACCTCAGATTTTTTTCTTTTTCATTCTTCCCAATGATCCTTCTAAATTATGTTGATTTTATTTTTGCAACATTTGAAAAATCATTGATCTTTTAATTTAAGAAATTCATGTTATGGGCAGATCAGCCTGTTTTAAAGTAATGTTTCTGGTGCTGTTGGGTTTTGATATGGTTTAATGTCTTTTTTATTGAAATGCTGTATTATATTTTGTTAGGTACTACTATGAATATTGCTTGTAATAGAATAGTGGTTTAAACATTCTGGAAGTAAATTAAATGAACAGTTTGCTACAGGGAGTTGTTACACGGAGCCTATTGATGAGGACTATTTTGGAATTCTGACTCTTGATTGATTTAGGCTCCAAAGCTAAAAAAAGGAGGAGGGCGCTACTGACTTGATGTCCTGCTTGTGAATTTTCCATAGACATCTGGTTGGCTGCTGGGAGAAGCAGGATGGTGGACTAGATAGGCCCTTTCCTATGTTCTTTTATGTAGTTAGTTTTATGGATAGGTCTGTTATGAAGAAATAAGTACATACATGAGAAAATGGAGGAGTGGGCTTGTTATTAGCTGAGACAAGAAAAATGGGCTAGGGGGAGATTAGACAACAATCAGAGCAAGGAAACTGAAAACAATTTCAACACAGAAAATTGTAATGTTAACCCAATTATAAAGTGACAAAATTATGTGTGCATCTATACATCAAACAAAACAGAATTGAGAGGGGTTGATAACCAAGAAACTGGCATGTCTGGATTTAGAGAAACTGAAGAACACAAGTCCCAAACTTCAAGGCTGAAAATAAGCCTAAATAGCAATTTTGCTATTGTCATTACAACCAAAGAAAACAGTGAGCATGTGGCTTATTCTAATAGTCTCTAGGGATAGATGGTTTGGGTGGAAACAGCTACCTTTGCAAGTCTTCAACAATATAGTCAGCTGTCTTAGCCACCACACTACTTTACCTCAAAAATGTTACATACCTAACAGTAGGGGTGGGGAGAAATTTGATTCAGTTTGCATTTAAAGGCGAATCTATCAACCTCCCTCTTTCTGAAACAATATGAGAGCCTAAATACAGCCATCCTTCAAACTTCAGATATCCATATTTTGAGATGAAGTTCTCCAACCAACCAGTGCTTACAAAAATACATGTATTACGGGAAAATGTGCATGAAAATGAATATATTAGTGAAATGCTCACACAGATGCCTTACTGAAGCAGTAATCCAAGAGATGCTTCTTTGAAAGGATATTTGTCTCCCACATTTCCAAAAGTGGTTCTTAGCTGTTTCTTCCTTTTATGAGGAGACACACAAAAAAGCATGCAATTTTCTTTGCATGGCCAATGCCAATTTCATTCTACGTTATCATGGCTGGAGATTTGCATGAATTGTTAAACAGGAGGAACACTGGGATTCCTCTTGAGGCAGAGAGTTGTAGCATGGCAGCACCAAGCGGAATAACCTCACAGCACCATGAACTGTTCACAGTCACGCCTTTTACAAACCTGACTGCTTTGTTGGATCCCTAAAGTAAGCTCTAAAAATATCCTTCACATTAATATTTCCTTAAATTATATCTGGATCAGTTGAGTCCTCCACCCACACCCGGCTTCTCAAACATCAGGATGACACGGTGGAATCTAGAAAAAATAATTTGACTCACAAAAAAGTTAAAGAGCCGTATTGTTGGTTTAGTGATACTGGAGGGTATACGTGGAGAGAAACAGTCCAGCCTCAGAGAAGCAGGTATCGCAGACAGAGCAGAATTAAAACAGTGACTTCCATACCACAGTTATTTGTTTAGGAAATTTATTTCTTAATCAAATTCATGTCCTGCCCTTCCTCCGAAAAGGGGACCAGGGCAGCAAACGAAAACACTAAAAGCACTCTAAAACATCTTAAAAATGCAAGACTTTAAGAAATTCTGCCTTATACCAAGTCACACCATTGGTCCATCTAGCTCTTCATCTACACTGACTGGCAGAGGCGCTCCAGGGTTTCAGGCAGGGCACATTTCCAGCCCTGCTTGGAGATGCTGAGGACTGATACTCTACCACTGAGCTCCAGCCTTTGTCTTAAATGCTTCTGTCCTACCTTGGTTTGACAACAGGCCTCCAAAGTGGCCAATAATAAGTGACTAATGATTCCCTAGAAAAGACAACAATGCTGGGGGAAACAGAGGGGAGTAGAAAAAGAGGAAGGCCAAACAAGAAATTGATTGATTCCATAAAGGAAGCCACAGACCTGAACTTACAAGATCTGGACAGGGTGGTTCATGACAGATGCTCTTGGAGGTCACTGATTCATAGGGTCGCCATAAGTCGTAGTCGATTTGAAGGCACATAACAACAACAAAATAAACATAATAAGATTATTTAATGGGGGATAAAGCTATCAGGGACTACTAGCCATGATGGCCATGTTCTACCTATACTGTTGGAAGCATTATGCCTCTGAATACCAATTGCTGGGAATCACAGATGAGGAGAGTGCCATTGCACTCAGGTTCTACTTTCGGTCTTTCCATAGTCATCGGGTTGACCACTGTGAAAACAGGATACTGGCCTAAATGGGCCTTTGGCCTGATCCAGCAGGACTCTTATGCTGTTTTTAAAGTCAGTGGCAGTTTATGAAAGCTGAGGGGGAAGGGATGAAGATACAGGAAATGACCACTCTCCAGGCCTAGATGTTGTTGCTGCCGAGGCTGTTCCAAGAGTTCCTCTTCAAAGGTTTTATGGTGGCTGTAGGGAGAACAGTTCTCACATTCAGTACATAAGCAAAGCCAGGTAACACCAGCTGTTTTAGTCCCTGGGGGGCAGGGTGGAGTATGAACTGTACGTACTCCTTGATTAACTCAAATAGCCCAGGTCAATTGACTTGAATGCCTTAAGAAAAAGATGGCATATACATGCACCACTACAATCATCCCTGACAATTGACCATGCAGGCTGGGACTGAAGGGAGTTGGAGTCCAAGAACATCTGGAAGGCCACAGGTTCCCCAGCCCCGGTAGTTCATAAAGAACCAAGCAAACCAACCAACCTTTCATTGACTTTTGTTTTGTTTTGTTGTTTTAACCACACAGAGGTTCTAATGGATGATGAGGCTAAAAACAGGGATTGGATCTAGCACTGCTTCATGGCTCAGCACTATAGAAGCTACTGTGTTGTAGCAACAATATATAGGATGAAATGCCTAACAGCAGTGCAAGAATATGACTGGAACACAGCTCCAGACCCCTTGCCCAACACCATTCCTGATAGGGGCACTTTTTGTGCTTCCCCACACCCCTGAGGTTTGGCTGGTCTTTCCTAGGGGACCAAGCTTTTCATGTGACAGACCTTGCCCTGTGGAACTCCCTACCAGTAGAGGTTCAGCACGAATCATTCCTACCTTCTTTTAAAATGGTGTTATTCAGACAGGCCTTTGCAATGTGATTTCTTTTTACTAATCTTTCATTTACTGATGAATGTTTTTATTTCTGATTTTGTTGTTGTTTTAGTGCTCTTTTTTTGTATTATGAATACCACCTTTCTGTATATTTTTCTGAAAGTGCGGTTTATACATATTCAAATAAATAACTCTGACATTGCGGGGGCTATTGTAGGATTACTGGTCTGCTTCTTCAGATTTTTTTTTTTTTTGTTCTTCAGACAATCCAGAAAGGCTCCCCTGCCATTATAGCATTTAGCACCAGCGTTGCTTCCATGGTGATAGAACTCTGCCTACCAGCACTTTGTCAGACAATGTTTAGAAAAAATTGCTGAAGAGGGAGTCTGAAAGAGACATCATTATCCATTGTTAACATACTCTTTTCTTTTGTTCTACTGTTATCTCCATTTGGATCTGGGGAAACAAATAAACCATGAAACCCGTTCATCATCATCAACAACAACAGGATGAGTGCATACACAAATAGTAATGGCATATGATAGAAAGTTGCTGCCTTCTACCAGGTCAGATTGGTTGTCTAGCTCAGTATTGCCTACTCTGACTGGCAGCAGCTCTCCCACATCTCAGGGAGAGAAAGGCCTCCCCCCTCACCCTTTTAACTGGAGATCCTGGGGACTGGACTCGGGCCCTTCTGCATGCAAAGCACACGCTCTACCACTGACTTGTGGCCTCTTTCAAACTTCTCCCAACTCTGTGGGGCAAGAATGACCTCTCCCTCTGGCCCCAGATAAATCCATCACAGTTACTTTGATTCAGCAAGACGTAGAACTTAGCGTGCCAGAATAGGGGCAAGGTGTAAAGAAAACTTGGACCAAATCACCCCTCACTACTACTTTGGTGCCCTCTGTCAAACAGGCCAAAAATAGTGCTGTGCCGAAACCTATCCGCTAATTTCTCAAAACTTTTCTTCACTTGCAAAAGGAGGTTTCTATTTTTCTGTCTTTCTCCAGGCATTTTAGAACATCTATAATTTTGGTCAGTGCAGGGTTGAACTTTCCTTACTGTTGCAAGGTGGCCATGGGTATAGTCTGTGTATTGCTTTCTGTTAAACAGTTCTCCAGCACTCTGAAACTTCCCCAGCTGCCTGGGGGATGGGGGAAACCATGGGAGAAGCTACCTCATGAATGAAGTGTGTAAACCCAAGGAGGCTGGCTACTGAGTGCCTCAGATAGGTGTGGTTGCTGATTGTATTTTCAATGGAAATCCTTCCTTTTACCTTAAAAAAACCTTTCTGCACTAGGGATAGGTGAATGTGTCAATTTCAATTTCTCGCTATTTCTCATTTTTCTAATCTTAAATTTGTTTCTCCACATTATGCATCAGTCTGTGAAAAAGTCCTCAGTGAAAACTCAGCAGTATTTTAGTGTGAATTTCTCCTAATACACACATTTTTGTACGCAATTATGCCCAATTTTGTATGTTATTTTCACTAATACAAACATTTTTATCCACGCTTTACCTTAGTGCCTGCATTTTTTTTACACATTTCATGGCTGGAGCACAGCACTGCAAAATTCAGAGAAGTGTGAATTTTGAAGGATGGCTCTGCTTCAGTTTGTGCACTGTTTCAGAAAGAGGAAATTTGGTAGGTTCACCTTTAAATGTGAACAGAACCAAATTTCTCCCCCCTCTCTATTCTGCACTTTTATAAAAAAATTAAAAGATTTTTAAAAGACTCCCCATCTTCCCATACTTAAAGGAAAGCTCAGCTGAGGACATCTTGGATTTTTATAAACCTAGAAGGTGCAGAGTGCAGACTACTGGAGAGATGGTTTGTATGATGCAAGAAAGGACATTCATGAATGAATGAACGAACATAACAAAAGCCCTACAGCCCATCCATGATAATTTCATTGAATTTTGTCTCCTGTTTGTTAAGTTTTGAATGCAATTTCTTTTCTCGTAAACTGAAGGGGGAATGCTCGGGGTGGGGGTATGGAATTCAGGAGAAATTTCTGGCACAACACTAGCCAGAGTGGTGCCATTGCAATGTGCAAGCTCACACATGTTGCTAAGCTCTAGCTGATGTGGGAGGAATTTATTGTTGCGTCCATAAATTAGTCCTCCTGGGTTGCAAAAATGGATCTGGCCAGCTAAGCCAGAGGTCCACTGGAGAAGCCCAGCCTGGCGGAAGGGGAATCGGCAGGTCCTGTTTCACTCTCTCCTGCAGCCCTCTGTCATGGCAGCCGGTCCGCCGGGAAAAGGGGTGGCAGAAAGGAACATGCATTGTTTCCTTCCACCACAGCCTGCCAACACAGCCAGCATCCTCCCCCGCACGAAGCCTCCGAGCAACAGCTGTATGTGGCAGCCCCTTCCACCAGCTCCGCCTTCCGCTGGCCTTCAACAAGTTGGATTCCTCTGCCCTTTATTGTAGTAAAGACTAACTTATATTTCTATTTAGTCTTTTTTCTTTTTTAAGATTACTTCATAATTTAATTACAGCCACAGCATAATATTCCTCAGTCCTCCCTTTCTATCCTACTCCCAGACTTCTATCCCTTGGTCAATGTCATATTTGTAGACTTATATCTGCCAATCCTGAACAACAGCAAGCACTAGAAAGAGCAGTTGTTGAAATGTTAGAATGCAGTACCCCAGTGGAATCTTTGTGACACACCTTAATTTCTTCTATCAGGTTTTCTAAGGAGAAAGGAATCCATAGTCTCTACTGGGTGACACTTATGTATCAAATGAAATCTTAGTAATTGTTAGAACCATGCTCTCACAACAGGGCTCCTGCTGGGAGGAAGGGCGGGATATAAGTCAAATAATAAATAAATAAAATGAACAGGGACTATGGATTCCTTTCTCATTATGAAATTTGGAAGAAATTAAGGTGTATCACCACATCGCAGTGGAGACTGGTGGCTCCAATATCAGTGGAGCAGTGAATCCACTTTGGGGTTTAGTCTGAACTATAAAGGAGCTGTCCAAGGTGCTGAAAGCCAGAGCAGATTCACTGTGCCACAATGGAGACACAGACTCCACTGCTAAGTTGAGGATTCCACCAAGATACACATACACACCAGCTATAGCTGTCCTCCTATGATGTTGTTTAATCCATCTCAGCTTGCAGAGAAGTGGACTATGGTCTTCAGAAGCCCCATGCTCTTAAAATTAAAAATTACATTCAAAATATTTTTTTAAAGGTTAGATCTCAGAGCATCTACAAAGGTATTTTCATTTTTAATAAACATCCACAGACTATATTGCTCCATACATAAAACTTTCTTCCAATGAATCCAATTCTTCCAAAAGGTTTGCAACACTTCTGTATATCAGCTGTTTTATAACTCTCCTCAAAACACAGAGACCCAAGCTATGCCAGGCATAGCCTTACAACCACGGTGAAAACCCTGGATTCTGATCCAAGCAGCTTACGTTATGTCATTTGCATTGTGGAAAGCAGAGCTTGGAAAGGTTACTTTTTTGAACTACAGCTCCCATCAGCCTAATCCAGTGGCCATGTTGCCTAGGGCTGATGGGAGTTGTAGTTCAAAAAAGTAACTTTTCCAAGCTCTGGTGGAAAGTGCCAAGAATCCAGCTGCCAACACTGTTACAATCTAAGCAGGTACTGGCAAGTACTGTGCAACAACACATTTTTGGCTCATGTTAATGAGAGCTTTCCCACCAGAAACCAGATTAAGAAGGCTTTTAGCCCACTCAAGCACCTAATTTAAGATAACACTTTTAGTAAACATTAAAAGATTTGTTGAAATCAGTGGAATCTAAGATTTGCTGGCATGATCTGAAGTACAAACTTGGAGCTGGTTCTTCACTTAATGGCTGCAATGTGGAATGAGGAATTGCATGTATGAATGAATCAACACAGATTTAAGAGCGCAAAGAACTTTTGTATTGCCTTGCATTTACTATACTTACTTTGCCCATGGCTAGCATTTCAAAGTAACTTTCAGACTGGATTATTGCCGTGCACTCTACATGGGACTGCCCTTGAAGACAACTCAGTTAACTGATCCGAAATGCAGTCAAATTACTGGCTGGGTTTCATTTAGAATGCATATAACCCCCGTTTTAAAACAGCTGCATTGGTTGCTGGTTCATTTCTGGGCCCAATTAAAGATGTTTACATTAGTGTTTAAAGCCCTAAACAATTTAGGCCCGAAGTATCTGAAAGGCCGCTTCATTCCCTACAGACCCTTTAGGATGTTAAGATCAGCAAAGGGGGCTACCTTCATAGGTCCACCACCCTCAGAAGCCGGGGTGGTGGTGGTGGTGGCCTGAGAGAGGACATTTTCTGTGGCAGCCCCTAAGTTGTTGAACTCCCTCCCCGCAGAGGCACATCTGGCAATTTCAGTATACAGTTTTCAGTGAATGCTGATGACTCACCTCTTTGCTTAAGATGTATATTTCTAAGATCCACCCAATTTTTGTGACTGGAAGTTGTTTTAAATTGTTTTTAAGGATATATATTAAACTGTTGTAACTTGCCCTGGTACCTAATGGTGAAGGATGGACAATAAATATTAAATAATAAACAACAACTTGGCTCATACACAGGGCTTGTGATCAACTTCTGAGCCAATCTTAAGGATGCTCAATGTTGGTGTCCAAGATTTGTGAAACCCAGTCTAATGTGACTTGTATAATTTAATGCTTTAGTCAACTCTCCGTAGCATAAAGTGCATAAAAGGCTTCTTGACATCGTATTAAATGTCAAATATCATTTCCTATTTAACTGCTCTGCCTGCTCTATTTTGACATATGTTTTATTTATTAATTTTATTAATATAATTGTGATTATTGACTTTGTATGAAAGTCATTTAATGTCTTAATGTTTTGTATTTAGTTCTTGTCTGCAATGGTCTTTGGATTAAGCAATAAAGATTGTTGTTGCTTATTAGCAATTTGCCAAAAACTATCAGCAAATCATCTTGCAGGAATATCAAAGAACAAGTGGAAGAAAATTCTAAAAATTAAATGGGGCACCCCCCCCCCACACACAATGAACACATTAGTTATGATGCAAGACTACCATGCAGCTCTCTTTACTGCCTAGAGTTTGGGGTCTTACCTTCATTTTGCATGTCACTAACTGTGCACCAGCTCAGTTGATGGAAGTGGCAGGGATGATCTTAAGACAGCACAAAAGCAGTAAAGTATTTAAACAGATTTATAGCTCATTATATACCAAGAACACCATGTGGAAAGATGAAATATTGTCTCTGAAGGGTGCAAATTCATGGAATCTCAGCTATTGTGGGTCCCCAAACCCTCATTTGCAAGGCAGGAAACATTTTCAAGGGAATATTTGTGGGGTAGATGTGGACAGGTGCTTAATCACTCTTGTGCTCAATGCTACCCCAACAAATGCCCCTGGAACCACCACCCCACAATACTTGTCTTATTTCTGGTTTCAAAGTCGGCTGGGGAAAAATCTTTAAAAACAACCAAGGTGGGATGTGTGAGGAAGAAGCAACAGTTGAGGGAAGGATAAAGCAAGTTTCCCCTCTTGTTCATTTTCCTGGGCAAGAGCTCCCAGCCTCTCATTTACCATATCATCTTTCTTCCATTGTAGGACCCAAGAGGTTTGCTGGCACTGACCAGGTCCAGATCTACTTAGCTCATGTACCTTTGTGCGTGTTATGTGCCTTCACGTCGATTACGACTTATTGCGACCTTATGAATCAGCTACCTCCAAGAGCATCTGTCAGGAACCACCCTGTTCAGATGTTGTAAGTTCAGGTCTGTGTCTTCCTTTATGGAATCAATCCATCTCTTGTTTGGCCTTCCTCTTTATCTACTCCCTTCTGTTTTTCCCAGCATTATAAACCATGATTAGAACTCCCTCAAAGCTCCACCCAAAGTAAAAACATCCCAGCAATAGTGCTTCAGTTGTTTGGACACAGGGAAACTGCTTTGTAAAAGTTCCCAACTAGAACATTCAAAAGAAAAATATCAAATCCTTGATAAATATTTTTTTTAACTGAAATGCATTGGGCTTCCTTTTATTTCTCTTGCCCATCTCAAAAAGAAAATTTCTGTTTTGCAGAGGAAGCTGGTCTACTAGGACAAATGGGGAACCAACCTCAGCCAGCCCCCACCTGCCTGCTTTCTTGCTTACAACCTGTTCAGGAGGTGTCACTGCCTGCCAGAACTAGAATGAGATGGCTCTGCCTATCATTAGCTCTGGCTCCACCTATTGTCGGTCTCCCTTCCACCATGGGGAAGGGCCATAGCTCACTTGTAGAGCATTTACTTTGCATGTAGAAGGTCCCAGGTTCAATCCCTGCCATCTCCAGGAAGGGCTAGGAGAGAATCCCTGTCTGAAATCCTGAAGAGCCACTGCCAGTCAGTGTAGGCAGTACTGAACTAGATGGACCAATGGTCTGACACAGTAGAAGGCAGCTTTCTATGTTCCTACCAGTCACAATGGGCACCAGCTACTACTGTTATCTTGTACTATACTAGCACATTACACTCCTTTTTGGGGCAACAATATTCTAGGGCCAGAGGTGGGCAACTTCTTATTAGGCAGGGTGAGGTTCTGGACCTGTCACACTTTAGGGGCTGGAGAGTACTGCTACCTCTTACCAAGCAACTTGGGTGTAACCTCCCAGACAGAAGAACTGGCAGGTGCACCATGATGAACCGGGAGAGGAAGACATGCGGTGCAGGCTGAATGCAGCCTATTTGGCACCCCTTGGGTACCAGAGAACATTTCTGTAACTTAATGTATTTTATCTTAATAAGCATCACAAAAATTTCCTTAAAATTAATCCTTTAAAATGTTCTGCAGCTGTTGCTTGTCACCAAAAGTGGTCCTTGCTATATTCTGGGGCTGAAATCCTATAATGCATTGGCAGGTTTTGTAGGAGACAACTTAGCTATAACTTTCCCATAAGCCAGGCAGAAGTGACATATTGTGAAGGACTGTCTGATCATTCATGACAATTGTCCCTTCCCCTTAATTCACTTTGCCTTCTTTTTTCATTCATTGTTTCGCTAGAACACCAGAATCTATTCAAGTTTTATTCTTCCCTCTTTTTATGTGTCAGCAGCCAAACTCCCACATCCTGCAATACTGATAACACAATTCCAGCAGTCCCATCTGTTTTACATCCTCTCTCAGGTATTTTCAGTGGTTTTATCTGGAGAAGTGAAAATGAAAAGCCTATCTAGCCCCAGTCCCCAATTTTGGTCTCCTTAGACAAACAAAAAAACCCAACCTCAAGAGCGTGGAAAAGCTCTGAGCACAAATCCTGTTTCCCCCCCAATACTGAGCAACAAATTTGGGGCAATTCTTTCGACAGGCACAATTGCCGCTGCTTGCTTTCAGCTTGAAAGGAAATGAGAGTGGATTGTCACCACCCTGGCTGCAACACGGAACTAATCCAGCAGAGTCTGATTAATGGTTTGGGCAAGGTTTGGTGTACAGATTGTGTAAAGTAGAACTACAGTTCAATGTCTTCCCTGAAAACCTGGAGATGTTTTCAGTGGCATGTCTACTGAACCCATCTCTCTACATGGGTTGCTAAAATCCCATAATCAGTGTGAATTTGCATAACTATTCCCTCCAGGGGTAGCCTACATGGTGCCCACCAGATGCTGTCAGACTATGGTTCCCATCATCCCTCACCATTGATCATGCTGGCTGGGAGTGATAGGAGTTGCAGTCCAACAGCATCTGGAAGGCACCACGTTGGCTACTAAGGTGGGTGGGCATGGCTTGTCTCAAATAGCCTCATGGGACAAATAAGGAAGACTGGCAGGCCAGTTTTGGCCTGCACTGAGGAGGGGGATGGATTGTAGGGATGTGCTAGAATTCAAACCAATTTGGATTTGGTACCAAATTTTCCATTAATTCACTTATCATTGTGGATAGGATTTTTACGTAATGATTTTCAAAGGCTATTTCCGAAAATGGAGGATTTTAAAAAAAGGGGGGGGGGAGCCCTGCCTCTAAAATACTGATTTAAGAGCAATATTTATATTGGCACACCCTTTAAAAATATTGATATTTCCTTTTTGAAAAACTCTGTATTTCCTTTCAAAATATCAATATTAATATCAATATTTGTTGCAAAGGAAAAAACGGTTCGGTAAAAGCAGTAGCTAGCAGACAAAGAATGGACTCAAATCAATGCCAGCCTGTTAGGTTGACGTAATGCTTTCAAACTGGCACCGGCCTACGGATCCCATCTCTACATTGGATGGCCCTCTCCACCATGGTTTTGAAAACAGCAACAGCTGTAACTTTAATTTAAAAAATGAATCAAAAGAGATGAGAGCTTCTCTTTGCTGCATGGGAATGAAGAAGCTATGCTTCCCTTCCTGAAAGCAGATGAGCAAGCTTAAGGCAACACAGTCACACAAAGAGGCATCAGTGGCATAAAGGAAATAGATGTAGAGCAGGGGTAGCCAATGTGGGGTCATCCAGTCTGTCCATCAATGTGTCCATTAAAGCTTTATTGGATGACCCCATTGGGTTCTCGTATTATGAGGATCCATACACACCATATGTTTAAAGCACATTATTTCCCCCAAAGAATCCTGCCAACCCTCACAGAGCTACAATTCGCAGCACTCTTAAACTACAGTTCCCAGGATTCTATGGGGGAAATAATTTGGTGTTCTTTGGTGTGCACGCAGCCTAAGAGGGAGAAAAAATTCTCCCTCTCCACTTTCTTCGCAGCATACACTCACTTTTTTTCCTGAACTAAAAAGCTCCAAACATTGTAACCATTTAGTTTCCTGCTAGTTCCATAGCCCTAAAACTCCTCAGCAGGATGCTGGCATTTCTAAAGTCCCACAAATGGACTGTGGTTGTTACCCCTCTGCTATGTTTTACAAGGAAGCTATCACATTCTAAAATATGGGCTAATTTGAAAGAAACCTGACACAGAGATTAGAACAAATCCAACCTTCAAATAAATGTGCTTATTGGCTGTGATACTTCAGCATTACATTGGTTTCTGATTACCCCCTGTACAGTATAGCTTGCTTACAATAAGGATTAATCCTGGAAATAAAATGTGCAAACAAAGAAGAGGAGTAAATGCTATAGCAGTTTTACTGGCATTACTGTATTTCCAGTTTAATAAGGATCAAAAGCTAGCAATTCCCCAGTTCCTTCCATCAGCCTAAAAATACCCTCCGAATCTCATGGTATGTTGCAGCTCTGATAAGAAGAGAGCTAGAGCATTCTCTGGCCATCAGCCATTTTGCTTAAGTCTTGCAGAGATGGCTGCTACTCTATGCACTCTGGAGGCAGATTTAATGAAACAGGAAGACTGTCAAGCAGCTATTGAAAATCTCAGGTAGTGCACCACTGCTAAGAAGGCAGGTGTGGAGCTATACAATATCTCATCCGTGCATGCCCCCTGAATTAATTTCCCCCCAAATACCCCCCACTTCCAGATTGAGGAATTGTAGAATTTTGTACTAAGTGGTGGAGGGGAGGCATCCTGACATCTGGAAAGGGAAGTGATTTATCAGATTAGTCAGATTTGCATAAAGCTATGTAATTTGCATGTCTGGTTGATGCAGTTTTCCACTTTTTTGAAATTTGTTCTGGACAAGTTGTGGAGTTGGGTGGAATGTGGGGCCAATTCTCATAACTCTTTTAGGCATGTCAAAGGCGCTAGTTCCTGCAATTCAGAGATGGTCTTCTGAATGCCCCCAGCCCAGAATGACATTGCCAAAGGTCACCCAGATTTCAGAGCACTGAAGGAAGCTAATAGACATATATTAATATGATTACTGGACATCAACTAGAAAGACTTGCTTCAATGTGTTTAGCAGAAGTTACATCTTCCCAGAATTTCTTTATAGTGATGAGGAGTAGAGCCTTTCTCATTTTCAGTGGAACACTCATTCTTAGCAGTGTATTGATCCCTGGTAAATTTGGCTTAATGAGGCACAAGCTGAGCATGGCTGGCTTACATCCTGCATACTGACAGACCTGGGTGCTATCCTAAATTATTCATGTCCGCCAACCTCAAATAAAATACAATACATATTAAAACATCAAAGTAAAAAAAAGCAGAGAATTAAATTGTTATAGATGTTGCAAAAAGAAAAAAAGAAAGTTGAAAGGAACACATCCCACTTCGAAGTAGGCTCATTTTGCAGGCACTGATAACAACACTACACTCACTGGAATATAGGAAGCTGCCTTATACCAGCTCAGACTTTTTAGTCAGGGCTGGGGAACCTGTGGCCCTCCAGATGTTGTCAGGCTCCAACTCCCTTTAGCCCCAGTCAGCAGAACCAATTACTGTGCACTGCAGTTCTGCGCTGCTATTTAGGTCGGTGGAGACTGGTGGCTCCAAAATTGGTGGGGCAGTGAATCTGCTCCAGGTTTTAGTCTGAACTTCCAAGGAGCTGTCCAGAGCAGATTCACTGCTTCACTGACATTGGAGCCACCAGCTGCCACTACATTTTGTATTCTGATACCAGTTAATTTTGTAGTGTTTATTTTTAAAATTTATTTTAATTGTACATTATATTTCTTTTAATTATTATGCTTTTGTAACGCATCCTGGGACCAGTTGGTGAAGGCTGGGCAACAACTCCAAATGATAAATAAATAAGTTGATAAGTGATAAGAACTTTAGTTCTGCAATATATGGAGGATCACAGGTCACACACACACAGAGATTTAGGCTGCAATCCAATACAAGTCTAGTCAGATGTAAGATGAGGGTCTCATTCAGATAAAGAGACATGCTTCCCATCACCTGATGCACATGGCTTTTTATTAACGGGAGGTGCCCAGGGATTGCTCCTAGGACCTTCTGCTCTATCCCTCAGCTACAGTCCCCCCTCTTTGCCATTGCAGAACTCCTCCAATCATTCAGAGCAGATGATACTTTTCTTGGAGATGGGAAAGGCAAATAGCAGCAACAGTAATTCGTGACCCAGTAATTCATGGCATATTCAGTAGGTGCTCCAGTGAAGACTGGTGGACAGGCCCTGACTGGCATAGCAGGTGGGATTTGACTCAACAAAGAGTAGAAGCTGTTAAAAAAAAAAGGAAAGGTAAAGAAAGCCATCCATTTATTGACGTGAATGCTGGCACTTTGAGAAATATCTATAATTTATTTTGCTATGCAGAAAACATTTGCTGCCAACTTCACCCTTGAAAGAGCAGAGTAGATAATGTAATTGAACCAGCAAATTATTTCCAGTATGGTCCAGCATTTAGAGTGACAGGGGAGTGTGAGGACTCCAGGGGTCCATTCCTTGTCCTTGGGTCCTTGGAGACCCTAGCAAATAAATAAATAAATAATATAAATAAACAAATAAATATCACACTCATTTGCTGCTGTGTTTGGCTGGGATGAACACTTGAAAGACACAGCAATGCAATTTTAGATCACATACAGCAATGTCTTCACTGAACCAGTAGCAAACTTTTATGCCTCAACAAAAGTAGACAGACTTGCTGAAAGTATGTGAAAAAGCAGCCCCTCTGGGCCAAAAACAGTGAGGGGGAAAAGGTAGCTCTCTTTTTCAGATATAAGTTTCAGACATTCATGATAGAAGAGCATTGATTATATTAACTGGAACGGTGCTGATCGATCAAAACCAAAAATGATAGCTCAAATCTAGAGGTTTTCCCATAGAGGTTATAATTCTTATAAGTCCAGAATACAAAATTTACCAAGACACGATTTTGTTGCTATTTCCAAAGAAAATAATGTAATAATTTGCATGCTAATCCTGATGTTTTCCACTCTATGTCGACATGTCAAGTTACTACTTTATAAACTCTTGAACTCCTGTCTTCATAGAATCATAGAATAGTAGGGTTGGAAGGGGCCTACAAAGCCATCGAGTCCAACCCCCTGCTCAATGTTTTAAATGTTTTAAATGATCATAGATAACACCACCCTTAATTATACCAGGCACATATCAAGCATCCATGTCTAAAAATAGCTTCCTTTCATCCCTACAAATTTCCTAGCGATAAAGTTTCAACAATACAGAATTCTTAGAATTTTGGGAAGTCAAATGACTACTAGTTTCAGGGGGTAAATTGTTAAATTTGAGCTGTTCTGTTTTATGTACAGACTCAACTTATCACAACCAACATTATCAAGCTACAGATCCTCTTCCACCACAGCATCAGATCTGAGTATGTTTTCTCACACAGTACATTTCAGTTTACCAGGAACAGCTCAGGGCTCTCACATTCTCACCAATTAATTTCTTCCTGGCTGAAACTCGGGGGGATGTGCATGTGAAGAAGTGGTGGTGTGAGTATTTATGCAGTTTTATACTTTCTATGCACCAATCAGAGAAATGATCCCTATTTGTAAAATTGATTTTTAAAAATTCTTTTGAAGAGACTTGGGGATGAAGGAGCTGATTCTGTTAATGTTGGAAGCAGCATTTTCTGAAGTGGCAGGAGAAATGAATCAATCCCCCTGTAGCTGGGGAAGAAGAGTTGGCCAACCAATACTGCTGTGGATGAAATTTTATTTGGCAGGCAAAGACCAAAGGAGAGCATACATGAGTCGATCACATGTCAGTAGAACAAGAATGTAATTCTAAGATGGATGGATTGGGGTGGGGAGAAAGTACCTCTCCCAGATCTCACAAGTTTCATGGTTCTCCACTTGCAATTTTTCCATATTCTACTGTATCACAACTTTTTACAAACAGTCATATTTGTCATAAACAATGGTCATGAAGATGGCTTCTTACATGCAGCTAGTTCTGAGACATGGCTTAATGCGGCCATCTTGCTGAAGCTAAGGAGGTCTGGGGTGCTTAATACCTGGAGGGAAGACTCTCTATGGAACCTTGAGCTCCATGGTAAAAAAAGGCAGAGGATATAAACATCAAATAAATAAACATCATGTTTGTATCCCACCTTTTCACCCAAATAAATCCAAGTTGAACATCCTCTCCCCAATATTTCCAGTTTGGTCCTCACAACTACACTGGTATGAGCAGGTTAGCCTCACCTAAGCCTAGCCAGTGCACTCTATAGCTGAGGATTTGAATTCAGTTCTGTCTTTTGAAGGTTAATATTGTGGTCTATTTTGGAAGTAGCTCTGTTTTAGGTAGTACTTTCCATTATTGCTTAGCTGGGCTGACAATGCCTAATCTGAATCATTCTGTAGCTTGCTTCATTCCCACAGCAGCAGACTCCAGGTTATACCTTGGCAGAGACCCATGCACTGGTGGCCTCCACCCGTTAGTGGAGTTTGACCCCAACCAGAATGAGAAAACTCAAGAGAGCCTGTTGTTGGTTTCCATTCATTCACTAGCTGTGCTCCACTTTTGTTGATAATGCATGCTTATACCAACCAGATACAGAACAAATACTTTCCCTCATCATCATTCTCTGCTGCTGCGTCTCTTTGCAGGCAGGGCAGTTCATGGACAACTACCTCATAGCCTGTGAGATGGCAGAAAGAGCAAAAACCAATCAGCTTTAGGGCCAGGCCAAGTACTCTCTCTCTCTCTCGGCTACCTGGAATGATTGTGCTCCTCCACCTGTGCCACTGACATCAGCAGAAAGCTAATTATGGCCAAGATAGGGAGACATGAGAAAACCCAATATAAAGTTAAACCTCATAACTGGGCAAGATTGAAAAGAAAGGGCATGGGGTGGAGGAGAGAGACATGCCAAACACTCCAGTGGAGATTTTGAAAATGGAGTGAAAACCAGCCCTTTCTTACTTCTAACTTTTAAAGCACGTCAACACTTTCATGGTTGCTGAGAGTATGTTGGAAGTTGGAGTCCCACAGAAAAATGCTCTATTTGACTACCTAAAGGACTCCATTTTAGGAGCCTATTATATCCACACTTGCCTCTCTTCAGTCCTATGAACAGCTGAACAGAGGTGGTAGCTGATAAGACTGACTATAAAATTCCTAGACCCCCAGAACAAGATAAATGGCACCTCCCATAGAATACAATATAGTGTACAGTCCTAGCAGCCTCCAGATTCTATCCTTCAAGTAAGGAGGACATTCCGCTCAGTATCTTGCAGCACTTTAGTGGTCACACTGAAGTTTCAAAGATATTCCTCCTGGACAAGGTATACAATTTAGAGAGAGCAATTCTATGCATGTTTACCTGGAAGTACATTCCATTGGGTTCATTTGGTTTACTCCCAATTAAGTGTGCATAGGATTGCAGCCTCAGTCCATTTCTAGCCAACCCTAGTTCAAAGGCTTGAGGTGGGGCAATTTGTGTGTGTGTGTGTGTGTGTATAGTGTGCGTTTCCCAATTAGGGATGAGTGAAAATTTTGATTCAGTTCACATTTCAAGCCAAATCTATCAAATTTGTGCTTCCCAAAACAATATGAGAACAGAAACACAGACATCTTTTGAAATTTGCACTTATTTGAATTTTGATATGCAATTTGCCTACATATGTTTACAAAAAATAAGTATGTTTGGGTAGTGTGCATAAAAATGAATATATGAGTGAAAAAACATGCAAACATGCATTTTTTACAAGAAATTGCTTGCACAAATGTGTACATTAGTCAAAACTGCTTAGAAAAATGTGTTTATTGAGTGAAATTAGTACTAAAATGCTGCAGAATTTTCATGAGGGTTTTCTTTTTTAAAAAATTGCAAATTGCTGCAGAAATGTAGAGAACTGAATTTAAGACTGGAAAAATGAAAAATTGAGAGAAAAACATGGATAGATCTTTCCATCCTAGTTCCAGTTAAGCCTGCAAGTCTATGCCTATTTACTTGGTGGCAAATCCTATTGTGGTTCATACTTACTAAACTTGCATAGGATTGGGCTATAAAACTAGAAGTCAAAACTGGATATAATACAGGCTTTCTCACTAAAAATAAAAATAAAAGAGATTAAAAGCATCGAGTAGTGAGCAGATTTTAAAAATTGCTGGCGATCCCATCAGCTTTCTCTCAGAACAGCATCTGATTTAGACCTTGAAGACTGACCCCTTGTGGCCAGGTTGGAGAGCTGGCTTTGGAAGAAGATCACCATCTTCAATGTGACAGAGAAGCCGTTCATATCTCTCAGACACCCAATGCTTCTTTGTCAACTGTGAAGTTACACTCATCATCTTCAGCCTGGTAGCACCACCTCAGCTGAGATGCTTGTTAATAGCAAGAACACATCTGCATTCTGACAGCACCTTTCATCATAGCACCCGTAAAGTGACACCATCCTCCAGTGGGTTGAAATGGTTTGCTGATCCAGCCATTGAAACTTCACTCCTTTGCAAATTGATCAAGGCATATCTTTGACAAACTCCTGGTCAAAGAAGCTTGGCCCAACAAAGTTAGGATTGTTTTCCACATTAGCATCTCACCAGACTAGCAGACAGCATTCTTTGTAATTAACAGGGTAGCCAACACTTTTTGTCTTGGGAGGCTTCTGCATCTTGGGAAATGATCTCTATGCTTTGGCAGAGAGTGTACTTCTCCACCACCACACCCCCGACCCAGATGGCACAGAATGAGATTATGCATGTGGAACACTTCAAACACTTGAGATGCACTAGGTATTAATATGGCCATTCTGTTTATTGGACTCAGGCACACTGCCTCTGCAAAGGCTGTTTTTGCTCAGCTAGTACTTTTTGACAGGCCCATTCTCCATAACTTTATCTCTACCCTCTTCTCAGCTCATTTTCCATGGAAAACCCATTCATTTGCATATTATTAACCTCACTCCCTTCTTGCTGCTTGCCTCTCATCTTTCCCCAAGATTGAAAGTTTCATCACATCTCACGGCTCTTCCAGATGACCTGTTTATTCAGCATTCATCCTGATTTGCCTACCAGGTGACTAGACTATACCTGGTCTTTACTGAGCATTTGTTCCGATTTGTTTATGGGCCAATAATATGACAATGAGCACCCATCTCGATTTGCTTGTGGGATGTTTACATGCCATCCCATTAATCATTCATTCATTCCACACTTTTCAATGCATTTCCGTTTCAGAGCATTTCCCCCATCACTTTTCAAACTGCAAGAAGTCATTTTAAACAAAGAAACAAACCAACCTGGATTTGTTGTGCAGGGCCACAGACTGCTTTCACCCACTTTAATTGTACCAACCTAAAGCATGCACTTGAATCCCTCCTGCAAAATACTGACAGTCTAGAAGAACGCTTAGATAAGTATATTGCATGGCTTTGAAGTTATAAAGTTAACAGCACTACCATGCTTGGTGGCATTTTCTGATGATACTGTAATTCAACAGTGGGCAGGAGGGGTATACTAGCAAGTATCAGAGCAATTTGCAGTAGATCAGCAAGGATTCTGACTCCCAATTGCTTTAAAAATAGCAAATACAAAAAAGCTCCCTCCCTCTTTCTAAATTAGGCTACTAAGCTGAAGAAAGCTTGTGTGGAAGTGGGTGGGGGACCAGGAATGGTTTTATGTGACAAAACTGCAAGTTCAGGTCTGGTACTGAAAACAAATTCCTGGGCTTAGCATGTGCTCAGAGGTGCCCTGAATTCTAAGAGGATATCCCATCTCATTTGAACCACTATTTTCCATCTGACTCCAGTTGGAGGGTTTGGGAGTTCTAAGGAAAAAACAAAGTAGATCTTGCAAGGTGTCCACCCTTAAACTGAATATGGCTGGAAATAGGATAAATATGACTAGAAATATGCTGGAAATAGGATAAATAAGAGCAACCCAGGAGCACAGCAGAGCGTAACTAGATAATTCCCTATGAGTTTTGTGAGCAGATCTAAACATGGCTTATGTCCCATTGGAAAGAAAAACAATGTTAGTGACTTCTTGCTCACAGATGCATTTGAAACTGCCTATGAATCATCTATAAATCTATAAGCAAGCCTCCACCATTCACAACTATCACTGGGGGCAGGCACTACAAGGCAGAGAGCAAAAGAAGGGGGGGGATGAAGAGAATGGGTTGAAAAGAGAACACAAAACCGAAACAGTTTCTGCAGTTTAACATGATAGTGCAGCCCCCTCAGGTTAATCAAAATGACCTGTTTGGGTATTGCACTCAAAATAACCAATCTCAAGAGTTTTTAAGAGAGCAACTGCACCCTCCAGTGGGCATAATGGGTTATTTTGTATTTGCTTCCTATGGCCATCACTAGTCTCACATGTTGCATGAAATCTATTGTGCTAAGCAAAGGCTCATATGGCCCGATTGCATTATTTATTTATAAAAGTATTTGTATACCGCTATTTCATTAAAAACATGAAAGTGGTTTACAACATATTTAAAACAACCATAGAATTAAAAAAACAAAAACAAAAATAAAAATAAAGGTCAATTGTTGCAAAAAATGTTCTTAATTGCCTGCATAAGCCTGGCAAAACAGAAAGGTTTTCAACAGGCGCTTAAAAGTTAAAACAGAAGGCACCTGCTGGATCTCTGTTGGCAGAGCATTCCAGAGAACTGGGCCAAGGACACTGAAGGCTCAATTTTGTGCTGATGTTAAATGAGCCTCGACAATTTGGGGGGCAACCAGAGCCGCTCCTGCAGATCTCAGTGAGTGAGCTGGGATATAAGGGTTCAGGCGGTCCCTAAGATACCCTGGCTTTGTTAATTAATACAAGGAACTTGAACCTGGCTCAGTAGCAGATGGACAGCCAGTGCAGATATTTAAAAGTGGTGTCACATGTTGCCGGCCATATGTTCCCATCAGCATTCTGGCCACCGCATTTTGCACCAGCTGGAGCTTCCAAACCAAGGGCAGTCCCACACAAAGAGCATTGCAGTAATCCAGCCTCCAGACTACCAACACATGGACTACAGAGGTCAGGCATTAAGTTTACATGCAGTCCACTTGCAGTCTGCTAAATGGTTACCCAAAAAAGTATCCGATTACTATTTATTTATTATTTGATTTATATCCTGCCCTTCTCCCAGCAGGAGCGCAGGGCAGCACTAAAGCACAAATCCCTTAGAAATATATTGTACTATTTGGCAGTAAGCTGAAGTAAGCTGGTGATGAATTTGATGTCCTATCAGTTCGTGATATCTGCCTAAGACCTATTAAAATCAAGAGACTTAAGTCAGTAGTGAGTTGAGTCTATTGATTTGAATGGGAGCATGACTTTGCTGGACACCATTCAATGGAATGAACTGCATTTCATGGCTGATCACATTTCTCCAGTCCTTAGTTTGTGATTTGAATGGCCAATGTGTTATAGAGTGAACATTACAACAATAGCAATTGCCTAGGTCTGTGGCCAAACTGATTTGCCTCTCTCTGTGCAATGTTTCCTTTTCTAGTATAGTGAGGAACTATCGGCACATTAAATTCCCTGGAGAAGCAACTATGTATGATGCCCATTGGGACATAAGGCAGAGAAGGAGTGCAAAAATTAACTAGGCAGTTACAACACAGCTGAGAGTTCTGGGCATGAAGATTTTCTGCTTCAGTGAAGCGTTGAGGAGCAAGACCAGCCCCCCTCCCTTGTTTCAGTTGGACTTTTTTCCTAATAAAATGAATGCACGGTCATACAAATCCTGCCCTTGTTTACCCCTGCCTCTATTTCGCTACCCTTCTTCTGTTGTCTCCAATATATTGAATTCTGACTGTAAGCTCCTCCAGGCATGGACATGTTGTCTTACACTTCGGAAAACACTATGCATATTGATGTTGATTTAATAGATTATGACTTGCATATAAATTTTCAATGCACACTGAATTAAGCTATTACCCACTGTATATGTCTGCCCTCTGATCTCGCATATGCCTTGTAAAGCAGCTAGAAACATATGAGAACTGGATATAAGACTTGTACCACTTTTCTGTGGTAGCCACTTTGCGATGTTTGCAGAAGAGGGGCAAATGTGAATAGATCTTAAGTCTATAATTGCCCAGCAACAAGTTGGGCTATATGTTTGTTTCCGAGACATGCCTTCCAACAGCTCTAGGCAGGAGTCCTTTGTTACCAGAGGCACATACTGTACACCTGGGGGTGGTGCTATTTTTAAAGCCTTCCTAAAGATTACTAGGATTGCTTTAATGCTCTTTTATGAGAAGATCCCTTTGAAGGCCAAACTTTGTGGTAAATTACTCAAGTAAGATACTTACATACTTGTCTGAATAGCTTCTCACCCTTGCATGAGAATTCTTGTTAACAATTGGGTGACAAAAATATGGACGTTTCACTGCTATGTGTTTGTGGGGAAGAAGCTGCTATACAGGCTGTTTGCACACAAGTAGCCTGGCCAGAAATCAGCCAGGATGGGCTGCAGGTGGGTAAGGGTGGGGCTGATAAGAGGCTGCAAGCCTCCAAGGCTCCTCCTGATGGCTTATGAACCATCAGGAAAGAGGGAAGGAGGTAGGGGAGAAGTCTGTAGGTGGCAGAGGCTGTCTCTTAAAGGAGGATAAAGTTGCCAGTTAGGGCGTGATAGTCCGAGCTATTTGTCTCCCCATGAGAGCAGGGCTTTTCTGGTCTGACAGGGAAGGAATTGAAAATGCTCCTGAAGGAAGCAAGAAATAGCTTCTGAGGGGTCTTTTCTAAGGATTCTTATCTTTTATTGAACAGATAAGAATCAACCATCTACCATAGACAACTTTGCAATGTACCAGCATCATCTGTTGAGGACTTTTGAATCCCTCAAGAACTGAAAGCGCCCGTACCTCCCCTGTACATAGCAACAGAGAAACAAGACACACAGACACCACAAAGTAGGTTTTAACCTGGCTTCATTAACTGCTGAGTTGTACATCTGAGTTTTGTGGGACTGTTAGGTTTGTTTTAATAGCACAAGACACCTCAAGTTTGTTCATAGCATTACAGTACAAATTAAAAAAAATAAAATAAATCAAACGCATCCGCCCCATACAGTGTGGAGAAAATGAGAATCTAAATATTTACAAGGAATGGGTGGGAGTGAGATGTCACAAAAATATTTACATAAAAGAACATGAGTTCATCGGCATATACATTTTACACCAGTTTTCACACACAGAAGTAAAAAAAGAGAATAAAAAATAAGACACTATATAAATTAAAGAGAACACTTAGAGACCACCAAAGTCTTTCTGGTTCTCTCATGTGGCTCAAAAAGACGACTCAAGTTTTCCACAGCAGGAAAATAAACTGCACAACAACCATTTCTTGTTCATTTTGCACTGGAACTATACAATAAAAACTTACTGAAGACACTGAAGTTACTGAGCATATGTTAAACTGTACCATGCCCACTGCATCGGTTTCCATAGCACAAGGTTCTGGAGAAAATGTCATGCCGAAGCCACCTTTAAAAAGTAAAACAGAAGCCCAGAATCTACAATTCTGTTCCCTAACATATAATGTCACACTGCCATCAGTCATCACTTTGTCATCAACGTACCAGGTTGAGATGAACTGGGGATGGGGGGAGAGCACACAAGGGCCCAAAATTCTCTTTACTGAAAGGGAAATCATTTAAAGTGGATTTTGGCTTTGTGTAGCAATTCCTGCCACAACTGTGCAATTCTCATTGTGACCCCCTCCAAGGAGTAAGCCCCCTCCCTGATTTTGTCTGCAAAGACATAGGCACAATGTTTTCACTGTCATCTGCATAAAATGTTAACCTGATTGTGAAGGGGGGGGGCGCAGCTGGTAGATGATGATTCCACACAACTCCCCAACCGGTCTGACAGGACACAGAGGCTTCCAGATCGGAAAAGGGACAGCGTGAGGTGGAACACAGGAGGAAGGGGACAACAGACACAGAAGCAAGGAGAGCAAGGAAGGCCTTTGTGAAGTGGGCAAGGGAGCAGACACGGAAGGGAGTGCAAGAGGAAAAAACTTTACAGAGGAGAAGGAAGGGGACAGCAGACACAGAAGCAAGGAGAGCAAGAGGAGTGCAAGGAAGGCCTGTAAAAGGCAGGGAGCAGACACAGAAGCGAGAGTGAGGAAAAGAAGAGGAAGAACTTTTGCGAGAAGTACCTGCCGTCTCTACTCAAGGTGCCCACGGTTTCTCTAACGGTTAGAGAGTTCCAAAATTAACCACAGTACATGAAGAGGACTGCATAGTTAATTTTATGGCTTTCTTAGGCAAGGGAAAGGTTTTTTTAAAAAGGTACCAGCTATTCAAGATAGTACAGTGGCAAGAAGTACAGGGGAACAGGGAGATTGTCACTGCTCCTTCGAAGCTTAGAACACTGTTCTGGATTTAATCGCTTCCTTGTATAGTCAAGGTTGTACTGCCATACCTTTGTACAACACCTTCTGGACCAAAGACCTCCAAACCATATTGATGGTTAGACGCAAATGTAGCAGGTGATATGTATTAAGTGAGGGATGAGTAAATACATGGCTGTATTTTGAAACTGCTTTGATGGAATGGTCTGGTGAGGGGACTCAGGAACCAAGTTTAAGTGCTTTTATTATGGAAATTATTGAAAGTAGTGGGCTTTTAAAATCAAACCTGTGTGGGCACTTGCTAAAAGTTGGGAAAAACTTTTCATTTCACATTTTGCTTAGTGATCCCACAAGATATTAAGGTGTAGATAAATTACAAATTTAGAGGAAGGTAGCTTGGTTCTGAGCTTACCTGGAGGGTAGATAACATAAGGCCAATATATGGAGAGGATACAAGGAAAATTAAGGCTTTCATGAAGATAGAGGTTTGTCCTGCAGCCCTCGCTACCTGAACCTCAAAATATCCTAAACATAATGTATGTGCCTGCTTGTTTAGTTTTTTTTAAAAAAAAGTTTTTCTAACGTATTGACAAATCCTTAAAAGAAAACGCAACATAAATATGCCAATACAGACATATTGAGAAACGAAGAAATTAGATCTGGGAGATAAGTATCTCTTAAAGAGTTAATTCATTAAGGAAGAAAATAAAAACCAACAATGGCAAACAGACTGAAGCTGGTGGGAGAGGACAGGACGTTGCACAGTGATATCTTTTTTAACCATCAACAGCGCAGCAAAATCTGAAGAAGAAATCATGGAATCGAATGAGATTTCGGGGTGCAAGGGAGCGGAGAACTCTGAGCCAAGATATGGAGCTACATAGCCAGTGTAACATGGTGAAGAACTTTACAGGGGTGGATGCCAAAATTAAGTGGATATTGGAGACAGTCTATGCGGGCTACAAAGAAGGACCGATAATTCAAATTTTCAGATAGCAAAACTAGCTTGCTCCACACGACTGTCAAGCTAGAATGGCCCTGTCTGTACATTTCTCATTTCAACAGGAAAACAAAAAATGCTGAAAATTCCTCACGGGGTGGGTGAGGAGGATGGGGAGGAGGCTGAGGTAAACCTGGTTCACAGTGAGTTTTCTGGCCACTAAATTTGTACTTAGCACATTCAAGAGCAATACTACTAAAACAATAATTACCAAATCATTAAAATAATCATAACGAAAATAGGCAAACTGTTCTTTCCCAAAGTTCAGAAATCCAAAGAACCTAATGTCATGTTCTCTTTGAGAAGTGCTTTGTGCCCTTGTAAAATATGTGTCTTATTATTTAAACGCATGGGATGCTGATGGACATCTTCTTTTCCAAGGGGGTTTGATACAGGTGCTTTCCTTCTAGTAAAATTCACCACCTGTGCTACCAGCAGGGCCCTAGGACAGAAAGATGTCCCAGATGCTTCCTGTGTACTTCCACCAGCTACATAGCTTTGGTGACCCAGAACAGGAAAAACACCCCCAGTACCTTGGATGGATTTGGCCATTCTCTATTTCTTTTAAAGTTCATAAAAATCAAAGAAAACCTTGGTATCTTGCCTGGTAGAATGTTGCATGGTTTCCATGGTGGCTGCATGGCAACAGCCTTTATTGTTCTAAGGTTATGTGGGAATCCTGAGGCACCTACCTGCTCCTGTTCCAGCAAGGACAGCATGTTTTCAAAGCACTGCATATTTATATAACCTTATCAGAAAAGCAAACTCTTTCCACAGGTATCTTAAAAAAACAAACACAGGAGATAATGATGCACCACAATGTGTAGAAAGAACCACCAGTCTAAATTCACATCATATGGTTTGCCTTACTGACATAATGAGACAGGTGTGTGTGCTACAGCAAAGTTACTGCCCCTTAGGCAAAGTCAACTGGTGTTTTCTTAAGTGGTCACTAAATTCACAGCTACATGCCTACAACACTTGCCATGACTGGAGGACAACCAGCACTGATCAGAAAACCAGGTATAACTACAGAATTACTGTGTTAACTGATGATGAAGATTAGGCTCACTGCAATGATATTTGTAACAAGGAATTAAAACAGCTTATCCACTCGACACAGAATGCACCATGACTCCCTTGCATGCCCTATTGAAATTCCTGGGTGCTGGGCCAGAGCACAGCTCTTCTGCCACTCTGCCATTTCAGTTAGACTCATCCCAGCAGAAGATCCCCTTGTTCAGAGGGCTGCATATGAAATGCACTTGCTACAAAAATATTTCTATAAGATTTTAAGAAATACGGCTTTTACCTGCCAGGCTTACCAAAGCAAAGCACCATTGAAACAATATTAACATTGAGGTCCTCTTCCCACCACCCAAATTTCTCAGTATTTGATAAAGCAGTTTGTTATCGGTTTTTAAAGAAAAAAGTTTTTAACTGGGCAACATCTCTTTGCCCTCCACCACTAGGGCCATGTATTACCAAAATCAATGGAAACATTATTGGATCACATCTAATAAGCACCGAAATAACATTTTAGGTGAAAGGTACCATTGTTACTGTTTTTTCAAAAAAATAAATCTGGGATTGTAGAAAGGAACAAATAATGTGAAATAATATTTTCCTAGAGTTTGGTGCATTAAGCTTTGAAGAACCAAGTTAAAATATTTACTAAAGCTTTCCATTCAACAAATCTCTCTCCAGTAGATCACATACAAGGGACATTTACCCGGAGAAGAAATGTCTGCATCAATCTATCAATACATACATTATACACAGGGTTCTGAAGGATAGCGTCAAAGCTATGGGAAATGCCACTGTTTGAAATCTAAGGAAAGTGAGAACCATTTATAGCACGACCCCTGAATCTCCATCACTGTTTCTGCTCTTCCTGGAGATGGGCTTTGTCTTCAAGTTTAACAAAAGCCGGCATGACTGTAGCAATCTACTTTTAAAACAATGTGAGATAAGACTATACATTTACTATATAAAAACAATAAGCAGCATGGGGGTTGGAGGGGAAGGAACTGAGTGAGGATTAATGGCAGGAGTTGCTTTGATGGTGTGTGTGTGTGTGTGTGTGCGTGTGTCACTGAAAAAATAAACCAGTCCACTGTCCAGCAGAGGCTGCTTACACTCTATCCCTTCTGCCTTGGAGCTCACTCTGCATGGATCTCAGTTTCAGGCCTCTGTAGGCTGAGCTCTGTAGGAAGGAATGCTCCCTGGCCCAAGGCTGTTGCATAAGTCCTACTATGTGGATGAGCAAAGGGGGGAACTAACCCCCCTCCTCCAACATAACCCCTTCTTTGGTGCTGAGGCATGGTATGGTAATCATCCAAATTATCATACTGGGAGACCACAGTCATGGTGCTTTGGCGCTTGCCAAGGGTTTGGAATGGGTAAAGGAGACCAGCGTCCCGCTCTATGCTCTCTGGGTGTTGGAGTCTGAGGCTGTGGCTCCGTTCTGGTTTAGGGGGTGGTGCTGTGGACTGTCCATAGTGCTCACCCTCTTTAAAGCACTCCCTGGAGTGCTTTTCAGGAGCAGCAGATGGCCTGGCTCGATGTCTCTCAATATCAGACCTGTCCTCTGACAGCTTCACCTCTTTATGATTAGGTCTCAAGGCATCGTGGCTGGCTGGAACATACTTTCCACCAGAGGGCTGGTATCCAATGGATTCTGGTGGTTCCTGGTGGCCCTTTGGTCGGTAATCAGGATAAGGGGCCCCGTTTTTAGAATCCAGAGGCTGCCTATGGCTTGCTTCATGGGGCAGGTGCATTCTGTGCTCAGCTGAATTACAACCCATCTCATGGGGCTTTCTGCTCCTGAGGCTGCTTTGCTTTTGATGAAGGCATGGTTTCTCTGACTGTCCATTCCCATAGGTTCCGTGGTAATGGGCTTTGTCTACATCAGGTTCTGGATGTGGCACATAGTAGCGTTCATCCCCCTCTGGGGGCCCTACTTTGCCTGGGTATTTCCCTTCTTTCCCATCAGCGACAGTGAGGAGTCCAGTTTTCCCAGGATCAGATTTGCTGCGCAAGTGAACGACATCTACAGTTCGTAACTCATCCTGCAGCAAAGGGGCTACATTGTCATACTGGGACATGACAGGCCCTTTTACTTTCTGGCGTGCACGGCTCTCTCGGCGGATGGACTGCATGCGGTATTTTTCCATGTCCTCCAAATCCCAGGAGACATACATGGGTTTGACATCCGGGGCAGGTGGCACATCCCTGCTGATGAAACTGTGTTCTTTGCCCGCCAGATGTCCAGCAAGGCCTCCCCGGGGATATGGTGGTAGGCCAGGACAGCGATACAGGCTCCTGGTTTGCAGTCTGGCATAGGATGCAAAATCTCTGCCTGGAAATGGATGGAGCTGCCTCAATCTCATTGTACCATAGGGGTCTAGGTCATAAAATCCACCATCTGCTGCAGTGTAACAGGACGAGCTGGAGGAGTTTGAGTAGGGGCTATACCGGTAATGGACCCGCCCATTCTCAAAGTAAGGCTGCAGCTGAGTGACGTGATAATCTGCATGGGACTGATATGGCTTATATTGGTAGAGGGGCCTTGGGCAGTAAAGGGGCTCATCATCAGGAGGCACCTCAGTTCGGGAGATGGGAACTGATCGGATAGTAGAGGGAGCAGTCACATGCAGTGAGTGCACTCGTCGAATGGTGGGGTAGGGTGGCGTTTCCTCCGCATAACTAGCACTCCTCATTGTAGGGCTCATGGAGGACACATACTCCACTCGGCTGCGAGGCTTTGAGTGATGGGCAGATGAGCTCTTCCCTTGAGTGGTATATGCGTTATACCTGAGGCCCATGGAAGTGGGGGTCTCTGACAGAGAAGGATAGCCAGGATGCTGCTCAGACTTGCTGTGATAGAGGTGTGGTGGGATGCTTTCAGCCCTGTACTGGTGGACGGATGTAGGCTTGTGATGCACATAGTTCTCCGACAATGGGGGCTCAGGGGGGCTCTCTGACTTGGAAAGAGAGAAATATGCAGACTGAAGGGAGGCGTATTTAGGTGGGGGAGGTGGCGGTGGAGCTTCCTCCACAGATGGCGGCAATGTGGATGCAGTCACAAAGGAGTGGTAACTGGCAGCATTCAAGGGATCTGCATTGTTTGAATGCATGGCTGCTGCAATTTTACTTTCCATTGTTCTCACAGGTGGGACTGGAGGTGCTGTTAATCCATAGAAGGGCTGAGCTGGGACTGATTCAGACCTCAGGTGCAAAGGGGGAGCCTTGGCATTCTCTCGAGGCCTTTCCAAAGGGCCTTGGTGAAGTGTGGCTAGAGGAGTGGCTGAAGTACACTGGGTTGCAGCACTGCCCTCAGTAACAAAAATGGGGGCTGGCTCAGTTGATCTAGACTCAGGCGGTTTCTCTGGAGTTGTATCTCGTACCTGGTATGAGAAAGAACACCAAGGATTAGTCACGATTCCAGGCCCTAAAGCACACTCTGAGCAGAAGGCACGCAGACTTTTGTGACAAGCTGAACTGCTTTCTCTAGTTGGATCTGAGCAACGTTACTGACCCTGTTCCTTGCTGGGCTCACGGGAGGAAGTACAAGGCCTCATATCCACAAGTACAGTAAAGATGGGGAAGTGACTACTTTGCTGGCAGGTACAGTACTCTCCACTCCTCAAGCAGAGTGGGAGTTCAAATCTGAATCTTAAGCAAACCTTATGTATCCTTCATTGCCTTCATATAGGGCTGTTCCACCTCCATGACAAAGGAAGTGGGACTAACTAGAGGCTGGAAAAGCTCTAACTCAAAGCACATCATAATCAAAACACACTATAGTTATCTATGAAAGGAAAACCTTTACAGTTAGCCAATAGGTAGTGAAACAGCACCTGTTGCGAAGCTTGACTGCTATATGAGTGTTTCGTTATGACAATCTGAAGCATCAACCAATTAAAAGCAGAAATGGTCTATGGATGACTTTTCCCAGAATGTCTGAGTCAAAGCACAGCTGTTTCCAAGATCGATATTGGTAAAATCCAAATGTTCAAGTCCACCCCACTCCCGAAGCAACTAACTTCAAATACATTTGTCAAATGCATCACCAACCTTTTCCTGTCTCTTGGTATTTGGGGAAAGCAAAGCAAAAATTAAGTCAGCACAGACATGTAAATTCTCTCTCTCTCTCTCTCTCTCTCTTTGTAGAATTATATATATATATATATATATATATATATATATTAATGATTTTGCATAAGATTCTTTCCATTAATCATGATCTTTGCTCATAAACCCTTACTCCTTGCTTATAAGGCCTTAGGGTTGAGCAGGGAAGGTGCAGCATGTTATATTTACCTGACTGAAGCCACTTGAACCCTTAGTGGCTGTAGCTGCAGATTGTCCCACAGCTGGCTGATGATCCCCTGGTCCTTGCACTGGAGTTTGGTGGCTGCCTGCCAGAGCATGCTGAGCAGTCATAACAGCCATTTCTCCCCATGTGCTGTTGGTTGTGACGGTGGAAGGCTGAGGAAGTATATTCTGGCTGGATGCTCCAGGATCAGTTTCAGTTGCTGCTGTCTGGCTATTTATCATCATATATGCCAGAACAGTTGCAGCTGTTTTCTCTCCAGCAGTTACAGGAGGAAACTGGACTTTGTCTGCTGTGCAGACAGGAAAGTGAAATTTGTTGGAATGGATTTGGTTCTTATCCAAAGGGAGGCAAGTGGCGGGGTGAGGGTTCTCTACTGTAATATCTGTTGTAGGTGATTCTGGCTGAACGGTTCCTCTAGCACAGGGATGAGGGTGTTTCTGATCCTCAGATACAACAGAATGAGGAAGATGGTGTGAGTCTGCCAACATGCAAGGATGGAAGTGGGAGTGGTCCCAGCTCATGTTAATGCTATTATGAAGATCTCCAGGCATGTCAGTAGGGTGAAGGGGATGGTCCCGATTTCCAGGTATGCCAACATGCAGGTGATTGCTGTCCACAGGCATGCCACTGATTTGGGGGGCTTGGCCTATAGGTAATCCACTTTTGTGGTGATCTCCAGGTGCAGTAGCTTGAAAACTCAGTTGGGTCTCTGGCACAGCAGCATACAGATGAAGCTTTTCTGGACTAACACCAGAATATGGATGGAACATTTCTACAGTTCCTGTGCTCTCAGTCTCTGCACAGCTGGTACAGTCAGAATAAACATCTGGTTTCTTCTGAGATTGAACAGAGGCTTGTTGGGCAGATTCTGCCAGGGCTAAGGCTAGTATGCGTGCAGCATTTTTCGGAGGAGGAGGAGGAGGGACAACAGAGACAGAATTGACTGGAACAGGATCCTGGGGGGAGTCGAGGGCAACTGCTCCTAGTGGGAGGAAGGGTAGAAAAACAAAAAAGAGAAGAGAATGATTCATGTTATCCTGTAAGGAGAGTGAGCAATTCCTATAGACCATTATAAAAAAAAGATTCTTCCAACATTTCACAGTGGCAACTCCTTGGGCGTCACAAAGTGCATCTTCTGTCATACATGCAAACAAGACAGCAGTTCGGTGTGACAAGCGCGAGAGATTGTCTAAAGTTTCCTGTTGCATTCCTAGAGAGCTAGGCAGTAGATAATGCAGAAAGAAAAGATCAGATCCTTTGATGGGATCTTTTGTACAATTTAATTTCAGGTTACTTTTGGCCAAAAAGGTCCCTTCTTCAAGTGTAGCCAGATTAATTATTTTTTATTATTTTTTAGTTAAAAAATAGCAAGTTTATTAGGTGGTATATTGATTTGCAAGGATTGCAAGAGATCATTTCATATTATGAAAGAGTGAAAAGATATAGGGATATATAAAATATTCAAGCATTTTTGCGTTGCAAGGAGGCTGTAGAGAAGCTTTGGGTTCCTGTAAAGCTCCCCATTAGGACCCGAGCAACCTCCACATGCTCTGGAAGACACGCACTCTGGATTTTTTTTTTTAACCAGATTGTTTCCCCCTCTTTTAAAGGCACGCAGAGAAGCGAGAGCTGGTCACTTGTGAACTTAAAGAAAGAATGGAGGAAAACACACTGTACCTGGCTGCGTCTGTCCAGAAGGTACAGGCTTACTCTGGCTGCTGGCCAAGGGTTGTTCCACCTCTTCTTGAAGCTCTGTTTTCTTAGCATCTCCTTGACTTGGGAACTCTTGCTGGTGTCCTTCACTTATTCTCACCTCAGTGGCTTTCAAAGGTGATACTACCAGGTGGGGTGGGGACCTGCTTGTGCCTTCACTCGTGCCAGATGTTCCTTTGGTCCAGTCTGAAGGACCTGCACTCGGTGACATCCCTCCAATGACAACATCCGGCATGTGACTGGGTACAGTGAAGGAAATGGACTCTGAGAAATTCAGTGGCGGAGACTTGGCTGGCTTTCGCCCCATCTTGGGGGAGAAGGTGCGGGCAACATTTTCAGAGAAAGACTGGTGTTTGGATGATTTCTCTTCAGTTGGGCTCAAATCTAGAGTGAAGAAGGGACTTACGGTCTTATCTTGATAGGGGGAAACTGGTTCAGAACTTGTGGCACTGCCAGGGGTCTGTGACTGGCTGCCTGAGTCTATTTCCTTCTTGAAGGCGCTTTGCTTATCCCTATTAAAGTCTACTGACTCCAACAGGGAAGTGTTGCTGTCAAGACACTCAGACTCTGCTTTTGGTGGGCTGCACTGAAAAGACATAGGATCAAAATCCAGGCTAGCCACCCCAATCTCAGGTGGGCTCAGGTCAACGTCTTCTGCTGACCTTGGAGAGATGAGGGCTGGAACATGGATATGCCCCTCATCCCCATCGCTCTCATGGTCATGGGGCACATTATCATAGGAATTGCAGCGGTTCATGTTTCCGAGGAGCTCCCCATTAAAGGAAGCAGACAACGCATCACTACTGGACCTCGGTCTTCGGGGCCGAAACAGTTTAGATTCACCTAGCAAGAAAGAGAACAGATTTCTATTAATATCTACATCAGTTTAATTATGTGAAATTATACTTTCTTTTTTTATGTTTCAGATATGTTAACTACAAACAATGTTGTATTTTCTTCCATTTCTCTGTAATTAAAATAAAGGTTGTGCTCAAAGTTTGCCCCCACATATTTTGCATTGTGACTATCACCCCAGCCCTCCAAAAAACAATCTCCCAGTTATTCTCTCTACTAGAATTGAAACATGACAAATACCTGTGAAATTTCTCTGGTGGTAGAGCAATTATTTGACATTACTTCTAAAATCACAGTTAGACTAATTTGGCTTATTAAGGGATGGATACTACAGCAACCCTCCCATACCACACAGGTGGACTAGACCCAAGAGGTTTTTCCATCTTACCATCTATAGCATGTAAAGATGAGAGGGACTCTTCACTCTTAGCTGAGCGCAGGGTCCCACTGTCTCCTCGCCCTCCTGGACAACCAAAAACAGAACACATGAATACATGTAATAAATGGGCACGTATTCTCAGACATAGATATTTTTTCTCCAATTGAAGCGGACATTTTTAATCTTATAAACTCTTTAGAACGCTCAGATAATTTGAATCAAATATTCAAATGATTAGGTTTGGCCATGCAAATTCAGCTCCTATAACAGCAGAACAGGTGGGACACAAAAAAAGGAAAAACCTTCTATTTCTTTGTATGATCCAAGAGGCTATTTTGCAACAATGACCAGTTAACTCAGCTGGGATGCAGTCTTGTGAACACCTATGTGCAACATGGAGGCCATGCTGCTTTAGCAACAAATGCTGAATAACAGATGCACTTCTCAGTATCCCCAAATCTTCCAGAGGCACTGGTGATCAGCACAGAAGGGAACACCATTCAAACTGTTCAAAATTAAAACCGGAAGTATAGCCATTCCATGATTAACATCCCTGCCCTCCACACACATCAAAAAACAAGGCATACAGGGGGGATCCAAAGTTAAAGTCAAATCCGTGATACAGTTACTGGCTTAGAATTTTTGCTGCCATGGATAAGGGCCATGCTTACCTGCTAGGGCTATTGCCTTCATTTCAGAGGGTTCACTTGGGTTGCGCTGCAGTTTCCGTTTGGAGAGAGATGATGACTTCCCCAGGTTAAAAAAGGAGCGCCAGCTGCCAACAGGGGATTTTTTCATCTTACTGGGTGGCCTCTTTCTAAAATGAGATAGCAAGAAAGTGTGAGAACACTCAAATTGTGCAAAGCACGCCTAGCTACAAAAGAAGTAGTAATCTATTGTAGTAGAATATATTATTGCACATTCCTTATGTAATAAAGGCAAAGATAACTTTTCTAGGTGGGGAGATATTAAAGAATACTTAAAACTTAAAAACTTTGTCAGTAGCCCAATTTAAGCATCCCAATGCCGACTGCACCAAATACAAAATGCTGAGTCTAAAGAGGGTAGTCAGAAGAATAACCCTCCCCTCTGCCAATAAGCTGCAGTCATGCTTCCCCTATCATATCCCTCCCTTTCGCTCAGGGCTTTGGATAATCACAGCCTGGTCACCACTAATGAGAAGCCCCTATCTCTGCTCATCATGGGATTTTTAAATGCTTTGTTCTTGAACTGTTAAACACCACCTTGGTGTTTTTCAGAAAGATGGTTTAAAAATACTGAAAATAAATGAATAAAACAAGTAAGAGCAGCCCTGCTGGACCAGAGCAAAGGCCTATCTAGTTCATCAGTCAGCTCTCACAATGGCCAACCAGGTGCCTATGGAAAGCCCACCAAGCAGGACATGAGGGCAATAGTTGCATACATATGCCAGGCAACTGCCAGAGATGTTGCTGTATAGGAGAAAAAGCCTAACTCGAGAAGGCAGCATTTTTTGGGTACAGCTTCCCAATCAATATTTGGTGAGTTCTTACTGACAGAGGAAGAAACCAATCCATAGCAGGTGTGTCAATCATCAAGATTACAACATCAAATGCCGATAAAGTTAATCTAAGATGGACTGAGATGTTAATTTCAAACATGCCATCTCCAGAAAGAGAGAGAGAGGGAACCTTTTAAAGCCCCCTCTGCTCCCCCAAAGCCCACTGCACGACCACCACCACCACTTCACTTACCGGGCAAGCAGCAGCCCCAGAAGCAGCAGTGGTGGTATGCAGGGAGAAAGAAGAGAGTTTTTTCTAAAGCCCAAGGGGCCATGGGAATGAGAGTTGCCCCAAGGACTTCCTCTCCCACGGTATCCTGGGTTTTGTGTCCCAAAAAACTGTTATCTAGCATGTCAGGGAGATGGAGAAATCCTTCCTCTTTCCTCTTTCCGTACACCCAGTACTGCAAGTTGCAGCATCACAGATTGGCAGGCAAGTCAAACAATGGCAGCAGGTGGGCAGAATTATGTTTTGTGGGTTGTGGGCTGCTGAGGAGGGTTCTGATGATGAGAAAAGCTGGCAGTGATGGGCTCTCAGATTAGCCTGGGGGAAAAAGTAGTTCCAGTCCAAGGAAAGTCCTGGACAGCTTGCCCATGTGTATAAAAAATCTAAATCCAACGAATGGACTTACAGACTACCAACCATAAACAATATTTTTTATAGACTAGACTTGTTAAGTGGCAGAACAAAGCAAATTAAGCGGCAATCACAAACTGTCTAAAGTAAAATTGCTACATTTAGGAACTTTACGATTTGTTCCGTGCTTAAAAACAAAACAAAACTACGAGCTCTCCAACAGGAAATCTGAAGAATGACCTGGGACAGTAAATTAAAACAGCACATTATATGTTGTTGATCATTTGAAAGTGATCATTAGAAAAGTCAGCTGTAATGATTCCCCAATGAAGTCAGTCCTATAGCTTAAAAGCAGTAAGAACACACACAAGTATTCTAAAGGAAATGGTCTCTACCTTTCAGATGGAAAGTCTATGATCGTATGGAATTTTCCCTGTAGAGCAGCAGGACCTTCGCCTACTTCAATGTACTTGCTGTCTGCCACTATAGGGGAATTTATCTGTGCCTGAGTTCTCGCTTGTGCTTCTTCCAAGGTGAGCAGTTTTGTGGAAGGAGATGATACCAGCAGGGATTTAGGCCGTGACAAGGAACTGTGACCTGCCAGAGAAATGCAAAACAAAGGAAAGATGAAAATGAGCAATGAGGGAAGAAACCATCACCACCAAACTAGGATAATTTCTTGCACAGTTCAGCATCCAGACCAAAACAGAGTATCATCTACTAAAATACATATTATGTTTGGAATACAGGGCCACACTTTCATTAAGAACTTCTCTTGTAAAGTGAAAGTAGCTTTGGTCTGAGTTTTAGAAAGATGTTCATTTCATTGTATTGCTTTTCTTGCCCTTTAGATGATGTTTTAACATGAGATAAGGCTGGATTTAGATTGACAATTTGCTTGTAAAGCCACAGCAAACTGTAGATGTTAGAATAAAAAGCTCTCCCTTTCCTACAAACACATTCAGGCAGCTTCTGTGCCACCCAGAAGTCTTCACAAGCTTGTAATTGGTGCAGAATGATCCTCGTCACATCATGCAGCATAAGAGACTGTAAATTTTCTCCACAAATTTAACCTAAACCAGTACAGTAATTAGAGCAATTCCATGAATTTCCACAGCCCATTTTTATCAAACATGCTAACTACTTTGTTTTCTAGGAGAAAGATTGTTTGGAGGTTGTATAACTGAAAGCATGATCTCCTAGAAATGTGTTAGAAAACTCTGTATGCAAGTGTCATGCCAGGCCCTGATCTGACCTCAGCCAACAAATCCTCTGATGAGGACCTGGGCTTCCTGACGATCAACAACTCAGGTAAGCAGACAGAGCCCCATGAAGCCGGCACTGAGATCTCCAGTATACTGAGAGGGACCTCCCCAGGACTACCTCAAGGAGGTGCCCTCAAAGGGCCCTTGGGGTGGGTTTCTGACCCACCTCTGGCAGACGAACCCTTGGCTGAGTCAGAAGGTGGGGGTGAGTCAAGCCTGAGCGCTCAATGTCACCACACACATCTTAGGTAAAGGGCTTGTGAGTAACAACATTCTTCAAGAGTAAAGCAGACTTAAACATCTGCAGCTAGTATCAGGCATGGTCTGGGAGGCCAGGCTATATCAAGCTTTCACTGGAGTCTGTCAGCTGCTGGAAACAACACATGTTGTTCAGCTCCCTAATCTGAACCTGACGCCTTGCCTTGCCCTGCCTTCTTCTGGATCCCCTCAGTTGCCAACCTCTCGATACCTGTGCATCGATGCTGGCGTAAGATTATGTTTGGACTCAGGTTGGATCTCTTGTGAATAACCTTGGTTCAGCCTTGACCTTGCTTTCTGGACTCCCCTTGCTAAAGTCTGGTATACTGTGTGTGCAACTAAGCCTTCAGTGGTTCCCTGCCTAGCTCACTGACCCAGCTGCTACAGGACAGCAGTTTAAGTTAAAGCTCAACAGGAGTCACAGCAGAATAAACATCCTTCCTATTTTTTAGTGGTGGGGTCACTGACAAAATCCACTCTGTACTAGGTATGCTGACTGATACGACTTGGTAATGATTGGAATACCTTCTAGAAATAACCTGTTCCTACTGGCTGGCAGGTCAAGGAAAGAGCCAATGCCTCAGAAGCTTCATTTCACAGCCTTTGAGGAGGAGCTACTGTGCTGGAAAAATAGCTGTAATTTAACAGATTCCTTTTTTCCTCTGTAATGGGATTGCCAGCAGAGTTCACAACAACCCCTCTCTGTGAATTTAGAGGAGTTATATCGTGTTAATGCACGTTCTAAGCTAAACAGACCAAACTCTTTCAGTATTTGCTCATAAGGCAGTTGTGACTGTCTTAGTTATTCTTTCTTGTCCTTATTGCAGCTTAAGCTGAGGCAAGTAAAATTAGACAAAATACCCCATATATCATGTAAAATCAAAAGGGGTATCGAATTCCTGAGATGGTTCCAATGAGCAAGACTGGCCCTAATCAACACACCCTCGCCTTCTCCAGGTCAACACTGAAATATTGACTAAAACAGATCCTGAGTTTTATTTATAGCACCTACTTGGGAAAGGGCCTTTAGCTCAGCAGTACAGCTCATTCATTGCATGCAGGAGATCCCAGATTTTGTTTAAAAAGATATCTGATAAAAGGTATGAGAAATTCCTTTGTCAGTCATGGAAGACTCTCCTAGGGCATGTGACCACTTTCGTGAGTTAAGTGTAAAGCACAGGCAGCCAAAATGGTATCCTCATGATCTCATTGGACTCCTGTCATTCCTGGCTATTGGCCATACTGGCTGGGGCTGATGGGAAGTGGAGTCCAACCCCATTAGGCAGCATGTTGGCTACTCTGGTATAAGAAAAACTCAGTATAACTCCATCAAATTCTTTAATCCAACCAGAAAATCTGACTTTTAGTACAGCATACACCATGCTGAAATCAGAGAATAGAGAAATCATCATAGGCCACGACAGTTAACAGAGGCCCCCTTCCTAGGTCAAATAATGGCCTATATTTTATAAATTTGTTAAGCATTATTAGCTTGTAGAGAATGGAGGGATGACAACAGAAAGTGCATTTAGGCAGCCTAGCATAAAAATTGCACACTTTGATGCTGCTCTGTATACATTTTGCATGTTTTGGAGCTCTTTGAATTTTAACTTGCTGTCTTTGCCTTGGGGAAACATACCTGCACTCTCTCGAATAACAGAGCTGAGTTTGGAACTGAAAAGGACATCCACGTGATTGAGAATGAATTCCACAACCACTGACTGGATTCGCACCTCCATAAAAGCCGCTGTTCCACTGAAGCAAGCAGATTCTATCTGCTTTGATCTAAGGAAAAAGAAGAGAGATTAAATGTTAACAACAACCGGCAGGAAGAACTCTGGATCAACGCATCCAGTTTATACTTTTGTACAAATATATTTATGTGCAACAGGCTTCTCTCTCTTTCACAAGTATAAAACCTTGTCCTGATGAAAAATGCAGAGCTAGGGGTCAGAAGAAAAAGCTGCCAGCTCAGAGACCCTATGTGCTGAAATGATTGCAACCAAAAACTGTTTTTAACATCAACAATTTAAGCTCACAAGAAGCCAGAGGTTTGAAAGGAGGACCAGTCAAGGCAATTTAAGTTACAGATCAGAAACCTGTGTGTCACCCCTTTAATGAACCTCTTATATAGGAGATGGAAGATGAGGTCTCGCCTCCCATACAAGAGAGGACACTGCTTAGTGCCACCGCTGCCTCCTAATGGTGTTAACACTTAACCTCCTGTCAACTCTGCCCTGTAAAAACTTCCAGAAAACCTGAACATCTTTGGAAAGGGGATCCACCCCAGATTGGGCACACCAATTAAGAAAGGTCTTCCAAGTGATGCTATATATCCTATTCATGGACGCTCTCCTAGATGCCAGAACAGTGTCCAATACTGTCCCTGAAAAACCCAATTTCATCAACCAAACCCTCTCAGCCTCCAGGCTGTTAGATGGAAGAGATCTGGTCGATGGTGGACCTCTGGTCGATGGTGGACCACTGGTCCCTGGATCAGGAGATTGGGACAAGATGGGAGTTGCCAGGGATCCCAGACTGACAGGTCCAACAGATTTGGAAACCAAGGACATCTGGGCCAAAATGGGGCAATGAGAATGACTTCCGCTCTGAGGCTGCAGATCCACCTGATTGTCCATTGTAGAAGACTGAACGGGGGAAATACATAAAGCAACCCCTTGGGCCAGTCTGTCTCAAGAGCGTCTATTCCACTGGCTTGGTGGCATGGTGGGCAAGAGAAGAATCTTTCCAACTGGGTGTTCTGTGGGGAGGCAAACCGGTCCAACTCTGGCAGACCCCATATTGTCATGATCTGCTGAAACACCCATGGGTTCGGTTGCCACTCTGCCTCCGCAATGGCTATCTGACTGAGCCAGCCCACTATCACATTGGAGATGCCTGCAATGTGCTCTGCCTTGATCGATACAATGTTCCTCTTGGTCCACCTTAAAAGGCACCTCAGTGCAGATATCAGACCCTTGGATTAGGTGCCACTCTGCTTGTTTATGTAGGATTTCGCCAAAGTGTTATCTGCCTTGATAAGGATTTGGGCTCCCAAGATCCTTGCGCTGAAGGCATGCATTGCCAAATGGATTGCCCATAACTCCAGAACACTGATGTGCATTTCCATTTCCCTCAGTGACTCCATGTCTTGCATTACCTGGGACCCCAGGTGGGGCCCCCAGCCGGAGACACTTTAATCCATCGTGATAATCAGACAACATGGTTCTTCTAGGTCCACCCACACAAAAAGGTGGGTCACAGCTATCCACCATCTGAGATTCTTCTTCAAGGAGGGACGAATCTCTAGCACCAACTGTCTCCACTGAGCTATGACTGCCTCCAAAAGGGCATAATGCCTTTTAGTCAATTTTGCGACTAAGTTAGCCTTACTGGTATTGGACCACTCAGCCTTCCAGACTATGTCAAACTGCTGTGGAAACAAAACCCTTACGGGAACTGAGACCACTGAAGGAAAAGCCTTTTTGGCCCCTGATGTGCCAGGCTGCATGGGAGAAAGAGGTGGCCTCCCCCTCCTCACTCAGTTGCAAGATGAGACATTCCTTAACCAAAAGTGGTTGGAAAAATTCAGAAGAAAAAAGGCAAGGTTGTGTTTGAACCACTTCCACTTCCTCATCCGAAAGCACCCCTTCCTCACTGGCTGGTGAGCTCCCCCTAATCAACTGAAGTGGCAGCCCCTTCCCCATGAGGAGAGACAACAGCAACTGAAACAGGAGTTTGTGGGCAGCACTGGTCTGACTGGGAGACAGATATAACTGGTGGCCCCTGAGCTTGCATGGCCTTCTGAACAACCAAGAGGAACCAACGAAATAATCTCATGCTACACTGCATCTGCCTGTGCCACAGTTACCCCCTGACCAAGCGGGACCTGGTATCCCCTTCTGGTCCACTTGGCAGCTGATTCCCCCTTTGAAGAGAATAGAGAACAATCAGGATGCAGCTCAGGAGACCCCCAGAACCATCCATACTACTGGATCTATGGCGCCACTCCTCCTCCACTTCATAGATGTATAAGAAGGGTGTTTCAACTTCTTATGGCGCCCCTGGGGAAGGAATGCTCCCTCCCACCACGAACTGACCCCAAGGAATTACGGATCTCTTGAAAGATGAAAGACTTGATCTAAGAAAGAAACTTTGGAAATTCTCCTGCAACAGGACCCCCTCCCTGGAATGGGGGGAGGGAGGACTACTAACCCCTATACTGACCATGCTAGGGGAGGGCAGATACCCTGTCTTTGGTACCCGCCATCCTGCAGGGCCACTTCATCCAAGTCAGAGCCGTCTCCCCCCCAGGACAAATCAGGAGAAGCATAGCCAAACCAATCTTTTCTCCCCATCCTTTTATTTCCCTCACCCATGCAGCAACCAGACAAGAACAGGAAAACTGTCACCAGTGTTGCCTGCCAACAGCAGCCAGCAAGAATGTTGCAATACTCAGACAAGCACATCCCTTAGCCTTAAGAGATGTGCAGTCCGATAGAAATTTGCGGGGCAGGAGGAATGAGGTGATCCCACCCGGGACAGAGTGTTGCAGGATCTTGCCTCATAGCAGAGCTGCTAAGAGTGACGCATGCACACCAGAAACAAAATCGTGGTCCCGCTCGATGGAAACTGCAGGACCTGCCAAGCTCCAAGTTTGTCTCAGAGCAGAGAGCATTGGCCGCCCAGGCCCAAATGGTGCTTCGCACCTAAACAAAATGGAGGTCCTGCCCAATGGAAATTGCGGAACCCAACAAGTTAACAAGGCTCTGTGAGACCCAGAGGGGCAAAGTAAAAATTGTGTTGCTCCCAGAGACTGCATGCGGTCCTGCTGGATGTCAGATGCAGAAGCCACCAAGCCCCAAGAGACTGGCCATGCCGAAGCCACTCAGCTAGGCTATGCAGTACACACACACCACTTGCTTATGTACAGTGAAAAAGGAAAAAAGGGAAGAAACTAAACTCCCCCACTTTTATTTATATATAAACAGCCCTTCCCTTGAGAATAAAAAGAAAACAACGAGAAAAAGGAGTCCTCCCCCTTAACAATCAATAACAACAGACCAATGAACAAGGAAGAGGAGATAAATTACAAGACAAAAGGAGAAGATAAAACTCACTGAAGACAAAGGTTCAAGCACTGGGAATTTTCTTCCCAGATGAAAAGACCCTGCCACTGTTGACCATTGAACTGTACTGTCACTGAGTTTATTTTTCCATCAAGTCTGCAAGTCTGGAAATCTGTAGCTAGAAGGAGTTATGTCTGGCAACGGACAGCCAAGGCCGTTGCCATGGTAGCATCAAGATAGGCTGGGAGAGTTCTAGCAGCTATCTGTGTTGAGCTGAGTCTTCTGTGTCATGTCTTTGAACTGAGAACTTCTCTCCTGGGGGGGGAGCAACTCTACATGTAATCTTAAAAGCCTTAAGCCATAATGTCTTGTAGTAAAGACTCTTAACCTGATCTAATGCCTCTGTGATGTTTCTTGCTCAACTTAACTCCAATGTAACGTATGCTGTTTCACGCAACAACGCACACACATCAACAGGGTTATGGGCCCAGATCCACAGCGCGTTACACAAGAGTAAGTTGCTGGTCTGAACGGCAGACGGAGTTCCAGAGGGCAGCTTGATTGATTGTGCCAGACAGAGGTGAGCAGGATGGCTGCAGTAAACCTGTCTGGGGGAGGCTTGCCAATGGAAAGATTGACGGGAAAAGAATTATGCCAGCTGGAAGCCGAGGATGCGGGCTTTGCTGATAAAAGAGGATTTATGGGACATTATAGATGGACCCCCTCCGGCGGTACTGACCGCAGCCTGGACGCGTAGAGATCAGAAGGCGCAAGCTTTTATACTTCTGGCTCTATCAGACTCTCAACTGTTACACGTGAGAGATGTTACAAATGCCAAACAGATGTGGGACGTGTTGGAGGCCCTACATGTGCAACAGACTGCGGGATCTAAATTGTGTTTGGCAAGGAAGCTGTACCAGATGCGCTTCACGGGTGAGTGCGAAATGAGTGAGCATCTCACGGAATTCAGGCGCCTATTTGCTGAGTTGCAGGATCGAGGCATGGAACACTCTGACCTTCAGAAGACCTATTTGATCCTGGCTTCACTCGATGGGACTTGGAATAATATGGTCATGGCTTTCAAAGCCATGCCTGACGGAGGTCTGAACGTTGCGTTTATTGAGGAAAAACTGTCCCAGGAATGGCAGCGGAGACAAGAGGCGAAAAGTGCTGAGGAAAAGCAAAGAGCCAAGCTGAAAGAAGAAAGCAGCTGCAGACAGGAAAACAAGCGGGAGCAACAGCGGCTGAAATCTTGTTATGCCTGTGGGGCTCGTGGGCATCTTCAAAGAGACTGTGCAGTCAAGCGTAACTCCAGGGAAGGAGGCTTGAAGCAGGGAAGTGTGAACTTTGTTTGTAAACAGAAGTCTCAAGATTTAGGACCTGTTGACTGGCTTCTTGACAGCGGTGCAAGCCATATATTAATCAAAGACAGGAGTTTGTTTTACACGTCTACCGATGAGCAGGACTTTGTTTTACTTGCGGATGGATCACACAAGAATGTGGAAGCCCGAGGACTGGTGAGATTTGATAAACTTGGAATACTGTCAGATTGTTTGTTTGTACCAGATCTGCATCATAACATGTTGTCTGTGAGAAAACTGGTGAGTTGTGATTTTTTCAGTCTTGTTTCACAAAGACCAATGTTTTGTAATGAGGGGAGATCAAGTGTGTTTGCAGGGAAGCCTTAATGATTCACAGTTTGTAATAAAGAGCAGTCAAGCAGGGTGTGCTGTGTTAAATGTTGAGGCACAGGTACATCAGGGCTGCGTCCATGAATGGCATCAAAGGCTGGGGCATGCAAACTTTGACACGATAAAGAAAACCCCAATGCATAGTGAAAACATGCGTTTGAGAAATTGTGGACAGTTAATGTTGGATTGTGATGCATGTCATAAAGCGAAAATGACAATTGCACCAATTAACCGGGAGGCTGAGAGAACCACAACAGCTCCCTATCAGCTAGTTCATGTTGATTTATCAGGACCAATAAATGCTTCACGCGGAGGTGCAAGATTCTTTATGGTAATTGTGGATGACTTTTCAAGATTTTGTCATGTTTTTCTGTTAAAGCATAAAAGTGAAGCTGAGCAGAAGCTGAAACTGTTCATTAATTGAAACTCAACATGGCGTTACTGTGAAAGCGATACACTCAGATCAAGGGGGGGAATTCACAAGCAAAGCATTGGGTGACTTCCTCGAGAGTAAGGGAATAAATCAGAATTTCACTGCTCCTTACAGCCCGTTTTCCAATGGAACTGCAGAGAGAAAAAATAGGGTGCTTCAGGAAGCAATGAGAGCCATGCTGATGGATTGCAGTTTAGGGAATTCTTTCTGGGCAGAGGCGATTTTGTATGTGAATTATATTCACAACAGGGTGTTTCATAGTGCTCTTGGAATGTCTCCTTATGAGAAAATCACTGGTAGAAAGCCTAAAATACAACACATTCAAAAATTCGGTGCACGTTGCTGGGTCCACATTTCACAGGGAAAAAGAAGAGGCAAACTTGCACCCAGAGCACTGCAAGGTTTTGTTTTAGGATTTCAGAATGCGTATTTCAGAGTTTGGTGTCCAGAAACACAGCAATTAATCCTGAGCAGAAGCATTAAAGTTGCAGAGAAGCCTTGGGATCAAAGGCAAACAGTCATTCTCACAGGGTCAAGTGATACACAAGCGCAAACATTTAAACCAGATCTTGACATAAAAGTGGAAGGCACACAAATTCCTCTCAGGGATGCTTTAAATGAGCTCATTTGTGGGAAACGAAGATCAAAGAAACGTAAGGCTGAGGAAATGGAGGATCCTGGGCACGCTGTGCCAAGCACAAGCACAAATGGGGGGGCAGAGAGAGCAGAAGCCCTAGTGCCTTTAAGACGTTCTACAAGATCAAACATAGGGAAACCGCCTGAAAGATTTACTGTGGGGGTAATTACCAGCCCAGGTATGCATAAACAAGTTGAAATGGATCCTGATACACTGTATTTGACTTGTGTACAGCCAAAGTTTGATTGAATAAAGTGTTAGCTAAATGTACAGAGATGTTCTGAACTGTACTGAAATGTAAACTGTATTGCAAGATGTATTGTAGAAATGTATTATTGTTATTGTTGTCATGAATTACAGACATGATGGGAAAAGGGGGGGATTGTTGACCATTGAACTGTACTGTCACTGAGTTTATTTTTCCATCAAGTCTGCAAGTCTGGAAATCTGTAGCTAGAAGGAGTTATGTCTGGCAACGGACAGCCAAGGCCGTTGCCATGGTAGCATCAAGATAGGCTGGGAGAGTTCTAGCAGCTATCTGTGTTGAGCTGAGTCTTCTGTGTCATGTCTTTGAACTGAGAACTTCTCTCCTGGGGGGGGAGCAACTCTACATGTAATCTTAAAAGCCTTAAGCCATAATGTCTTGTAGTAAAGACTCTTAACCTGATCTAATGCCTCTGTGATGTTTCTTGCTCAACTTAACTCCAATGTAACGTATGCTGTTTCACGCAACAACGCACACACATCAACAGCCACTCTCCACCATAGGCAGGGGAAGTCTGGAGGGTGGGATGACTCCTCCACCTGGAAGAGGAGGCAAACGGCTCTGAAGACCCTGCCTATCATGCCCAGAGGGAGGTATCACCCTGTCTACAGAATGTCCTCCAACCTAATCTGGCAAACATTGTTTAGTGGTTCCTGTCCACTAAGAAGTCTGCTTTCTTTCAAACTGCTGCCCTGGTTCTTTCTCTTTTTTATGAACTACTTTGCCCCAATTAGCACTGTTCATACAGTGCCCTAATTGCCCTTTAAGACACTTTAAGCATTGCAGGTGGAGAAAGTTACTTGTCCAGATGAGAATGAAAAGACAGTCATGGACTCAAAAACTCTCTAGTTACTATCCAGGCAGCAATCATGTAATTGTGATAAAGGATTACACAGTGCTGCAGACTCAAGACTGTGGTTTGCACATCCTCTTTCACTGTATGTAGATTCTATAATATGAGAGACTGATTATGCATGTAAATTCCTATGTGGATAAAACGTGCTCCCTGTGTGAATAAGGCATGCTCCACTTGCACTATCTTCCCCTTGCAAAAGAGGACTTGAGAGTTCACTTGAACACGGATTGCTTCCATGGGCATTTAAAAATGTAGGAGCTCATTTCCCCCAAAGGTCATATTTACAGCAGGAGCAGGTGTGTGTGCCTGAACATATATGCTGAACCTGCTCTCAGAAATACCTGCTGCAATGCAGGTTAACAGAGTCAGCCTTCAAGACGGTTCAAACCAAGGAGACCCAAGTCTCGGCAAGGTAAATGCAGACATGTACATTTTATCGAGGTTGCTCATAGGTTAGGGCATTCAATGAACTTTTTTTTTTAAAAAAACCCCCAATATTGCCCTGCTGGCACCTTACAGGGTCTGAACGAGGGTAACTAGCTACCCAAGTGGCTGGAGGGCTGGCTACTATGCCAGGTGGCTAGCTGGCACCTTTGTTAGCAAGCTGTTGTTCCTGCTTCCTTTTGAGCCAGCTCCTCAGGGGAACAAGGAGTGGTGTGGGAAGTAGTTCTCTTTCTGCTTAATCACTTTTTTTGTTGTGCTCCTCTGTTCCACTGCCTGACATATGAAGTTCCAGCTAGTGCACCTTCTGTACTGTGCAGTCAACTGGGCTGTGGGCACATGCCTCCAAGCCCTGCCAAGTACCCAGCTGAGAAGTCTCTGTGTATGAGGACTCCATCTCCTCCTTCACTCACTGTTTGGCTTCATAACAGGACTGAGTTGTGTAACAAGGTCCAATGTGAATGAGGTATCTTAGCCAGGATAGTTTTATTTTTTATTCACAAAATAGTGATAAAGCCTCCACTTCATCCAGTTATTTAGTGGACTTGCTGAGCTAAACTGTGGTGGTGGTATATCTTCAATCAACTACAAAAAAGGTACCTCAGCAGATTTGGTGCCCAGACAATTGCTAAATTCTTCGTGTGCATATTGGTGATGGCACAGTAATCAGCAAGGTGAGCCAAATGCCTCATGAGGAATTCCAGGGTTCTGGAAAATGAGGGACAGCTGTTAGTGGTAAAAAAAACCAAGTATATCACATAAGTTAGTATATCACAGTATACTTTGCAAAACAGAAAAAAATTGACATGAATATAGTAGAAAACAAATTAGTCTAAAAATGTGCCCTAATCAAGGATCAATATTCTGCTTTTTGAAAAATAACAGTTATCTTTGCTTTCTTCTTAGGCCATGAATGGATGCAGCACAACACATGCCTTTATTAAAGTAAAAGTTCCTGAACGCAAAAGCAGGCAGACAAAATGCATTGTAGAGCGATATGTTGCAAAACTCCTCTAACAGCCAGGCTACTGTCTATATACAAGACAATTACTTGATCACATAAGTTAAGGAGATGTTAGCTAATTCTACAAAGTCCATTTATAATTTTTTGGTGAAACAATGGTAATTTACTTCAGTGGTGGAAAACCTTCAGCCTGCGAGCTTAATTGGGCCTGGCAGGGATTCTAACCTGGTCTGCAAGGCCATTTTCCCAAAGCCAGGTTACCTGCCCCGCACCTGACTCCACTCTCAGGTACAACATGTTTAAGAGAAAGGGTGTTAACTTATTCTATCACAGACTAAAGAAACTCTAGTGAAGCCTCATCACTCTTCGGTGGCCAGTAGAGGGAGCCTTTGCAATATGCATCCAAATAAAGTATTGCAACAGTAGTACTGACAAACAGATTCTTCTGTGCTTGGAACAGAATTAACATAAATATTTAAGTGGAAATTTGAAGGCTTATCATCCACTGAATAATAATGTGGCAAGAGGTGTCTTCTTGAGTACAGGAACACAAACAGACATAGGATAATCCATCTTCAGAATACAGGAAATATACCCCCCCTCGCAAATTCCAGCATTATTAAAGGCTCCTGGCTCAAACTTGGTCATGCCAAGAGCAGAACTTCAGTATTCACTGGTGATAGCTTTCCTATACAAGATGATGTATGCGTTGTGGTGGTGGTAGTGGAGGAGAGTGATTCTGTGCTATGTAATTCTACTAGGCTCTCTGGAGCAAAGCAGTGAGCCCAGTCACAGCAACCACCAACCTCTGTTCATTCTAGATGGGCTTCAGTATGCCCCAAATACCAAGAAAACCATAGAGACCCTAGAAAGACTTTAATCTTCTATTAATAACAAAACATGTACATTGCTTAGCAAAGGATGAGCCAAATTGACTTCAACTTATTTCCCAATTGCTTTCTACTATATCTCTACCACCACCCCAGATTGCTAAAGGCCCACAGATGCTAAAAGCCGGCAAGCGCTGAAAGCCTAGTCAAAGAAAACCTTGAAAGGTTTTGCAGATTTCTAAACCACTTCTCTGACTCATTTTTGCCAGCATTCCTTACTGTGCTTAATGTGGGTAGTACTGAAGCTCCACTCAGTGAGCACAACTGCTGTCCTAGCTACAGTCAGACATACTTATGTTTATATTAGTGTCTTATACAGTTCACCTTAATTGGCAATCAAATTTGCAGAATTTTGCCTCAAAGGCAAGATGGCAGACCTACGTTTCTTGAAATGTCACACCCTGGATTTTGCTGTTTCTACAGGGCGTCCTTCTTGCCTCCATTAAAATACCTTGCAGATCTCATGACCTCTTTTCATTAACAAAATGAAATAGTTCTGCTGTGATGGGCCCTTTTCTTCACCACCAGCACACTTTATATAATGTCAGCTAACATTATGCAGAATAAATGTTGTTTGTCTTGTTACTGATCTAATTAAAGTAGAAGTCAAATTTATGCAGCTCTAAATCCTTCAGCATGCACCCAACCATTTAATTTAATACATGCAAGAATAATGCTGCTTCAATATGCCAGCCATCTTAGGGAGTAGAAATTGGAAAGCAAACAGAAAATGTCAACCTTCCTTTTAAGAATGATTATATAATTGCATACTGAATGTGCAGAGTACTTTAGAAAGGAGACGTCAACTCAGGTCCCTACACATAATACGATGTGAATTTAGATTAGTGCAAATAGTCTTGGTCTATCTCTGTTTCCCAGGAGAGGCAGAGGTGCACTGCCAAACCTGCAGGGAAAAGAGGACATAGTCTTGCATAATTAAAGTCACCAGGGGATTAAAAAATGGACTGCAGGGGTGTGCTAACATAAAACATTAACTATATATTGAGTAACAGCTGTGTATGCTAACCTGTAGTGAGGTGGGGGTAACTGCTGGATGACATCATGGATTTTAACTAATCGTTCTTCATCTGTAGCAGCAGATACAGCATCCTAGAAGGAAACAAAAACAACAAATCCTCAATACCATGCATTTTGCTGCACTGTGCCACCAATCCGGACAGCTTTCAGATGGTTGCCCTGTTAGTATGCCAATTACTATGGAAGTCACAGTTCAGTTAGGCCAAGCAAGAATGAACCCTTTTGGTATTCAGTGTAGCAAGGCAGGGATTTATCCTACATTAGCACACAATGATATTATTTATTGCTTTGGAATTCTGTCCTGACTGCTACTGGCTAGGGCAGCATCTCTGGAGTTCTTTCCTATTTGAATTCTCACAACAGTACTGTGAGGCAGGTTAGGGGGAGAGATATTGACCTGCCCAAGGTCACCCTCTGAGCTTCATAGTTTGGTGGGTGATTTGAACCCTGGTTTCTTTAATCCAACCACATCCAGTGCATCACACTGGCTCTGACAACTCAACATATCTTCCTTGGAGGTGGAAGAAATTCACAGATATCATTAGTATTTCTAGATAGCCTGAGGCTTTTCCCCCAGATTATGTTTCCAGGAGTGCATCAAGTGCAAAGAATAATGTCATGTGATACACCAGAAGAACTGTGAATAGATAGCATATAAATATATAGCAATAATATAGAGGAAGCATGCCAGTTCTTTTAAGTGTGGTTTTAATCTAGCTACTATTAGAAATAATGAAAAGATACGATTTTGAAACATGACTCACACTGATGCTGCCCATGCAGTAAAACTAAGAAATCCATCTTGCACTTACTGAGAATTTCTCATAGAGCTGATATGTGAGCAGAGGATTGGGTAGTTCTCGGAAGTAGAGCTTACAGAGTGAACCCACACAATGTATATCCTGAATGTATACATCTTTTGTCAAGTCAGGGATTTGCTCTGAATCAAACTCATGCCTAGAGACAAAGGAAAATGGAGGAGGTGAAAGGAGAGAAAAGAGGATAATATATAACCAAAAGATGACAACTACTTTGTTTACAGGAGCAAATAAATGACTCAAACCTCAAGCCACAGAGGTCTATGGCCCTATGGGTTTACATTTTTGCTAACTGAAATGGCTTCTTGGGAGTCAGTTTTGGTATTTTTACAGATGATTAGTTTGCTCAAAAATCAGACTGCCTGTGATGCAGAAAACTCTAAGTAAATGATTTTATGATATATACTTAATGTTCGTACAGCCAAAATGAGACCAATTCCAATTGTTACGTAAAAAGTTCCTGTCTAGGTATAGTTCCCCATCTGTCAGAATGAAAACAGAATGTCCTTTCAGTCTGAAAGCATAGAAAGCAAAACTGTGAACACGATGGGACATTCAGGACCACCCACATCACTGCATGCAGATTCAGCAACCCTATTAAGCAACAGAGCCAAAAATCACCAGAAAATCTTGTACATTGGCTTGTCTTGATGAGAAGAAGAACTGAGAGCCATAAAATAGCCATCTATAGAGGGCCACAGATGGCAATGTGTGTTCTGTGCTAAATAACGTGTTTGGAAATTGCTGTTTCAAATTAGCCAGGCTTAGACACATAGGAACTAATATGGTGAGTCAGATAAGTGGGAACAGAGAAGAGGCAACTGCTGTTTCTGAAGCTCATGTCCACTAGAGCCATAAATAAAACTCCAAATTACTTGCTATCCCACGGACATTCTGTATTCAGAAATAATAGATAGTAGCCTCAGAACAACACAACTGGTGTCTGTCCCAGCCAATGAAATTATTTTAGATTCTAAGACACATGGAAAAATGGACCACACTATACTTCAATTTTTTACCATTTCAGAAGCAAACTAGAAATAAATTCCCAAGAATATTCATGATGAAACTCCAAGACTGAAGTTAGCATGTCCTGGATTTGAAAAACAGTATACACAAAAAACCCATACCGTAGTTTCTGGATATTAGAAGCAATCCCAGATAGGCGGTATATTCCATCCACAATGCCATGCTTTTCAATGAATTCAGTGCAACTTTTGAGAACCTGGGGGACTTAAAAGCAAAAAGCAACAGTGTTAGTTGATCATGAGATTTTTCGCTATTACCTTGCCAGATTCTTCAACGCTATACACATAGAAGCCCTTTGAGAAATTACATAGATAAGAGATTTCTTAAATCTTTTTAGGTGTAGCTATTTCAGCAGGTGCTTCCATTTCCTCTTAAGTGAAGACTGAAACACAAATCATTTCGAAGTGGGATTTCAGACAACCATGCACCATACAGTAGCTGCATTCAGCATGCAGCTGGTCATCCATAGTTACCTGCCATGTGGTTCACTTTAGTGTTAGACCCTCAATCTTTATTTAAAATTCACTCTCATCTGCTGAAACTATTTCTTGTAGCATCACATGGTCCACCCACCAATTATACTGCATTAGTGAGATGGAATACTTTCTCTGTACCTTTTCTGCAGGAGAGGCAGGCAGAACATTATAACAGCATAGGAACAGCCCTGCTAGATCAAGCCAAAGGCCCATCTAGTCCTGCATCCTATCTCGACAGTGACCAACCAGATGTCCATTGGAAACCAACAGAAGAAGAAACTGAGTGCAGTGGAACTCTCACCAGTTGGATTCCCAGCAACTGGCATTCAGAAACATGCTACCTGAGAGAGTGGAAACAGAACACAGCCATCATGGCTAATAGCCATTGATAGCCTGACCATCTATGAATTTGTCTAATCCTCTTTTAAAACCTTCCAAGACTAAGATCATAACTAACTGGTGACCATTCTACCACTGATACAGCATGTCTCCCCATTTTTATTTTTTAAAGATCTATTTAGTTTTGTGAATCTGAGCATTTCACACTCTCACAGACTGACCAGGGAAGAGGACTGGAAACATGCATTTTTTTCTGTATGCACAAAATCTAAAACAGCTGTCACCAGCTCACCCAGCTACAGTTGTATGCCTCCAGGCATTAGCAGTAGGGCATGCTTAGGTAAGCTAGCACAAAACCAACTGGTCCAAACATACACACACACACACGATTCTGTAACCGGGGCAGTTGTGACAGCAGTGCTGGCTTGAAGCATGTGTGTAACTTGACCAAAGCCAAAAGGGTTCCCTACCCCTGCACTAGGTTCTGTGTCCTGATCTGCCATTTATGACTGGCTCAGCCCTTCACATCACCATTCTGTGATGAGATTGACGGATCTAAGCCAAAGACTTTTGCTTAAAAAAAAAGTATACACTACTGCAGACTAAAATAACAACAGCAGAAGATTTATGTAACTTTAAAGTTGACAATGAGGACATTCAACTTGTAAAGGATTATCAATATCTCGGCACAGTCATTAACCAAAATGGAGACAATAGTTAAGAAATCAGAAGAAGGCTAGGACTGGGGAGGGCAGCTATGGGAGAACTAGAAAAGCTCCTCAAATGCAAAGATGTACCATTGAACACTAAAGTCAGGATCATTCAGACCATGGTATTCCCGATCTCTATGTATGGATGTGAAAGTTGGACAGTGAAAAAAAGAGATAAGAGAAAAATCAACTCATTTGAAATGTGGTGTTAGAGGAGAGCTTTGTGCATACCATGGACTGCGAAGAAGACAAATAATTGGGTGACAGAACAAATTAAACCAGAACTGTCACTAGAAGCTAAACTTATGAAACTGAGGTTGTCATACTTTGAACACATAATGAGAAGACATGATTCACTAGAAAATACAATAATGCTGGGAAAAACAGAAGGGAGTAGAAAAAGAGGAAGGCCAAACAAGAGATGGATTGATTCCATAAAGGAAGCCACAGACCTGAACTTACATCATCTGAACAGGGTGGTTCATGACAGATGCTCTTGGAGGTTGCTGATTCATAGGGTCGCCATAAGTCGTAATTGACTTGAAGGCACATAACAACAAACTGCAGACTATTAATGACAAACAAACAAAATCCTCCCTCTTGGAGGTCACTGATTCATAGGGTCGCCGTAAGTCATAATAAACTTGAAGGCACATAACATCAACAAAATTCAGCTGAGCTTAAGTTTAGCTTGATAGACTTGCTTGTCTGCATTGCAACAGAAAAACAAGGTAAGTAACAGCAAGTGCAGTTAATCTTTAACCAAAAAACTAGAACTCAGATTAGTATCAATTGAAAGACAGGTAGTATATTAGGCACACATTAACATTCAGGTCATTATGCCAGCCAGGCCCCCCTGCCAGCTACTCTAGACAACTAGCTTCCTGCTCCATAATCTTTCTCCTCCATGTTTGGAGCAAATCAGATTCATCAGTCAAAACACACACACACACACACCAACTAACCTTCCACAGAGAAATTCAACCCTTCTCCCATATCATTCCCAGGTAACGTCGCCACAACTCCTATGAATCCCTTTATTAAGCAATCTAATGAACTGCATATCACATTTTTAATTTTACAGTATAAACCTTGCTCTTCATCATACTTCAAAAGTATAAAACTGCCTTTCTAAATTCTAAATCCAGCCCTCGTCTCAGACACTTTGAATTTATGATCCTCATACCTTCAGTTCCTGCAGGATTCAGACTGTAACTCCTGAGTAATAGACTGGAGTAGATTTCAGAAAGTAGAGGAAAGGAATCATAAAAGCTTTTGCTAAATGGAGATCTGTGTTTGCAAAATCTGTTACTGGAGCATTTTAAAATGAAGGAGCAGTTTGGAGTTGCAAGACTGACCAAAGTATTACGATCAGATTTCAAAGAACTAAGTACAAATATGTAACATTTTCCTATTTAGCTTTCATAACTCTCCTTGAGATGGGAGGCTGGGACCCCACACAAAAAATTAAGCCATGCACAGCACAAGTTTCAGTGGTCCTCTGGCACTGCCAAGAACACCTGCCTGAACTGCCTAATTGAAGCACTGTGTCACAGAGAACAACCTCAGCATGTTTCCATGGCTTTTGCCCCCTGGAGTTTTCTAGCCTTATAAACAAACAGCATGGGAGAGTGCAGTATTTGTCATAATTAAATTCCAGGAGCACCCTACTGTGACATTTAACATCCAGCCAAAGCAGGAAAAAGAAAGAGGATGGGGTGCAGTCATTGTAGTGTGTTCAATTCGCTAGCTCATTTGCTATGTCAAAAGAATGGGAATAACTACTGGGAATAACTATTGGGAATAAGCACAAGAGCCTCATTTGCCCTCCAGTTACCACTGGCTTGCAGTTAATTCTCTAGTCTGATTGTCACAGTGGATAAGGGAACCTTATCACCATTCCACTGTGCCAGAAAATGGCTAACTCCAAAACTCTTCACAATAGGAGGATGTAGTTAACGCAAACAATGTTTTAAGTGGGTTGTACTTGGGCTCCCTGCCAAAAATTAGGAGACCGACAAATATATCTGACTGATTGTGTATGACTAAGTAAGTTATTGGTTCACTTCGGTCTCCCTACTTCTCCTGTTCTCCAATTGGGTTCTCTCTCCCCCTGCCTATCTCTACAAAGGATGGATATACAGGCATGATCAGTTTGAGTCCTTAGTTTCTATGGCTTCTCACACGAAATTCAAACCCAGTCCTGGACTGGCAGATGTGATTATATATATTGCAAGCACATATAATGGTGTTAGTGTGAAGAACAGTACTCGCAGTACTAGTTTTATAGAATAGTCTCATACACTGCAGAAGTTGCTCTTCAAACCCAAGTAATGCCCTATAGCACAGAACTCTCAATCTAAGTTGTCTGACCACCATCTAAGTTTGTCAGCTCTCAAGTGCTGATATCTACCATGTATCCTTTGCATCTTTGCACAGAAGGATAATGCAACCTTTGTGACAGACTTCCTTGCTTACTTAACTACAGAGCAGAATTTTAGGAATACAGAAAGTTTCCATATGGGCCATGCATCCAAACCAATAAAGTTGGATCCAAAATACCCACTTTAATTTATTTGCTTATTTGGTGGACTTATACCTCACTCTTTAATACAATTCTTCAGGTGGCTTACAAAATACTAATCATGAATTGGGAATCCTATTTTACGAACTATTTGTAAAATAAATGACATGTGAAAAACACAGAAACCTTCTAGCAGATTAAGATTGCATTGTTACAGGGTTCAAGTGCCCCAGCCATAAAACAAAGCAAGGGCGAAAGTACAATGTATTTTAATGTATTGTTCCATGTTTCACTCTACTTGTTTTATACTGTGAATCATACTGTGGATGAATCTGTCAAACAAAAGAACTGGGCTTGTGCCAGATGCTGTGTAATCTCATCATCTGATCCTGGTCTTACCATGACACCCAGGTAACAGAAATGAAATGGTGCATTGTCATTTATAATCACCATGCTGATAGCCTGATGCTGACAGGAGAATGACATCTGTGGTCTTCAGACTTTATAAAGCTGAAACATTTTGATTACATACACAGAATACATGGTATTGCAACTAGCAATGCTCAAATCAAGTCAGAGGCTTAGATTACTATTTTCAGTTCTTCAGTTTCTAGGCAACACACCATCTATGTTTCCCAGATACTTCCCTGTTTGCAGAAATCTTGATAAATTTAAACATCATGAGTCTGGGGGATGCAGAGCACCACAAACATCTCCTGTTGAGAGATAAAGCAAGCAATTTGTTCTTCTTTCCCTAATGCCAAAATGACTGTTCTTAATTCTAGAAACAGAAGTGCAAATTCAGGAATAAGAAGAATCACGAAGGAGACTCTATCAAATTTTCTATTTAAGTTGCAAGAGTAATGCACTAAGTGGCAATATATCCCTGGAGATTTCAGTTATTTACTGCACTTCATCATGTTTGCAGGCTTGAACCTGAAGTGGATCCCACACCTCAGATATGAATAGTATCAGGTGGGGATGAGGAGTGTGTGATATCCCCACAAGCTCTGGCCAAAGGAGGACACAACAGGAAAACCAGTAAGGAAGATGATGAACAGTAATAAGTGATTTACATGGCATCTGATTGACCCTGCCTAATAAAGCTTCAATTGCCTACTGGTCTGAAAAAGCTGGTACAGGTTACTATCTACTTCACCCAACTCTACTGCTTGATGTAACCTAAGCAATAACCAGCCTCAGCTACACCTTCACTAGGTATGGCACAATGCATTGAACCTAGAACAAAGATCAGAACAACCAAGTTCACCCAAAGTCACTTGTTTTCTGAAGGTCAACCCAAGATAATGAAAAAGAGACTACTACTGACTGCATAGTTGCTTCTTAAAAATGTGAGAAGCACGTTGTCAGTAGTCAAGATAATAAGCTTGTGTGTGTGTGTGTGTGAGTGAGTGAGTGAGTGAGTGAGTGAGTGAGTGAGTGAGTGAGTGAGTGAGTGAGTGAGTGAGTGAGTGAGTGAGTGAGTGAGTGAGTGAGTGAGTGAGTGAGGTGACAGAGTGAGTGAGTGAGGGGGGGGAGAGAGAGAGAGATTACAATGGCAGTATAGGAAAGCTAAAGATATAACAAAGTTCAAAAGAGTGAACTATGGCATTGTGGTGATCTCACTGAATAGCTCCATTTACTGAGAACTGATTTCCTCCTCCTTTTAAAAAAAAATGATATGCTTCTTGCATTTTAGGAGTCCAGAGGTTCTTGGTACATTAGTGGAATAAGAATTATTTCTTCAGTCTGGAAAACCAAGCCTTCCACAAAGTTCTCTTGAAACTGTCATTTTCACAAGATGTAAGCAAGGGCCATTTGGCCTGTTAATGGACCATGTCATACTGAAAGGCTGCCACTTAGCTGAATTCCACGCACCAGCATAAAGTTTAGTGATCACTAGAATGGACACCAATTACTATAAAATGAAGTGTTAACACATTTTGTATCTAACTCTACCTCAAAAAATGGCATAAGTATGGATGTTGAAGTGGCTATGATTAGCAAAAGGGCCCCAGAAATGCTGTACTCAAGTAAAAGGGCTTGGTGCTCGCTTCTGGTTGGACTGTACTCTTTACTTAACCTGTATTATCACATAAAGTAGATAGATATCAAATACTTTCACTTTTTTATGACTGAAACATAGTATTGCACAAAACATTTTCAAATATCATCCTGTTTTTTCCATCAGTTCTCAAACTTAACCAGTTTTATTTCAGAAACTGACATTAAGAGTCCTTATGTAAATAAAAATGCCTGTGTTATCTTCAGGAAATTTGAAAATGTTAATTATTTCCATTTTATGACACCTCCTTATGCTTAAATAAGGCTATAGGTTGCATTTCATCAAAATCCTGCCATCCTATGATGGCCTATACGTTGTTGTCTTATGGGTATGTTTCCTGCTTCATTCACTACACCTGTAATGAACTTCCCAGTGAGCGGTAGTAAAATGCACTCCAAGAAAGCCCGATTTAAAAAAAAAATCTAAATTTCCTTTAAATTAGGTTGTGGCTCTGAAGGACAATTCTAATGTTATAATAAATACACACTTTAGGGCAACATTTAAGATAAAAATTTAAATACATAATAGCTACTGGCAGTATATAATTTTTTATTTATTTGGAACATGGAGTCCTATACTCATGCATTAAAGGAAAAGAGCCAACAGGAATTACATGTCACGGTACAAGTAAATATACAACGATCAGACCTGACCTGCTCTGAAAACTTGTCAGGTTGATTTCATACTACAATTGGGCAAGAATTTTGTAGAGAGAAAAAATAATACTGAGGCAGCCCCCCCAATGTGTTTATTAATAGCTCTTCAACATACACTAACTTGAAATGTTCAAATTGCTTATTTTGGTTTAAATGTCCTAGAAAAAATACCATTAAGATGGTGATTTCAGGTTACTAAAACGTGAGTCATTTAAAAAATGGCCACGTTACCTTTCCAAGTGATTCCAACTGGTTTTATAGAGCATGCTTAACCTGCTCTAGATTTTACTCCATGCTGCTGCTTTAGTTTCTAACAGAAGGATGAACATTAAATTGGTACTAGTATATTGCTTAAATTTACCTTATCACAACTGCATGCATATGAGCTTTCTCACAGACAAGAGCACTGCCCAAAACAATAGTTTTCTTCTGGGTCGTTAACAATACATTTTCCTATACACTATGAAGCACTTTTCCAGTTTTACATACATGGGGGAAAGAGGCATAAACAGGTAAGGGATTAGGGAAAATGTCCTGTTAAGTGTCTAATCCACAGCATCATCCTGCCCTACTTGCTTATTAAAAACATATATTAACAATTTTCATTAATTTCAGAACTAATTTATAGAAGAGAAAGCATTGCATCTAATTTTCAATGGGAACCAATAAAAACGCATAGAGATGTTGCATTACAAAATTGCCACCCTGCAAAGCAGCAACCAATGAAGCTGTTGTCCATTTGTAGGTGATGCTGAAGGATTTTTACCAGTTTCTTTAAGGTAAAGAGCTGTTTAACTGGGCCAATGGAACTAGTACTACTGATATGAGCTGCTGCCAACTCTAGCTACTAACATAATGGGAAGATAGATACCATCCCAGTCAGGGGCTGCATTCTTTTTTTTTTTTCAATTAATTTTTATTCAAATTTTCAAAACCAAAACAATACAAAAAAAACACAAATCAATAACTAATACAATAAAAAAAAGAAAAGAGAAAAAATATATAAAAATATTGACTTCCGATTTGTCATAGTTCAGCTATAAATCTATAATATATAACAAACCTATCTCTTAATAGATTATAAAATCACCTTCCTCCAGCGGTTATCTTAATTGGTTTCAAATCTCATTAACATCACATCATTTTAATCTTCCACAAAAAGTCAAAGAGAAGTTTCCAATCCTTGAGATATATATCAATCAAATTTTTTTCCTAAATAAACATGTCAATTAATCCAACTCATCAAGTCTACTAAGTCCAGTAATTTCAAATCGCTCTTCTGTCTTTATCCGTATTAGGTCCATCTTCCATCTTCCATCTCCATGCATCCAAAAATCTTGCTGTCATAGTCATATAATAAAAGTCTGATAGGAATTTCCTCCATCACAGATATTTTCTTGCCATGAATTCCGAACATATCACTGAAGTATTGCTGCAAAGCCGCATCTCTGTTCCTCTTTTCCACATGATACACTAGTACATCTCTTGAAGATTTTTCCATTGACACAAAACAGGGATTAATTCTGTTAACTTTTTCCATTTCAAATTCCATCAAATCCTTCCAGTCCAGGAATTTTTTTGAACCGATAATATCTTTATCTCCAATCTCTTCAATTCCTTCAGGGACAGCGCTGAATTCCAAACTATAATATTTGTCTCCAGGATCCGTCAGAGCCAGGAAATCCAAATCTTTTTTCATGTCCATATTTAATCCAATCTCCAAAGTTTGAACCTTGCCTTTAATTTCTCTTTCATCTTTTTTTGGTTTTCCAGATCTATCTTTATTCTCCTTTCTCATAGAATCCTGAATTTCTTTCAGCTCCTGTCTCATTTCATCAAATTCAATTTTCCACGCTTGTCTATTATTTCTCAGTTCTTGTTTTATTGACTTAATCTCATTCATTATTTTCTGAAACATGTCTAAAGATAAAGTCCCTTCTTGTACATCCATAATCTTCTTAATTGTCATTCTTAAAGCCAAAGGAACAAAACTCCTTCAATTTTCAATGTCCCAAGCAAAGAGCAGTTTATTTCTTTATCCAGTTACAAAGGAGTTAATCTTTCCAACCAACTGACGTCACACGCTAGACAGTCCTTATCTCTTATATGCCCAGAAGTGCAAAAACAGCTTTAGTTCACAGCGTCCAAATAACTAGTAGCAGAGAGAATGAGCAGATTCGTCAAAAAATAAAAAAAGATCAGGAAAAATAGTCCCATGCATATATTACACAAAAGTCTTATAAATCAAAAAGATTTTTCTTATCTCTTCCAATCAGAAATCCCTCATCCGTTGTAATCTTTAAAATGCTATTTTCCAAATCAGCTTTTTGCAATAAAAGAAAGATAGGCTATTTTTGTTTTCTTCCCCCTTAGTTCCGTGAGTAAAGAAGGAAAGTCGTAACTCACCTAGGTTATCTTAATTGCTGTTACTTTGACAAATCTCTTTAGCTGTATAGATAAGAAAATGATAAGCATAGACAGGAGGATGTTTGCCTGCTAGTCCGTTATTCTTTAAAGAAAAAAAAACGGGGCACTTATTCAGCTGAGCTAGCTTAGAAATCCTCGCTCCGTCTGAGCAGCTGGAAGCCTTTCTTTCGCAGACAATTCTGACGAATTCCAGACTCCCACAGTCACGACAAAGCTATGTGGGAAATCTCACATTTCTTCCTTATCCAGAAGAAATTATCCCCAGTCAGAAAAGACCCTTCTGACTGAATTTATAGCTGAAAAAGTTTCATCTAAGACGGGAGCCCGTCTCAGAGCTACACAGGCGGAGGGATCCTCCTGGGAAAGTCCTCCCAGTCAGGGGCTGCATTCTGATAGAGAGGTGTAGGTTGCACTACCATAAAACTACCCAGCATGAAAGGTGCCAGCAAAGCAGAACAAACTGGTACACACTCCTGAATGATGAACAGCAATTCCTCTAGCAGCACAGGGTGGGGAAATGGTCTACAAAGCTAAAGAAACTGAAATAATTATTTCAATTAAAGATAAATCAATACAATTAAAGGGAGCTACTAATGCCCAGCTTAATCAGCAAGTTAGGATGGAAACCAAAAGTCAACAGACGTTCTGCTCTTCCTACATAATTTCTAGTCTGAGATTAAATTAAGGTAAATCTGTGACACAGGGATCTCATAACACAATTTTAGATTCCACCCACACTTTCTACGTCCAAAGGCTGGGAGTTTCTTAGCCAAGGATATATATCATGCTATGCTGCAATGGTACTAGGGTTACATTAAGAGGTTACACTTCTCATGCAGCCACACCCAGAGCAGTCATATCTCAACCTGCTTCCTCAGTTACCTAAAGCTATTTGTTCTGTGCGGCTGGCATTTTGTGTAATCCTGATTGCATTTGTATCAAATCAATCGATTGCTTGTGTTGATCTAAATAGCATTTTGAACTTACAGTTCTTTGTTATTGTATGTGATGTGCAGGATTTCTGGCAAAGTAGTTGGAAAGGAGGACCAGCACTGCATCTTTCTGAAACTATTTTTGGCAGCAAGTCCCTATTTACATGTTGTTTCACAGGATGGTGAAGACACAGCTAGCAAGCCAGCATGGCACAGCTTGAAAGATAATCTCAGCCCTTCTTCCCTTTCAACCCTCCAATACAGTAGGGCCCCACTCATATGGCAGGTTAGGGACCAGACCTCCGCCAAAAAGTGGGACATGGCATGCGATGCTGATTGCGTGCTACATCAGCTGTAGAGTGCGATCAGCTGTAGTGTGCGATCAGCTGTAGCGTGGGGAACTCCAGGGGCCAAGTGCTGTCAGCTGAAGCACGGCAGCTGGAGCTCCCCACACTACAGCTGATCACCCTGCTGGCACTGCATTAGCGGAATGCCGAAAAGCGAGGCCCTACTGTAATCCATTAAAGAGATAGAATATAATGCACAGTAACCTTCTCTAGAGGAGAAAGAAGTGGCAGTTTAACCTGAAAGTTTGTCTATAGTGTCCTAAAGTCCAGTTTTCGCCCACTTTAGCAGAGTTGTAATGTGACTCATTTTCTTTCTCTTTGGGGTTCCAAAATAATAATTCATTAGGATGCTTTTGTCATGACATTTGTCATGTTGCATTTCATTTGCTTCTACAATCATCTGACCTCAGCACTAATCCTAGAACACTGCCTGTACATGAATGCTTTTTCCTGGAACAAGAGAGTTGAGTTTTCTAGTGTTACTTAATCAATGTTGATGTTATAGAACCTCACCCATTCCCACCCCAATCAACTTGATGCATATGAATTATCCTTCAAGCAGAAACCTTAAGAAACATATACATGATGTCCCAGACTTAGACTTAAAAAGAAAACCAAAAAGCAAAGTGCAATTTTTTTGCAATTCTACAAAAAGTACGCTGCCATTTAAAGTTCACAAAAATATATTGACAGATGTTAGTGGCTGTCATGGCGTATGTCTTCATTTAATTAAGCACTTGAAGCACATACTGAAATACAAACAAGGAATATGAAACAAACTGTAAAGCTCCCTGGAGTATGAGATCACTAAGCAGCAATGTAATATGCTAGTTGCATACGTATTGACACAATTATGATTAATACTCAGGACTGGAGCAAAAGGCATGTTTCAATGGATTATGTAATATCTCATTGGGTGATTTTACACTGAACTGCCTAGCTATAAAAGGAAGAAGCCATGAACAACAAAAGTGCCCATCAGAACACTACAAAAGACACATATGAAGCACCAACACATAATGCTGTTATCCTGAACCTTTCTCCCTAGCTTAAAGTCACTATCACTAGAGTAGCAGATGCTCAATTGAATGTTTTGATAAGGCTTGCTTGGTTAACATGCCAAATTCAGACTACTAACTGACCTCTATCAGTTATTGTAATAGACTTTGGAGCCTCAAAACAATTCTAGATTTATAAAAGTGGTGTGCTGTATTATGTGTCTATTCCCCTGGGGTAAGTGACAATTGAGAGCCAGTGTGGCATAGCGGTTGCAGTGTTGGACTACAACCTGGGAAACCAGGGTTCGAACCCCCACACAGCCTTGAAGCTCACTGGGTGACCTTGGGCCAGTCACTGCCTCTCAGTATCAAAGGAAGGCAATGGTAAAGCACCTCTGAATACCGTTTACCATAAAAACCCTATTCATAGGGTCGCCATAAGTCAGAAGCGACTTGAAGGCAGTCCAAGTGACAATTATCCCAAAGCAAGTTGCTCAGTGACAAATTGTACATGCTTCTTCCCCAACACTATACTGCAAATGAAGGATTCTTCCATAGTGCAGCAGTCTGAATCAGATAAACTTTTGGTCCCCTGTGAGCCTTTAATTCTAGCTATCTATGGGTGGCTCTAGGTTTCTTATTCATACAAATTCCAAAGTACAGCTAGAGTAAACTCAGATTTTTGCCCCTTAGCCTTCACCTCTTAAGCAAAAGTTGAAGGATATAACAACATGGACTTTGACATGTGATGCCACTTGGTTACCCAGATTAATATTTAAGTTAAACATATTTTCTTGCAGCAGAAGCATGAATGAAACAAAAACAAAACAATGCATCTGGGAGGTGACATTTTATCCTTGACTATCTTCTAGATGCCTTTAACTGCTGGGAAAACTGACTGGCCTGATTCTTGCTTAAATCATCACCACAAGAACAACCTGTTTATGTGAATAATCTCTGACAGATGTCAAAATAATGAATTCACTCTTATATAGTCCATGAAATACATCAAACTGTGATATTACAAAAGTGTTTCATGCTAAGTCAGAACACACCTGAAGCATACATGTCTTAACTACACGGAAGTCTTCAACTTTGCTTCTTAACAAGCATGAAGAGGTAGATACTGGGGGTGGAGTATTCTAATGCCCCAAAGAAAGCAATACTAGTAAAACCCAATTCATTCTTTTAGAATTTGCATTGTAGAAAGCCTTTGGCCAACCATAACATTCTTCTGTCTTACCATCATGACCAGAGTTGAGAAGATGTTCTCCAAGGTCACAGCCAAATACCCTCTCTTTTAATATCCCGCGTTGCTTCAGTTTCTGTTTTGTTGGGCGAGACTTCATGAATGTGCGCAGGAAAGTAATAAGCTTGCCGTGTTTTTTTGACACTGTCAAATGGAAACAAGAATCTAATTTTATAGGTGGATAAACAGACAGGAACATATATAATATATTATTCTACTAAACCATAGTCAATTCTGGTCAAAATCGATCACTGTTACACCATGCACATATCCACTCCGTTTTCTAAAATAGTCTCCTCCCCTTGCCCTTATTCCCAGTATCATTAAACATAACTGATTTAAGGAAATCAAAATCTGTAATGGAAAATACGGTTAAGATATAGCGCCCATATATTTGTTAAGTCAGAAGGTAGGACAATATTCCTTGTTGTGTCCTCCCCACCCCATGTCTCAGCTGTCTGCTTCTGTACGGTAATTGGTGGCTTTCAGGGAAAGTGGAAAATCTTCATAAAAATGGATGGTGCAGCCCATGTTTTTCCTTGTAGTTTCATTTCACGTCAATCTAGCTGCCAATAAGGGTTGGCCCACTGTTTATGTCAGAGTCCATTCTTTCAAGAAGACTAAAACCCTGCAGGCTGCCAATAAGGGTTGGCCCACTGTTTATGTCAGAGTCCATTCTTTCAAGAAGACTAAAACCCTGCAGCTTGTCTGGGAACACCAAAAGCTCAGCATGCTCATCCAGTCAAATTTTGTAGCCTTTACACAACTTTAAATGTTTTAAATTCTGCTGAGGAGGGTGTCACATTTTAGTTGCGTAAGAACTCTAAACCTCTGAGACAAGAGAGCTAGCAGCACAGCATCTAGCTGTACAACTATACTTATATTGCTCTCAGTGGCATACCAACGGTGGAGTGGTGGGAGCCATCCGCCTCAGGTGCAGGCAATAAGGGGGTGCAGGGACCTGTCTCCTTTTTGCTTAGGAAACTCTGCCACCCACCACATCCACTGAATATGTGGTGCTTGTTGTTACAAAGGGTGGTGGTTTTGGAATGAATAAGCATTGGCATTGGGCCAAACCCAAGGGGAAACAAGAACTCCCGCCCTTGGAGCAAGCCACAGGCGAGCACTGAGGGGAATTATCTTTTCGCGAGCCGCTGAGGTAACAAGATGGCAGAGGCGGGGAGGGGCAGGCTCATCACTCCCCGGAGGCCAGTGAGCAAGTCCAATCGCCCTCTGTGCCTGTGTGCGATCTGTCCCTCACCACCATCACCCCCCTCCCCCTCCGCAGCGCGTGCATTTGTCAGTCACACTCTGCCTGCACGTCATGGCCTGTCATGCTCACTTTCTGTCAGCGGTGGGGGCTTGGGGAGCATGCGCGGTGCATGCTGGACCCTCCGCCTCCAACATGGCATCGTGCTGCCACCTGTGTCTGTGAGGGAGAAGGGAGAGGGAAGGGAGGGGAAGGCAAGGAGGACCGACCAACCAACCGACCGGGGACACCCAGAGGAGGGGGGTGTTAAAAATGATCCGCTCTGGGTGTCAAATACATTAGGTACACCACTGATTGCTCTCAAGAAGGTAAACTGAAGAGGGGGTGGGGAAACACACACAGAGAGACCGAGAGAGAAAGAGAAAAGGAAAGAGAGAATAAAGCTCCTAAACTTCTGTTTTAACCTGTGAAGAAGTTTTTAAGGGGCACAGTTCTCAGTATCCCATGTTGTTACAAAGTATTAGACTCCTTTTCAGCTTGACTCGTACTGCATAATGAGAGGGGTGTGTTCGGTTCTGAAGATCTGGTCACCTTTGACCTAATTACAGATATTATCTGTAAGGTCTTTCAGTATTTGGAAGGATTAAAATTAGACTTTTAAGCCTTTTGTAGACACATGGTGCCTGGTTAGGTGTTGTGTCAGTCTTCTCTTTGGGTTCTTACTCATTCAGGGATGCTAGTTTTTGCTTTAACGGTTGGTCCCAATATTTTGGCATATTGTCTGCTGAAGTAAAGGTATCAAGAGTGTGTATTATTGATTCAAGTATGTGTCATGTGTCTTATTATCTGATAAATAGTTAATATTGGTTACTGATAGCATTTTTATTGATGGATTGTTTTCCATATTGTATCATATTTGATTTTATTGTATTTTAGAAACTGCTAGACAATTTGGGCTTCATTTGTAAGGAAAAGTGGGGTGGGATTCAAACACTGAAATGAAATAATGAAATGAATTCAACTTCAACTTAAAAAAATACAATGCTACTTTGGACAGCAATTATTTATTTATTATTGGATTTATATCCTGCCCTTCCTCCCAGCAGGAGCCACTGCTGGTACAACCATGAAGATATTTATTAATTTCTATCAAGACAGTATTGACAGTAGTGCATGGAAGAATGTTCCCGAAAACAAAATACAATGAATGACAAGGAAATAGCAGGAAACATGAGTACAGAACCGCAACTGCTATTCCATCAGTAGTTATTGACTCAGCTTATTACCACCTTCAGAAGCATTAATAACTCACTTGTTCCCACAACCAACTATATCATATTAACCAATAACATTTCCATGTACATATGGCTAGGGAATTAGCAAATGGCAAAAACAAAGAAATTAGAAAACTTAGGACTCCTAAGGCTCTCCCAACACACAGAATGTGTTACTTTTCTTAATCTTTAATATAAAAGGAGCTACAAATTTATAGCTGTGTTAAAGATTCTCCAAGCTCCATTGAACTAGAGACAATGCAGTGAAGATTTATAAATGTAGCAATTACCCCATAATAGGAAGAAAATGACCCTATGTCAAAAGGTGAACAAACTTAGCATATATTTGAATCAGCAAACAGGCAAAGGTTTTTATTTTTAACTTTTTTATTGCACTAAAAAGGAAAAGGTATTAGGTGTCCTACAAAAGGCCTGTTACTCTTACTAAATTACTTTTGTTTGCAAGCAATTCTGTAGAGACATTCTATTCAAATAAAAGCCACAACATGAAGCAAATTACAAAAGGATTTCCTTTATCTCCAGTCTTTTCAGTCTCAGAAAGTTATAAAAGCTCACTAAGCAGTCCCATTAGCTCTCAAGCTACTTGGCTCCTTAAAGGCCAAAAGGAAGGGTCAAGTCTACATTTCATTAACAATACAAAAAAAAAACCCAACCCTGTGGCAATCAAAGTACAACAGAGTAATATTTTACTTGTGAGGAAAGTATGATTTCGAGTAGCAAAATAATGTGTTTCTGTATCTGCCAATAATCTGCAATACTAGGCAATTAACCTGAGGATCCAAAATTGTGTTTGGATGCTGACAATTCCAAAGCACTTTTATTGGAATACCTTTTATTGGAATACCTTAATCTAATTGTCAACTCCTTAGTGGGAAAATGTTTGCTATGGCAAACAGGTCTGCAGATATAGCTACTGATGGGCTGAACGTTTGGCCTGAATTTATGAATGAGGGATGGCAGCGCCAGAGCAGACAAAGCCACCTCCATGATTTTGGAAGGTGCAGTTAAGCTCAGGGAGTCAACATTCAGTGGCATTTCTTCCAATGGCTGAAATCCCTCTTTGGCTGCTTTTGAATTGGGTTTAGAAAGATTTTCACTAGTTCTAATCTGTAATTTATCTTCATCGAGCTTAATAAAAGGTGTTACGCCAAGTAACCCTGATGTTTGCACTGCACAACCAATAAGGCTGCCTGCTTTTTCAACTCGACTACCTGACTTCCTGGACTTGAGCCCTTGCAAAGTCATGGTGAGATAAGGGGAAGCTTCTGTTTTCTGCTTTAAACCAGCCACATCTTTTTGTTATTTCTGAAACAGGAACTGTGGTTAAACTATGGTTTATTGAAACAAGTCAGGATCAGAAACCACAATTTGATAATGTGTAAAATAAAGCTTAGATAAAATCAAGGTTTGCAAACTTTTGGGGGGCAGTAAGCACATTTACAAACTAGAGAGATGGATGTGAGCAACACACACACGTGCACACCAGAACCATGCACACATACTGCCCCATCAATTACACTTGAAAAAAAGTATTTTTGCTTTTCTTTCAAGCCAATGGAGAGGATGGTTTTCCTGGAGAGTGCAGCTGGAAAGACAACCTTCCCTTCCTGGCTCCAGTCTTCAGAAAAATTACCCCCAGCCCAGCAACAATATTACTGTATTGTATTGCATTTATTTATTTATTACATTTCTACCCCGCCTTTCTTTCCATGCTAGAAACCCAAGGCGGCTGGCTTACATATGGTTCCCGGGTGGTCTCCCATCCAGGCACTGACCAGACCTGACCCTGCTTAGCTTCAGCAGGGTGCTGGCCTCAGCTGGGGGTGGAAAGGGAAATATTTCCCTCCTCAGCTGAGACCCCAGCCACCCAAAATTTCCCTTCCCTCCTCTGTTGTGATTATGCTTCAAAGAAGCCTTCTATTGGCTACAACAGAAAGTTTCTTTCAAGCCTATTTCGGGGGGAGGGATGGGACCCTGTGAACACCAGGGAAGACCTCTACAGGCACGAACTAGCTCAGATATAACAAACTGTTAGTTGAAACCAGGAAGCCTATCCTTCCAATCTCCTATTTGTGGTTGCACTGGAAGAGGGGGAAGGAAGGCAGTGTGCAAACCCAAGGTGCTAATGTTAAACTATGGGCATTATGTTGAAGCTGAGCCTATGTTTCAAAACAACTAAGGAGTTATTATAAAATGGGCATAAGAGACTGCAGCAAGGAAAAAGTGTATTAGTGGACAAAGTGGCAAGCAATTATTTTTAAAATTTATTTTTTTACATTTAGAAAGGAATCTCAGGGCAGCATACAACAAGCCACTAAAATATAGTATTTCAACATATACACTTTAAATTCACACACTAAAAAACAGTAATTTAAAATTATTAATACAAGCCAGATGAACCGGGGAGTAGGGGTGAAGAAAAAATATGCTGAAGGCTATTATGCTATTAATGAGTGTAGCACTCTAAAACTTACCTGAGTCAGTGCAAAGTTCAAACTGCACATTGCAGCTTTTTTTGGTCAAATGCTCCTACATTTTACAGCAGGAATTTATAGCAACACATCACACCAAGTCCCAAGTATATTAGATGCTGGCTGCAGTCAGGGTGACCAAGGCCGATTCAGTTCCTTAACCAGGCCTGAACCCAGATTGGAATGGGTCAAGATAATCCCTCTTGATCACTTTCTCTAAAAAGGGAATATCTGCAACTGGGCAGTAGTTGTCACAAACCAATGGGTCCAGTGTGGGCTTTTCAGGAGCAGTTGGATCACCACCTCTTTCAGGACTGCTGGGACCACTCCCTCTAGCAAAGACATGTTGATCACACCCTAGATGCACTCAGCCATACTTCCTCAGCAAGCTTTAATAATCACCACCTCTTTCGGGGCAGCTGGAACCATTCGCTCTTGCAACAATGTGTTGACCACACTGTGGATCCACTCGGTCAAATCCCCTCAGCAAGCTTTAATAAGCCAAGAAGGGCAAAGGTTGAGAGGACATATTGCTGGCCATATAATCTCAAGCACCTTGTCCACGTCAACAGGCCGCATCAACTGAAACTGTTCCCAAGAAGTTGCAGCAGACGTTGCAGTGGACAACTCACTGGGGACTACAGTAGATGTGGATGGGGTATCAAGACTGTTATGGAGGTGAGCAACTTTACCCTCAAAGTGCCTTGCAAACAAATCACAGTGGGCCTCTGAAGGGTCTAAGACTCCATTTCCTTTAGTTGATGTCAACAGACCCCTGACAATACTGTGCTTTAGTGTTATATCCATCAAGTGTGGGAAAAGACAAAGCTGCAAAGGAACAATAGGGAGCCTTAATGTACACTCCCAAGAGTTCCTTGGGAAGTGGGGCTTTTATTCAGCACCTTTTAAATTTGGTGCCAAATGCAAGTTCCATAGGGACTGGTACCTATCCTTCCAAAAACAGGGCTTGCAATCAGTACTGATCAGCTGACTGCAAACACTGCTGGGATTGGCTGCAAGCTGACCCTTGCTAAACATTATCAGGGTTAAACATTAACTTCACTAACCTGAAAGTCCAGATACTCAGATCAGAAAGCATTATTCTGAGTATATACCACAAACCAGAAAAAAATGTACAGAATGTACATACCCTAGGACACTTTTGCAAAGGTGGTATTATATCACCTTATATCTACTGCTTATATCAGTAGTAGTAGTAGTATTGCTTATTGTGTGTGTGTTATGTTCCTTAAAGTCGGTTATGACTTATGGCGACCCTATGAATCAGCGACCTCCAATAGCATCTGTTGTAAACCACCCTGTTCAGATCTTGTAAGTTCAGGTCTGTGGCTTCATTTATGGAATCAATCCATCTCTTGTTTGGTCTTCCTCTTTTTTTGCTCCCTTCTGCTTATTACAAATGCTCAAATTCATCATTTTCATCTTAAAAGAAGGCCTGGTCAATTTACCTATTAATTTATTTGTTCCCCACTCTTCAGCCACAAAGGCTCCCAAAATGGCTTACATACAGTCAATGAATATAAGACAGTCCCTGCCTGCAGGCTTAACATCTAAATAAAATGACACACAGGAGGAAAAGGGGCAGGAAGGGAAGAGGAAGAAAAGCAAACTAAGACACAAATTCTTAAATAGCAGTTCTTATAATTACCAGCTGTCACAGAAACAGTTCAAGAGTAGGTGCTTGATGGAGCTGGTCTTTCAGCAGAGCTGCTGTTATGAGTTCTGCTTCCAATCTCTCCCACTGAGGCGGTCTGGCAGAATGGCCACTGTTATAAGTTTTTACTCAGCAATGGGCACTTTGGCAAGACTCACACCCAATCCCAAAGAAATCAGTACAAAAAGCACCAACTGACCAAAGGGATTAGTTTTGCCCTCGATTGGTGAGGACTATAACAGACTTGGGGTGAACTGCCACTTTGGAAGTCTGTGGAAAGTATAACAGGAGCGGCTAAAGGAATAGCTTCCAAGTCATTGGAGCGGACAATAGCGGAGTCCCCCATATATATATATATTATACTCATACACACATACACACACGGGGGGGGGGAGATTTGATTTTAAGTAGGTTTGGTGTCTTTTGCTTAATGTATCACCTATAAGAGGTGTATTTGCAATTATCACTATCGCTATCTAGTCATGACCATTATCTGAATAGTAATTTTAAGTTTTTACTTCCTCAGATGACTTAATGTGTTGGGAGACACAAGCAATTAAAAATGATCACTACTTGCATACTGTCTACAGGCTACATTTTGCCCTCTATCTAATCTAAGACATCTAAGATGGCAGAGGTCTTGACGGCTACAGCATCCGCTGTCTCTCGGCATTGCTTCTCCTGCTGCAGTTACAAGGGGGACGTTAGTCCCAAATTGCCGATACTACCTGGTGTTTATGCACTGTTACTTCGGCTTGAAGGAGCCACTGCCAGAGGGCTTGAAGCCAGCGGCCAACATTACCTTGGCCGTCTCCCCCAGGAGGGTGAGGAGGGGCGCCTGAAGGAGTCTGACACGACACCTGGGGCGAAGAGCCGCCTGCCACCCGCTGCACCATATGCAAGGTTGCCAGTCTGCCCGCCTGCCTGCAGTCGCCGCATCATGGAGCCTGGTGCAGATGGGTGGGGCCTTCTCCCACTGTGGGTTCTCTCCAGCCCCCAGTGCCCAGAGTTAGTCTGCCTCTGAACATGGAGTCTTCATATATCAACAGAGACTCTTAGCATCAATGCTAGAGTGACAAAAACTGTTTTCTTATGCTTTTGCATTAGAATGTTGTTATTAATATTGAAATGTTATGTTATTAATTTGATATGTTTTAATTGATTGATAGCTTGTTTTATGATTACTTTAAATGTGATAATGTTTAGGTAATCAACTGGAGTTATTGTTATGTTTTGAAATGATCTGAAATGATTGTTATGTTTTTTAATTGATTGCTATCGATGTTGTCATTTGCATTTTTGTAAGCCACTGAGCATATTCGTATGGAAAAGTGGTATATAAATTCAAGTAATAAAACAATATCTACTCATAATGTGATGAGCAGACAGATTTGTTGCACAATCAGTTTAAATATAAGCAAGCTATTATGCGGACAATGACAATTAGAACGGCTATAAGGAATGCCTCCATTCAATAATATTTTCTTTCCTTTCAATTTGTATTTCTTGGGAAATTACTACTGATCTGAAATATAGATATTTAATATTCAGGCACTCCCTTGTGTTTAGGCAGTCACTGATTTATATCTGACTCAACTGCTGACTCAACTGGAGCAAGAAAGCCTCTTGAACTGAGATTTTGAGAGTGGAGAATCAGAGAAGGCATGGGAGAATGAAGTGCTGAAGTTTCCCTTTTTGCGGGTTTTTTACCCTAAGCCATTAACCACACTTCACATGCATGTGTTAAAACAGTTTCCAGTGTCCATCACTTCTCTAGTGGTTTGCTATGAGCTCATGTCTACTCTAAAAGAAAGCTTTATTTTACCACTATGGAAAGTACACATGCTTAACAGAGACCCAAGGCCAGATATTTATAAAAGGCAAACAATTACCACAATCTCTATAATTGATATAGGTCAGGAGAAAGAATACTTCTAAATTTTGTTGGCTTAAGGAAGAAGCCTCAGAGCCGGGCAAATGGCTCCAGGGCACAGATCCAACAACTCCAACTGTTCTTCAAACAAGAAGAAAACTAGTTTGTCTAGATACAACAGTTATGGTTCCCGTCATTCTCTATTCTTGAGTAACAGGTTTTTATTTATTTATTTATTTCCCCATGTAGTAGCAAGAGGGGAAAATGATTGGGATCAGTATGTTCAAATGGCTGCTACCCATAAAACAAACCACTATTCTTCTGTAGTTTCTGAAGCTTGGCTGACCAGATCATGATGGCACACTATATTGTACTCCCTGGGGCAAATAAGAAAGCAACCTCTCCCAAGTGCCCTGTAACTATATATCATGGGAGAGGCAAACTTTTAATTTGTGCCTGCATCAGACAAATACCTCAAAGATTATACTACATCACTGTTAGCTAAAAGATACCTACCAAGAAATGAATTAAGAAAATGTACTGATATTTTTATCTTCTTCAAAAGAAAGACAACAAGGAAAACCAGCAGCATAGTCTTACCTTTGTCGTCCTCTGTTGCAGGCTGGGAATAAAAAGATCAGCCCCACTACCTGGTGAGACTAGAATATTGCCATACAAAGAAGGCGACGGAATTCTCTAATCAGCTCAGCACGGCATTCCAGCCTCAGAGGATTATAGCAGGCAGACTGAAAGGTCAGTTTGCACAGCAGAATTTCCCCACTGCAAACACCCACATGGAGCGATATTCCCTTTCAGTTCAGCTTTCCTCCTCCAGTTAAGATTCTCTGGCTGCCGCTCCTGGTTAGAAATGCATCTGGAGGTGAGCTCAGTTCCTCCCTGTGACTCTCTCTCAGGCTTTGCTTACGCTTTGCTTGCAATCCAGGAGGCTCCTCCCAAAGATCTCACCCTTGTGAAACAAGCTAGACCAGTCTAGCTCCACCCCACAGAGCCACTCCTCTGCTCAGGTAACTCTCAGACTCTAAGCAGCTAAGGATCTCTAGTCCTGCTACAGGTCTTTTTCCTCCCTGGAAAGCCCCATGTGGAGTAAGAACCTGCGAATGGGACAACATTTCTAGTCCAGCAATAAAACGACTGAATCAACAGGAAGGAGGAGGAGACAATTAAACAGGATGACTTATAACATATGGCAGCTCAAATTCACTGACCACACTAGAGAGTTGTACTGAAAGCATTTCTGTTCACATAATCTTGAGTGGGAGGGAGTCTAACAAAATTAACTGGATTGCTTTTTTACTTTCAAATGAAAGTTTTGGGATTCCAGCCATCCCTCTATAACTGACACAGAACATATATATTCTCTCTTCTCTGTCTCTCTGTGTACACAAACAAACAACTGAAGCACTAATAATGATAAGCAAGATTTTTTTAAAAATAACCTCAAATCGTTTTTGTGTCTTAATACCCCTCTGATTAAGCTACTTGGAAAATTGATTTAAGCAATGTTAACTAGCTTTGGGATGCCTGCTAAATAGGTCTGGTATATATAACTAGTTCAATTTTAAACTGATTTAAACAACACTAACACAGCCTTTCTGCTCAAAACAAATGGACACTGGAATTTCCTGGAGTCCCATGAAATAGTTCTCCAGCTGTTTGGATATGCTCATTGTAAACAGCAATGGTGCTTGGCAGACCACTCTGGCTAACCCCCCCCCAACACACATATGACTGTAATTACTGAGCTATGCCGAAATTTGCAGATGGTTAAAAGTGATGCTATTAAAATGGAACATTAACCTCATTTTATTAAGTTTGAAATAATATATCTACTATTATGACATATTCAGTAAGAATGATCTATTTTGCTTAAATTGTCTTAATTATATCAGCTTCTCCTAATGACCATCTGTATAACCTTTGCCATGGGCAACAATGTTTTTGCCTCTGTGCACATAGGCATTTATTAGCTCTATGTTGTAGGGCACTTGCAAGTCTGTAGCCAGCCATCTATGTAACTCTGAGCAGATTCAACAATTCTGTGGAGCCTTGACTGCTCACTTGGGCAGAATATTGCTATCATATTATACTGCTGCTGAAAGAATTGCACAGGATGCCAGTCAGCTATTGGCCTAGGTTCTAGATGCTAAGATTGGTGTACAAAGCCCTATATAGCTTGGAACCAGGGAACTAAAAGATCATGTTTTGTATGAACTAAAGCAGGCTTTGCCAACCTGGTGCCCTCCAGATATTTTGAAACAGAACTCCCATCAGCATGGCAGGCTGGTGAAGGCTGAGATCAGGGAGACCTAGATTCAGATCCCTCCTGCTGTGGAGCTTGGAGCCAAACTACAAGTTACAGTGTAATTCTATTTCTCAGTGCTTTGTTTAAAAGGAAACATATGGCAACTATAAACCACTTTTTCCCTGCTAGCCAATTCTCCACTTAACCCTTCTAGCCCCCTGCTTCCCTCTCCCATGTATTTCTCCTGCACTGGAAAAATGGATGGCAACGAAAGCATAAAATAACCGTCCCCTCCCTTCAAGATACCAGCATTCTACAGGTGCTTTTTCTTAAAAACACACATATATACAAACCAGATGGAACAAAATCATGCAGTTTCATGTAATGTGTGACTTATTTATTTATTACTATTTAGATTACATAGCTTGGCTGTCAGTACAATAGGGCCCCACTCATACAGTGGGTTATGTTCCGACCCCGTTGAAAAGCAGAACTCATTGAATAGAATGGCGCTTGACGCCCGAAAACCGCCATAAAAGCAGAACAAGCGCCGTCTGAGTGGGGCTGTAGTCTAATTGTATCTAACTGAGACCGCCGCATTAGCGAAGCGCCATAAAGGGGGCCCCTACTGTAATTAGCTCATAATCCACTATCTCTAGCTTACCTCATAGAGTTGTAAAGAAGTGGTTGGATCCAGACTTAGGTGTACTTACAGCAGACGTATTGAAACCAGAGTGTCTTAAAATTAGTCATGACTACCTTCCACTGATTTCAAGGGAGTCTGCTTCAAGCATGGCTAGGTCTGGACCCAACCCAAGACAAGACAAAATAAACCCATGTACACTTATGTTAATCCTTTTAATGGTTATTCATAAAAAAACCCTAGGCAAATATGTTATAGCAGTATATTGCTGCTATGTCCCAGATTCAAAAGGAATCAACATGAAATCCATAATACCCAGGAGCTTGGAAAAGTTACTTTTTTGAACTACAACTCCCATCAGCCCCAGCCAGCATGGCCACTGGATTGGGCTGATGGGAATTGTAGTTCAAAAAAAGTAACTTTTCCAAGCTGTGATAATACCTATATGTTTCTAAAGCACGCGACCTTAAATGTCAATTTACTAACTGCCCGGAAATAGGAGAGTTATCAAGTTACCAGTCGTCATTACAAAAATATTACCTTTGTACAAAATGATACATGCTACATGCTTGGGTAACTTGTGCACCAAATTGCAAAGTTTAGCAGGAGTAAATACCATCTGGAAAGGCTAAAAGTATTGAAAAATGCAAGCAGTCTAGATGATCACAGGAATAATTTAAAATTCCAGGTTAAAAGCTACAAGAGTGTTTTTATTTCACACTGAAAATGGGTGTGAAATATCCTTCTCGTAAATAAAACTGAACTTTTCCTCATTTAATGAGTGGGTATTTTGTTTTATCCAGGATGATCATCTGTGTTCATGAAATCTGTGATTTTAAGTACAACTCATTCAGTGTATAATGACAGAGCAATCTTAAATGAGGTGGTAGTGGGAATAAAACAACAATTTGAAACCAACTGGGGGAGGGGATTTACTACAAAAGTTCCAAGCTGGCTTAGTTCGTTATCCTAAATCTGGGACTCTTGCAGGAATAAAAAGGGCTTTGGTTTCAGCGGATCCAAGGCTGACTCTGCCCTGCCTCCACCTCCACCACCAAAATGCCTTGTTTCAGGGCCTAATGCTGGCTACTGTTAGCAAAAGAACCACCAGGGGTAAATCTACACTCACAGAATTATTGGCAAGCACAGCAGGGCTTCCACAGTGAGCATGCCCCTCTCCTGGCAGGGAGATACCTCTGTTCTAGTCCAAAACCCTCCAAATAACAGATCAGGAGTCAGGTTTGATCTGTTTGGCAAGTTTTTAAATCAACAAACTCCTAGTTGCATAGAATGGGAATGCAGTAACAGATTGTCCAGTTTTACTGTATAATATACATTCATGCCTCTCCTGGATCTGGCACTTAGACTTTATGAAAAGTCACCATTCTCCTCCAACCCTCCTAGGTAAGTCCTGATCCTAAAAGATGCCTTGGAGCCAAAGAAAATCTTAAATTAGTAAGGAATGTCTCACTCTTACTTTTATCCCTTGTGACTGGAGCTGTAATTGTGAAATATGCCTGTTTTTGCACAAAATTGATAATAAACCTTTGCTGTTGAACAAAAAAAGTATATGGAAGACATGTGCTCACATGCATATAAAAAAGGGAAGTTATGGGTCAATGTGTGCTTGTTTTTCGTTTTAAAAATATGGTTTCTAAATTATATTGCTCACTGGCCAGAAAAGCTATTAGGCACAACACAAATCTTGTAAATAAATAAGTTTCAAAATCACAATTCTTTGGATCATTAGATGAAAAGTGCAAAGAATGCTACAGTATGTGGAATGAAAAACTGAACTTGAACCTTAAAATTATTTCCCTTCATTTTCAGTCCTCTGGTGTGTGCTGGAAATGGGGGGGGGGAGGACTTTCAATATTTAAATTTGTTACACAAACGGTCAACATGTTTCTCAGCTGCCAGCATAAAATGCTGCCAAATCAAATTAAGTATGGTACATATTCAATTTGTAATCACTTCTCATTCAAATAAATGAGCATGACAGCAACAAATGAGGTTTAAGGAACCAATCTATGCGTCTTCTAAACACAAAAATCAACAGTTCTGAAATCTAAAAAGTGTGTGTATACAAAATGATGAATCAAGACTGGATTAAAATTGGGCACACTGAAATATATACACAGGTGCACAAAAGCCCACAGTTCTGCAAATACTGTTGGGTCTGTAAATAAATATTACTGTTTCTAGTTAGATATGTTTTTGTATGTACAAAACCCTACAAAGACTACCTTCATATAATGGAAGGGGAACCTCCTGCCTATGAACCTACCTTGGCTGGCATACCCAGTCCTTCAAATGGTCCATGGAGCCATTTTTTTTAAAAAAAACCTCACACACTTGCCACTCAGGTGATGTCTCTGGATGTCACCTGTTAATCACTCTGGTCAGTCCCATTCAAACTGCCAATTCCTTTTGCTGCTGCAGCTGTTGTATCCACGACACAGTTGTTTTCTGCATTTTGCTCAAGACACATTTGAAAAAGGTATGTGGTGTCAATTTCAGTGTGCAGCTTCACTGCCAACCCTGACAATAATATAAAGTTCACTTTTAGCACTAGAGGAGCTGCCAAAACTGGGGCTTGCACTCGACACTGACACAGGTTTGTCCAGTCTAAGTCCAGCATTCATATGTCACACTGGCTCTCCTTCTTGGGTTAAATCATCTTTTTACAAATTGTGGGGAATCGCAGAATGGTTTTGCACTGAGACTGGAATTATGTGGATTTTAATGCTGTTGCAAGTTCTATTATGCAATAGTCCAGTGCTACAATTAAGCAACTAGCTGCTCATCTGTGGTGAGTGGCTGAAAAGTAGTATTGTTGTGACAACATAGATAACATCCAGAAGTTCAGCAATGAGCTACAAGATTCAACACCAATGGCAGAAATTCAGCTTTCTACACCGACTCTTAATCATGGCAAGGGTGAAAGTAATGAAGCCTAGCTTCTGTTGAAATGAAAACAAACTCTAGACTGTATCTTCAAAGCATTGTTAAAGTAATTAATGAGCAAATGTGGAGAAAAAGGATATCAGCACCGCAGGCAATGCTGAAAAAAAGGTCTAAATGAATGCCTACAAGGCAGTTAACATGTGACAACTTACTTTTTAAAGAAATATGCCTATCAGTAAGTAGAGGTGGTGTATAAAAAGTTGTGTCATAGGTATTTTGGTCTTGTTAAAAATAATCTATTTAAATTTTACAGATCACACACACTGCAGTGTAATGACTCAACACATAGGATAATGTTCAAAAATATCTACAAGATAACGCATTTGGAGAACCATAATTTTAAAGCATAGTATTTGGAACTGGATTCATTTCTGTGCTCACCAAAAATATCTATATTGCTAAAGTCAGCCTGTCTCAACTTAATCTACTGAACTTGCCTATTGACTTTGCAACAAGGATTAACCTGGCCAAAATGTAAAGCACTTTACAAATCATAAAGTGATCTATTAATTGGAAGGAGGGGAGAGATAATAATGTAGGAGCACCCTCATTTACTATCTCAGTAACATAAAGCCAGCACATGGGGCTGGTGGGCATTGTAGTCCAAAACTTCTGGAGGGCACTAGGTTGGGAAAGGCTGGGTTAAATCCTCCCCTGCCCACTGCTGTATTAGGCCAAAGTTTTCAACTCCCTTCCACAGAGCATCACATGGCCAGAATTTACTTCAGATCCTTGGGATGCATAGCTTATATGGGTGGAGGGGTGCCATTGGGGTTCCTGCGCCATAGCCTGGTATGCTGACTTGCTCCCAAGCTTAGCAAAGAGAAGGGGCTGAGTGAATGCTGACTGGGAAATCTCTAACATTAAGTCATAAATGGATTCTGGCAATTAGAAGATAGACTGACGTACTTTTCTCATTTCACTTCAGACCTTGAATGGATCTCAGATTAATGGTGGTTATCTTACAAGAAAAATAAATGATGTCAAAATAAACACAAGGCTTCACATCCCTACAACTACCTTATATGTTTTTCACAGGCTTTATAAACAAACAGTATGAATTGCAAACCCCTCCAGCCCCAATGTGTCTTACTTAATGACTCTGAATGACTGTTTTAACGCAGGCAGCATTATCCAGTATACATTAGTCACGTAACTGTGTTTTGCTTATTTTTATTCCAATGCATCTTGCTCTTCATAAACTCTTGCAATGTAGTCATGACAACTATAGGACATCAGTTTCTAGTTATAGCTCTGCAGCTGTGTACATAATATGGTTATTAAAGCTGCTGCTAAACTATAGGATTTCAACAATATTTCTTCTCTCTCCTTTCCCCTCCTTTTTCATCTTCTCCTCAAATCTTGAGCCACGGTCCCCTGTGGCAGACAACATATCTACTTTGGTACATGTGCATACACATGTATATTTAAGGTTCATTAACAGAGGCACCCAATGTGTGGGCCTCATACAGCCTATGAACCCATTCCAGAAAAATCTTTAAGTGAACTCAATGAGACAAATATTCCATTACCACTCAGATATTAGGCTCTTTCCCCAACTTTTACAAAACAAATGTTTGGACATAACTAGAACTATATTCTATCTTCTAACATCAAATCTATATTGATTAATATGTACTATTGCTAGAACAGACAATGTTAGATTCTGGGTTAGTACACTTAAGAGAGACTATAGTTGACTATAATGCGCTCTACCTGAGCTCAGCTGGGATTGCTTCAGAGGCTCTGAAACACATGCTGAACCCGGCTTTACACTATCCATCTCCAAATCTGCATGTGGTTGTAGGGAAGTGGAGGGGGAATGAGGCAAGAAAGGACAAACAATAAAATTTTAAAATGCTTGTCAACGGCAACTTGATTTGCAAGATAGTAATAATCAGAAGCACTTTAAACCTCTGTGGCTTATTTTAAATTCCAGAATGGAACTGGTTTACAATTTTTCTACAGATGTGCATATAAAACAGAAATGTGACCCTTGGGTCAGAACTTACTATCAACAGCAAATGCCACTGGATTATCAAAACTGATTCTGATTAACATATACTAGGATTTTTCTTTATAGGAAAAATGTTTCCAACTTTTAAAATTGCTTAGATATAAGAAATGCACTGATAGTTGATTGGTTAAGATGCATTCATTCCTGTGGTCAAAAGGAACCTTTAACGCTGTAGAGAATGAGTGCACTCAAATGTGACATGATGGGTTAACATGTAAGGCCTGCCAAGGCCTTAAAACAATCTACAGAATTCCACAATTTCAATAGAACTTTTGATCTAGTGTTACTAAGAATAATCTGCTGAACTAAAAGAGAACCACTAGATGCTCAAATATGACAGCTATGACACAGGTTACACACCCAACATGAGTTGTGGCACAGTATGTCCACTTTGTTGCACAAATAGATTTTGCATGCCTGATGCTATGATGTCAAAGAGTGGCAACCACACAAATCCCAAACTTGTGATCATAGTCACAGATCTGAGATATATGGTTGTCAAAAATACATTTATTTCATAAGCAAAATCACAATGTTTAAACTGTTATGCTGTAGTATTACAATTGTGTCTGTGTTGGAAGTGCTTTTTAAGATTTTTTTTTTTAAATTTTAAAAAATGTTTTTGAAAATGTTTTGTTTTAACATTTTAAAGTGTTTTTGTTTGCTGCCCTGGGCTCCTACTGGGAGGAAGGGCAGGATATTATATAATATAATAATAATAATAATAATAATAATAATAATCCTATAATCTCCTGGACACTTCCTTCAAGCAAAGTGACTTACAACATCTGTGATTTTGAGATGGCAGAGTTGTTATCCACTGAGGCATAGTAAGAAAGCCATATAGGTGGAAGGATTTAGGCTTTACATTTTTTCCATGACGCAATTGTGTTAATGGAGGACTAGACCACTCTTCTCCTCTTTCACCACAATTAGGAATTTCAAGAAAGCCCATTCAGCTGACTAGCATATTCAGTTTGCTAAAGAGATCTGGTTGACACTCACTAGCACTGAGGACAGCCGCTGAGAGGGAGGGAATGGGGTGTGCATGGGTACATACACGTAAACCTCAATATCACAACACAGATCCACCTTGTGCCTCCTTGCTTTATGCTTTCTTGTTATAATTTTGGAGTACAACCCAGCTTAGTTATAATTACCAGTAGTGACAGAAGAAAGGGGCTCTCCTACTCTATAGTTCTGCTGAAAACATGAGCACTTTGCCAATCTTCCTGTGATATTTCCTCTTTGTGACTGTGATCCTTAAAAAGGACTGGTGGAGGTTGCAAAGCCCAGTTTCTTTGCCCATGTAGTTTAATTTAAAACTGCATGGTCAAAGGAAAGCACTTCACCTCGTGATCAACAAGTGGCTGGGGTTAAAATGGCTTGCAGAAGTTGTGGGAGGTCAGGATTATAGGAGGCCAGATCCAGCCAGATCCCTCCATTATAGGATAAAGATTATGGACTTCCACTATTGCTACCTCCTATAATCATGAAGAAAGTAATTTAAAATATAAACACTATAAAGCTGTTTTCCTACACAGTACTTCACAAAAATATATTATTTTTAATATGATATATATGGACTATGTTTTTGCTGAATACATAACCCCTCTAACAGCAGAAATTAAGCTGTGAAGATCACCATAAAACATGCCGATGAAATTCTCTACCACCATCATCGCACCATTTTAGCTGCATGTGCAATCAATCATTAATTCTGGAGAAATGCTGAAAGAGTTGCTTTCACTCTCCATTATGAAGATCAGAAAACAAAATAAAAAAAAATCTTATTGCAGAATACACTAAACAGTTACCTAGTTTAGTAGTGATGTAGCCTAATTTTTTTAAAAAAATCCTTCAGCAGATGTACAGGAAAGTGTTGCCATTTTCTAAAGCGTACATCTTTAAGATCACAAATATCTGATTTTGAGACATCTCTTCACAAATACTGATTGCATACAGTAGGTTAGGTAAAGTCCAACCGAAATTACAGCTAACTATCCCTAAAATCTGAGATTTGTTCTGAAAGTTAAGACAAAAAGCAATGATTCCTTTCCTTCCCACTCCACCCTGCATCTATTTTACACTTCAAAATATTAAAGGCAATCTGTGAATAAATAAAAAAGCAATAAATCCCACTCTGACTTCTTTACACATCTCCCACCAGATAAAGATTTAGCTGAATACTACAAAGGACGATGAGATAGAAAAGAAATAAATGGAAACATACAAGGGGGGAAGTAGCTCCAGGACGCTGGACGGGCTCCATGGGCAGGGGAGACTGGGAAAGTACAATTCAAAGAAAAGAAATTATTAACATGAGCAGCCATTGTAAAAAAAACCAACAAGACATTTTCATGTTAAAAGATTGAAAGGGTTCACACACCATTCTTTGTAATCCTCTCAAGAGTTAGGCACTGAATACGGATCTAATTCTGCATGTTTTGGGCACTTTTGCAGTTGTTCTCAGTTGTCTAAATCCTTTCTAAAATCAATAGGACTTCATGTGGTTCAAGACTAAACGTGGATTTGGGATGGGTCAACAAAATTCATGCATATTCGGACATATCCATTGTAAATGAAATAATTAAATGATGGAATGGTCAGCTACATATCATCACAACTCCAAGTGCAACATTTCTACACAAAGAGATCCACAATGCTAAACATTCAAAAAGATCCCAGCATTTATAAACAAGTTTAACCATCTGTCGACTTGTGTCTTTCCCCCACCAAACCAGATTTAATGAAACTGACGCCAACACCGCTGCTTTTATTTGTTGCTGTTTGTGCATTTCTTCCTTGAGACACTGCCGGGGGGGGGGGAACTATGAAGCATTACCATTTAAGTTACTGTCACATGGCTTGAGAAAACCATAAACTGGGTATGATAGATCAATGTAATCTGTGGGATTACAAACTTGCATGAGACCTCCCTTTCCAAGGCAAAGTGGCACAGCTGATAGTGGCTGGACAGCTTCAAGAGCTTCTGGAGGAAACAAATTATCTAGACCTGTTCTGATTTGACTTCCAGGTGGAGTTCAGGACTGGAACTGTCTTGGTTTCCTTTCTGGTTGATAGCCTTCATCCGGAGGAGGTCAGGGGAAGTAAAACCCTCTTGATTATACTATACTTCTCTGCAGTTCTTGATACCATTAACTATGGCATTCTTCTGGACTGAATGCACATGATGGGAGTAGAGTCCCCGTGTTACAATAGTACTGATTCTACCTTACCAGGAGGTTACAACAATGGTGTTTTGTAATTAATTTAAAAAGCATGCTTTTAATTAATTCATAACGGTTTATATTGCAATATTGTTTTATTGTAGTGTAAACAACTTTTAAAGCGCCCATTAAAATGCAGATGATATATTTTAAAATAACTTAAAAATGCACAAAACATAGACATTTTACCCTCAAATGAATGTTAGTAACAATTCCAAATCCAGAAACAATTACCTACTAAATTTTACTCATTTTAGAGCACATTTAATGACCATGACAATGTCAATAAAAACCTCATACAACTTGTCCAGCCTCTGAACTTGCTTCAGAGTAATACCCAAAACATTCGAGTAAAAAAAGGGTCTCAAGGATTTCACAGGAGCTTCTTTTAGAACCAATACCTTACATAGGGACAGGACAAAAAAATCATGTAAGGTGACAGAAGCGTTTAATTTCAATGTGTTCATCAAGAGGTGACAATACAAAGCATCCTGCAAGAGAGAACCCCCATCTGTGTATTTTGAATCTCTCTTGCTTTTTTATTATTTGTCTGTTTGCAAAGGAAGGCATGTACATGTTCACTGGTTTTTAGGAATGAAAACAGATGTGCAGAATTATGTAGTGACAGGTGATCACAGTGAGCAAGGAAGAAAACTAGAGGTTTTAATTCTAGCCTGGTGCCCTGCACCACTACCCCTTCCCAACTAAATGCTGTAAGGACTGGGACCCCCTGCCTGGCCCTGAATCCAAAGAGAGGCTGCATTCAATGTTGCAGCCTCTTGCATCAGCTCCTGGCTGGGTCAAGGGACATAAAAGCCCGCAGCCCTTTGGGTCCATGGGAACTGCTGCAGCATTGGGGGACTGGAGAAGACCTACCCTGGGAGTGAGTACTAGAGCATTTGGGTACTTGCCAGGGATCTTAGCTGTCTCAAGAGCCAGCAACCCAGGGGAGCAAGCAAGTGCTGTAAGGCCTGGGACCACTTGCCTGCGCCTAAATCCAGAGAGAGGTTGCATTCAATTTTGCAGCCTCTTGCATCAGCTCCCGGCTGGGTCAGGGGGCATAAAAGCCCAGCAAACTTTGGGCAATGGGTCTCCTGGTGGCAGGGTCATCACTGAAGGGGAGACACCAAAGGAAGTTGTCTCTTGGGGAGCCCCAAGGGTAATGGCGCTACCCCCTTCTACTTTTTTTAAAACAATCTAGAGGAGATTGGTTGTAGGGAGGATGTAAAGCACATGTATGGTTCCTGCACAGGATGAGAGCCTGTACAGTAAACTGTATATGAGAGAGTTACCAGATGTCTTCAAAAAATAAGAATCTGCAACTGGCAAAAGGCTGCCCCCTCTCCAGGTGTGAGATGGGGGGGAGGTAGATGTGTCCTGTGTGAAAGATGTTGGGTAGTGTAGTCCTAGTAATACTGTTCCCAATTCTCTCCGAAGTGTACAGGGATAACTGTTCTGATAGGCTGTGCTGGTGGGCTGCTGTTGTTTATATCATGTGTTTAGGAGGAGTCTTGGGAAGGAAGGACATGGGTGATGCAACCCCAATTTCAGTGATCATGGGTAGAGGGAGGTATAGCCATGGGGAAGCAATGGGCTACCATGGAAGACAAGGTCAAAGCTATCTATGCCTGTTTCTCGCTCCTATTCTTCCCATGGTTCCCATGGGTTCTTGGTTGCTCATGTGCTGTGCTCACTGGCCTGTTTCATGCCAAATCAGGATACAATAAAACCACACTAATCCATGATGAGGGTGCCAATTTGGTGTTCATTACTGAGACCTGGGTGGATGAGCTGGGAGGAGTTGACCTTATCCAGCTTTGTCCACCTGGATAACTCAGTGCAACACCAGCACAGGCTGCAGGGACGGGGAGGGGTTGCTGTAGTCTACAGAACTTCTGTCTCTGTCTCTAGCAAGCCACTCTGTCTTGGAGCTGACTGTGAGGGCCTGCACCTGGTGTCGGGACAAAAAGACAGTAAAATAGGATTGCTACTGGTGTACAAACACCCTGCTTGCCCAGCAGCTTCTCTGACTAAGCTGGCAGAGGCTGTCTCATCTGTGGTACTGGAGGAGCCCAGAACAATAGTCCTGGGTGATTTCAATGCCCATGCTGAGGCTGCCTCTAGGGTTCCAGCTCGGGACTTAATGGCCTCCATGACGATCATGGGACTGTCTCAAGTTGTCACCAGTCCAACACATAGGGCAGGGCACACCCTCAATTTGGTTTTTGCTCCAGATGGAAGAAAAGGTGTTCTGGAGATGGGGGTGGTGGATGTCACCCCATTGTTGTGGTGAGACCACTTCCTGGTGAAGTTTAGACTCATGGCTCCAATTCTCCCCTGCAGGGGTGGTGGACAGATTAAGGACTAATGTAATACACTGGGTTCCTGACTGCCCTGGAGGAGTTTCCAGTAGATAGAGCAGGTGACCCTGTTAAAACCCTTGTTATGATGTGGAACAACAAGATGCTGGGAGACAGCTACAGTACAAGTGGCAAAAGATGTGCTGTGAGGCTGATCGGGCACAACTAAAACATCATAACCGTGCCTACTGTGTGGCGGTGAGGGCGGCCCACTTCTCTGCTTTCATAGCATCCTCAAATAGCCGTCCAGTGGAGCCTTCTCTTTTTCTCAGGGGTCTGCTGACATCAACTCCAGGAAATGGAGTTTTAGACTCTTTGGAAGCTCACTGTGAATTGTTTGCAAGGCACTTTGAGGGCAAAGTTGCTCGCCTCCATAGCAATCTTGATGCCACTTCTACATCTACTGTAGTCCCCAGTGACATGTCCAGTGCAACATCTGCCGCAACTTCTTGGGATCAGTTTCAGGTGATGCAGGTTGATGACGTGGGCAAGGTGCTTACGACGATGCAGCCAGCAACGGGTCCTCTCGACTCTTGCCCTTCTTGGATTATTAAAGCTTGCTGAGGAAGTATGGCTGAGTGCATCTAGGGTGTGATCAACATGTCTTTGCTAGAGGGAGTGGTCCCAGCAGTCCTGAAAGAGGTGGTGATCCAACTACTCCTGAAAAGCCCACCCTGGACCCATTGGTTTGTGACAACTACTTGCAGATCCCCCCTTTTTAGAGAAAGTGATCAAGAGGGATTATCTTGACCCATTCCAATCTGGGTTCAGGCCTGGTTATGCAACTAAGTTGGCCTTTGTCGCCCTGATGGATTACCTTTATCAGGATAGGGGGAATGCAACTCTGTTATTCTTACTTGATCTCTCTGCAGCTTTTGATACTGTTGACCATGATATCCTGAGCCAACTTGGTGAGATGGGAGATGGGTATTGGTGGCACTGTTTAACAGTGGTTCCGATCTTATCTTCAGGGTCATTTTCAGAGAATAGCACTGGGTGATTGTCTTGCAGTCCCCTGGCAGTTGTGCTGTGGGGTGCTGCAAGGTACCATCTTGTCCCCCATGCTATTTAACATCTATATGAACCCCATGAGAATGGTCATCAGCAGTACACTGATGATACCCAGCTCTGTAACATCTGAATCGGAACAGGCCATGGAAGCCCTGGACCAGCCCCTGGACTCCGTGGTAGGCTGGATGAGGGCAAATAAACTGAGTCTGGGTCCTAGCAAGTTGGAGACACTGTGGGTTGGTGGTTCCCAAGTTTGGATAACTGCCTGCTTTGGATGGGGTCGTACTCCCTCTGAAGGAGCAGGTCCATAGTCTGGGGGTGCTCCTGGATCCATCTTTGTTGCTAGAGGGTCCTAGGTGACTTCAGTGGCTAGGAGTATCTTTTACCAGCTTCGGATGTAAGACACCTGTGGCCATTTCTGGACTGGGATAGCCTGACACAGTTGTCCATGCACTGGTACCCTCCAGGCTAGATTACTGTAATATGCTCTATGTGGGGCTGCCCTTGAGGTTGGTCCGGAAGCTGCAGCTGTACAAAATGCAGTGGCATGACAAAATGCTCACAGGGACAGAGTATCACCAACATGTTACCCCACTGCTGTCCATTAGCTACCAGGCCAAGGTTCTAATTTTGGTGTACAAAGCCCGATATATCTTGGGACCAGGATACCTGAAAGACTGTCCCTTATAAGACCTCTTATATGCCCAGTTGATCACTGTGCTTTGCAAGTGAGGGCCTCCTGCAGATACCATCTTATCAGGAGGTTTGTTCCGCACAACATAGGAAGCGGACCTTTATTGTTGTGGTACCTACACCTTTGGAATTCCCTCCCCTTAAATATTAGACGGATGCCATCTCTGTTATCTTTTCGGTGCCTACTGAAGACCTTCCTCTTTCAAGAAGACTTTTAGGTAGAGATCTTAACCCAATCTGCATATGTGCTGGAATTGCTTTTAATTTTTTTTAATTATGTTTTTAAGATGTTTTAATATGATTTTAAAGGTTTTTCATTTTAATATGTTTAAGCATCTTAAAAACAAAAAGCTACCTTAAAGTGTTTTTAGTATTTTTGTTTGCCGCCTTGGGCCTTCTGGGAGGAAGCGGGAATAAATAAACAAACTACAACGCAACAAAAGTAATCATCTGGATCAAAACATTGTTTATGGACTGATTCAACCATCTGGCTCATGGCGGCATCTTGAAATTGCCCATCATGTGCTGCTGCTTTCATGCATAGGATTACATGATTACATGTGTTGGGGCATTAGTAATAGCATGCCATATTGGTGGCTGAGGACAGCCAAGTAGTCACAGCAATAAGGCAAGTCATACAAAGATTCCAAGTGGCTGTCAAGTCCAACAGTCTTGTAAAAGTCTCTCCAAGAAAACTTGGTAAACCAATTTTTAATTCATATCAACCCAACATTATATTTTTTAAAAAATATTTATATACAAGAGCGCATAAAAACTATCAAATTCTTGGGCTTTTGTAGGCAAAATCCTACTTTATCAGGTGCAATGGGATATTAACATTTAACCATGCACTGCAAGGATGAACTTGTATGTTCTTAGTATACCAACATTTTATTTAAGTACTAACACATCAACATAGAATATACAAACGTTAAAGCATTTTAAAAACAAATGAAGGTGTCTCTTCTTCGTTCCTATACAAGTTACCCCGAGGGGCACCTTGTTCTTTGTTAACATACTCTTACTAGGATCTCACAACTATACTTCAGCATTAAATTATCTGAACCTCATTTGAGTAAAAACTGCTACTGGTACAGTAGCAGATGCTATAGAGATGCCCACGTGTGCACATAAGGTCAGACGGGCACATCCTTGCCTAGACCTCTGCCAAGCACTAATGAATCTGGTTTTATGGTAGGATGGAATAATCAGTTGCACAGTTTAAGAGTGGCTCAAAAGGAATAATGCCTCCCCACTGACTCATCACATCCCATTCTTGAAACACCAAGCTTTAGTTTGTATTGTCATCCAGCTATGGAACGTGTGTTATCTGCTGTTATCAAGTTTTTTGAACAATGTTTTCCACAATTTCAAAACAAGCCTCAAATATTTTGCACACCTGAAGTAGAATAATGTATTTAGAAAACAAGTAGGAAACAAGGCTCCAACAACTGGGTAAAATAGATAAAGGGAGCTACATCACCAGCTTTGCCCACCAAGGATTTCCAGATTTTCTTTGTAATAAATAAATTCAACTGAATGGTTAATTTTATTTTAGTTCTGTAATATAGTTACAATCTATTCCATAGGAATACACCACTACTACGCATGTAAGACAGGTCATCATTGAAAATGAATTGCTCTGACTCGCAAGTCTAAAGCATTGATCTATCCAAAGTATTATTAAAGCCAAACAGACCAACATCAGATTCTTTAGGAGGATCTAAATCCAAGGGCTTATATGCATCCAATGGGATTCTAATAGTGTCTTTCATACCCATCCCAAAATTGTCTTGCCTCATGGAACATCCACTGCCTTTTATGATGACTTAAAGAGGGAAGCATGCAAGCAAGTATACCATCTACACACCTGCTTTTGGATCAATTCAGAGTTGCTCCTTCCTTGCCATGTTCTGAGGAACAAATCATTGTCCATTGGTGAAACATTTTTGTTGATGCAGATACAAACACATTCAGAGAGTTGTTGGACCCAAATCAGCAGTGGGGTGGGGTTGGGGTTCCTCCCCATCACATTACTGTACTGGGAAGATAGGTTCCTCCCATCCTAGCCCAGTGCTGCAGTGGGAGGAAAAGCACAGGAAAGCAAATGGTTTTCCTCTTCATTGCAGTGCTAGGCTAGGAGGGAAAGAACTCGTTCCAACCCAGCACTGCAATGTTGAGGAAAGCCCCACCTGCTTATCTTTCAAAGGTGCCTCTGTTCCCTTAACTACAGTATTCCTTCCTGTTTCCTGAGCACCAAGATCTATGACCAACAGGACTGTGCAAGAGGGAAGAGCGGAGCCCAATTGTGCCAAGGGACTGGCAGGCCACCTGAAGTGGCTTAGCAGGCTGGATCTGGACCCACTTGTAAGGCATTATACATGGGGCTGCTTTTGAAGACTGTTCAAAAAGTACAGTTACTTCCAAATACAGCAGCTTGGCTGCTAATAGGAACAGGGCAACGGTAACACATCTCACTAGTGCTTAAACATTTCCAGGTACAATTCCAAGTATTGATGCTTACCTTTAAACTTCCACACAGCTTTGGACTTTACTATCTAAAGAACTGCCTACTCTAACACAAGCCTGCCCAGAAACTCGAATCCGCTTTGGGACTAACGTTCAAATGCCCCTCTCATCCGGAGCAGGTGGCAAATTTTATTCATTTATTTATTTATTAAATGTATTAGTCGCCCATCTGGCTGGTTGTCCAGCCACTCTGGGCGACGTACAAAATAAAAACATACAAATACATTAAAACATTAAAAATCATTAAAATCATTAAAAACATTAAAAAATGGAAGGTTAGCTCTCAGTTGTGGCACCTCCATTATAGAATGCTTTGTGAAGTAGGCTTGGTTGGCACAGACTCCATGCTCCCTTTGGCACCAGGAAAAGACCGTTGTTATTTCCCCAGACTTTTAATTCTTAATTCAGTCATATGTACCCCAGGTTAAAATTGTTTTAACTGCTGCTTCTACTGGGCTACTTATTTTTATGCATATTTATTTTTTATCTGTTATTGGTTTTATTGGTTTTTTAATCTGGAATATTTTTAAATAGGAGAGCAGGGTATAAATTCACAAAAACAAACAAAGCTACTATCAGTCAACAAGTAGATGGGATGAAGCAGAGGGTGAAGCAGGTGCACCACATATTAATTTCTGGGTTTAAATTGCAAATCAGAGCATTATTAGAACCCAGGCTGAAGGGATCATTTTTACATGGTAAATATCCTCCATATAGAAACTTGAGAATGTACACTGAGAAGAAATTCTGTACCTCACTAACCACTGCTGGTGAAAATGACTAGTCCAGCGGCAGTTATAATAATATACAGAAATCTTACAAAATACATAATGTGAAAATCAGACCACTGAAAAAGTAAATTCAATCATTTAAACAGCATAAAGTATATACTGAAACATGCTTGTATCATAGATATATACACTGAAATAGCTTTGAATGGGAGATCAGTAGATATGAAACACTTCAATAATAGACACATTTACATGAAAATAGTGGGAAAATGGAAAGAAAGATTTTAAATCAACATTCTGCCATATTATATACATTTGTTTAAAATATACACACACATACCTGGCTTTGGCACGGAATTGGTCACAGACTGAGGAACTTTGTCATTAATTAGTTCAACACACTCACTAGGAAAGAATCCCACCTGTGACAAAACGAGATAGATGGTAGTTCACGTCTGCAGCATATTTAAGAAGATAGCTGAATAGAATCACATGTGGAGCCACAGTCTTAACAGCTTTTTGCACAACACCAAAGTATTTAAAGAAAAACAAGTGGTTTAGACCTGTAAATTATATACTTGGTTATACAATTTAACTGCTTTTAAAATTACCATTGTTTGTTATGCACCACGGATATGCCTTTTGGACATACTTATCATTTGAACAACATGCTACTAAGAGACAGCAAGTTGGCCTTCTAAGAACTAAAAGATTGGTGTAATGGAAGCACACACAGTGACTTATTCTAACTTTCTTCTTTTCTTTTTGTGTCTCAGGCCCATTCACAAATGCAACTTTTTCCAGTAACAGAGATTAACCTGCCTTATCTTTAACAACCACAAGTGACCAGGAATTCCCTGCAGTGAACAGGATAGCGGAGGAGGGATGGACTGCTCCATTCCTCCCTTGTCAGTCAAAGGAGCTACCAGATAAGCCTCTCTGGGAGAACATTCCAGAAATAGGGTGCCATGATCAAAAAGGTCTTCTCCCTGGTAACCATCCTTCGCAGCTTAGATAGAAGAGGCATCTGAAAAATGGCCTATGCTGAAGATTTCAACAACTAAGAAGTGGGAACACACAACTAGTAACAGAGAAAAATACATAATAAAAATCCAGGATGATGCTTATTGTCATGGACTGGTTTAGACAATCCATGACATTTAATACATTCTGTCTAATTTCCATCCTTCATCTTCTTAATTTTGATTTCTATCTTGCTCAGCACTGCTGATGCCTACATACATTCTATTTTAAGGTCTTTCATAACAGAGAAGACAGAGTGTTACACAATAATGAGCATCAGAGGGATAGGTACAAATCCCACCTCTCCTCCACCTTTAAACAATATTCTCCACACCTAACTCACTTCTGGTATTGGAACCAGGCTGGGGAAAAACTGCTTAAAAGCACCAGAGCACAATGAGGAAAGGAGTGAGTTTCACTCTTTTTGCATAAAGAATAAACTTCCCCCCACCCCTGCTTTATGCTTCAGTGGGGCAAGTGTATGTTTAAACAGTTGTCCCATGTGTCTAGTTTAGCTCTTAATTTAATATTAATTTATTTGCCATGCTGGCAAAGAAAAACAAGCAAGCTCGGGCTTAGAAAACAAAACCTAAGAATGCGGTTCAGGTAGCTTTCCCAGTCTCACTTCCACTCCCACATATCAGTGGTAACAAGGAATCTGTTTCCTCAGTTCTGCCATACAAAGTAGGCACTCATACAACTGCAATGAATGGAAGAATTTTAAGCACAATCTCTCCCAGTGTAGTCGCAGAAGAAAATGCACGTGTTTATACCTTCTCCTTTCTACATAACTATTAAAGTCAAAGGAGCCCATTCCTATAAGGAATCTTTTGACATCTTTGCTCAGTCCAATCCAAATGACAGCCTGAGCTCATAAGCAAGAACTGTATCAACATTCTTCTCCAGGTTCTGCAGAAGCAGGGTAAAATGTCAGTTCTGATCCACTTTAAATGTATGATGCTTTTCTCTGCATCAGACAGCTATAGAAGAAAAGTGGGTATCACAGTCCCAATTTTTACTAGAGAACCTTTGAAGAACTAAAATGGCACAATCCAGCTCTTCTCAAATCCAGCTTTTTAGTGCACAAACTGATCAGGATTTCAAGGTAAGTTTTCAAGTCTTTAAAGTGTTTCACAGATGCATGGAAATTGTTGTTGTTATGTGCCTTCAAGTCGATTACGACTTATGGCGACCCTATGAATCAGCGATCTCCAAGAGTATCTGTCATGAACCACCCTGTTCAGATGTTGTAAGTTCAGGTCTGTGGCTTCCTTTATGGAATCAATTCATCTCTTTTTTGGCCTTCCTCTTTTTCTACTCCCTTCTGTTTTTTCCAGCATTATTGTCTTTTCGAGTGAATCGTGTCTTCTCATTATGTGTCCAAAGTATGATAACCTCAGTTTCATCATTTTAGCTCCTAGTGATTGTTCTGGTTTAATTTGTTCTAACACCCAATAATTTGTCTTTTTCGCAGTCCATGGTATGCGCAAAGCTCTCCTCCAACACCACATGTCAAATGAGTTGATTTTTCTCTTATCTGCTTTTTTCACTGTTCAACTTTCACTTTTACATCCATAGATAGAGATCAGGAATACCATGGTCTGAATGATCCTGACTTTAGTGTTCAGTGATACAACTTTGCATTTGAGGAGCTTTTCTAGTTCCCTCACAGCTGCCCTCCCCAGTCCTAGCCTTCTTCTGATTTCTTGACTATTGTCTCCATTTTGGTTAATGACTGTGCCAAGGTATTAATAATCCTTGACAAGTTCAATGTCCTCATTGTCAACTTTAAAGTTGCATAAATCTTCTGTTGTCATTACTTTAGTCTTTTTTTAGTCATGGAAATAGCATGCTACAAACATATGAATGAGCAGTCTATTAGCAACAGTAATAATTCCACAAAATGCATCTAACATCAGCTTCTGCAATATTAACTAATCAAAAAACTGGGCATACCTGAAATCCATGCTTTCCCCTCCACCAAGTGGTCAATTCTTTTGGAGGCATGTCGATAACTGACACAATATCTCCCACCTGGAAATAACCAACATCAATTTTTCTCTCACTGTATTTTGAAAGACAGTTTTGTTGATAAAAGCATAGGTTCTACTGGACTGTTAAAAAAATTACCCATAAAAACATTCAAGACAAGACTCCATTTACAAAAGCCATCACTAACATATGAGCTAATGCATTATAAATGCTACAAAATGCACATTTTAATATATTTGCAAGGAGGATGTATTTATTAGAAGCGAAAAAGTCAAAAACTGTTCTGATTAAAATGTGGATTGAGGGAAATGCCTCCCAGAATCATGAAATCATTTGGGAAGAGATCTTGAACAAATTATCTTTTTTTAAAAAAAACTTCTACTCATTTAGGTATTAGCTCTTCTGCCCCAGTCTTTTCTTTTTCCTATGGGGTTCAGTGTGACCTTACAAAGATATGCTCCTCTAAGTTAACAATGCAAAAATAAAATGTGATGTTACATCAGCAGGATGGAAAGATGAGAAAAGGCATTTAAATATTCCTTTGAGACCACTTGCCTAACATAAAACATTTAAAATAGTTTGCATGGAGACGCTGAGAGCTTGCAAATGACACCAGCAAAGCTCCATATATGCATGTGAGGCTCTTATTATTTGCCCTTTGAGCCTTTCAGACATACTGAACTCATATTTTCAAGCTAATATCTGCCCACCAGGAGGTCTGCATTTTAAAAAAACTTTCGGGCATTTAATAGCAATCTCTGGGCCACACAAAGTGTTTTACAGGGGGTTGTACTTAGATGAGCCATGTGTTGGCCACAAAGAAATTTGATATTTATCAAATATGCACTGAACAATAATTCACTGTATTAAATGTTTAGTCGTGTAATCTCTCTCCCTCCTGCCCCCCTGCCTCAAAGATACTATTATTAGTTATAGTAACAGAAGTCTGGGATAGGGATTATCATCCAAGCTTTAACACAAATTTGTTGCTTTAATTTGCTACCTATTGACAACCACTATAGGTCTCAGTTTAACTATCTGTATAATGAAATTAGTGAACAAACAGGAGAGTTGTGGCAAGACTTGGGTAGGTGCAGATGTTAACACCAGAAATTTATTCACTCTCATTAATGGATTTGGGGAAGACTGCACGATCACATACCACTTCCCCTCGCCCTTCTCTATTCTCTCCCTGGCATATGTTCACGTGCCAATTAAGCATTACATCAACTGCAACATTAAGCATGGATTAATGATAACCAGGATTAGTTCTTATCCATTATTTGAATCCTGAATTGTTTTAATAGCTGGATGGCAAATCCTGGTTCAGGGAAACCTTGGTTATCATTAAGCACCCTTAATACTGATGCCACACCAAGGTTCAGAGTAACGAAAGAAGGGATAGATAAACTCATACCGAGGAGAAAATATGCAATTTTTCTGCCCACATCTACTGACTATGTTTAACAGATTATTAGCATTACATTTGCACTACTCAATCTGAGAGAGGCGGAAAAATGAAAACTGTTTTAGTGGCATAACACTTCATGCTCCTTTGAACTGTACTGAGAAAGGTTACTATTGTAACGAAAGCATCAGTGATTAAACCATTAATTTCTAATAATATTCACATGTCTTAACCGGGACAATACCCAAATTATTATGCATTTCCCTGATGCTGTAAACTAAAAGGCAACAATTTGAAACATCCCATAAAAAGCTGCTTGTGCTTTCCTACAGATTTTGAACAATACTGCCCCAAAGCATAACAGACGATAGCAGCACAGGCAAGCAAGCAATGAGTACATACATAGAGAACCCATTGGGCATTAGCTAAAAAGGATCAAGTTTTCAGAAGCAGTCAGGAGAAGATTTTCATTCAAATACTCAGCACAGCTGCCAGTGTGAGACTTGGTTCCAGGATTTAAAAGAAGCTCTAAAACTGAACACAATAAGCTTCTTTGGAGGGAAGAGGGGTGAAAATAGGTCACTTATTTTCATGCCTAAATGGGGAGCAAAGTACTTTTACAAATCTGTTTTCAATGTCCATTTTCTTAGCAGACATACTAATGAGCATGGTACACAGAAAAACACAGAGAAAACTTTTTTCTGGTTATATTACATATGTAATCAGAATTGCTAGGGGATGTCTCAATATTGCATTTTTAGAATGTTGGCTACAGAACTTGCAAATACCTATTTAATTGCCAGGCTTCAAATCCCATATATTTAAAGGATGCCCAAAGAGATTATCACTGAATATGTGACTGATTTATTGAGTTCATTCTCACTTCCAGCAGACAACTTAAAATGCCAAAACATCTATTTTAAATATCTGCACCAATAGTAACGAGTTCCTCCTTCTTTATTTGATAAGAAATACATATTCCTTCAATTACTTACCTCAAAGGACAGTTCATCTGCTGCCTGAGCAATATATCTCTTAATAACATGGGCAGCTGCAATAGCAGGGACATTAATGGATGATTCGTCATGGACTAGGAGATGATTTCCCTTGTTATCTATCTGTAAGAAAAGATACCATAGACTGTGAGGCAGCTGGGGACATGTGGCTTTGTGAATTTGTTCTATTAGTGTTTATAAGGAGGAGGGGTTTCATGCTAGTTGACAGAGGCAGCACAGCTTGATGAGCTCGTAGAATGAAGTACAATAGAAGCAACAATGACAACTGTGTAACCAAGAACTGAGTAGGAATTATAGCAAATAAAACAATTTTCTAAAGGGCAAGTCCCCTTTTCATCTACCAAAGAAAAACTGGATTTGTATGTCTGTTGCTTTATTGTAGAATAACCAGGTTTCTACTTAGCTAGAATCTGCTAATCAGTTTCAACTACCTATTAAGATTCCTCATCTTAATTTTCCACACTGTAACTTAGCTGACAATTGATATAACACAATGCAATTTAGCACATGCATTCAGGGCACAATCAACATTTTAAGTATGAATATTAGCTTGATACCTGCATCCGTTTCTAAAGCGGAAGGAAAATGTAACACACTGCGATATATTCCTTGAATATTGAGACACTGGAATGAAAGTTCAATAAATCCATTTCTTAAATAAGAGGTCTCCTTTTCATCTAGCAATATGAATATTGAACTTGCATGCTTTTTGTTTTATCATAGCATGCTTTAATAAATATCTGCATAACCTTTCTTGGTACCAAGGCAGCTCGATAACAGATTGACAGATTTTATGGCAGTATGAGAAGGCTATTCATAAGAATTATGGTAATGTTTTTACTTCTCTCTAATCTTTCAACTAACAGTTCTTTTTACCACTTGCATGTTGTAACCTTAGCGTACAATCTGCAAACATATCCATCCCAGCCTGGTAAGTACTGTTGGTTTAAAGGATATATAATTATCTGAATTTGTTTCATTTTATACCTACCTACTTTTTGTTCATTTTAGTTTACTATGACTATATAGTTTACTACTATTAAAATATACTTAAATAAAGCAATTTCACCATTGTAACTCAGTGCCAGACATTTTAGGCGTACACCTAAAATTGTATAAACTACAAATGTGACAAACGTGTTATCATGCTTATTAGTGTGTTTCGCTACATCTCCTTGATGAGTACACATCTGGTGCAAACAGGATGACCTCTGTGAGAAATGTAGATCCCAGAATGCTTTTATTTTTGGAGTTGGGATTATGAAATGGGACAAAAATTTTCATTATTTAATCAGAGTGAGTCCAGGAAGCATTGCTCTCACTGATTTGGTTTGGTGATATTATGTAGCCAAATCTGACTGTCTATATAGCATTATCAGGAAACCTATTGGGAGTGACAATAGTGCTTTCATCCTCACTTTCATTTGTGATGCTGACATGTAGCCAAATCTGACCAGCTGTGATGTAATGTGAGGTCCTGTTGCCTATATGAACCCTGATTATATGGGATCAGCTCAGGAAGAAGCCCCTTCTTTTTTTCTGAAAACAAAAATAAACCCCAAAAACAGTTTCAAAGAGGCAGCAACACTCTGCAAAATAAGTGGGAATAAGTGAGTTGTGAAGCATCACCCAAGTTTCAGAACAGCCCTAGGGAGACGGCCCTCAGGAGCACTGCTGAGGACAGAACAATGTAGATATTTGCTAGTTACTTTGGGACCAGGTTACCTAATGGACTGCCTCATCCCTTAAAATCCCTCTGCCCAGCAACTGTGCTTCTCAAATGTGGCCCTGCTGAGAGTACTGCATGTCCCAGTGGTGCACTTATTGTACTATAAACCAGGCTTTTAGGGTTGTAGATCCAGTCCTCTGGAATCAATTATCAGGTGAAATTAGACAGGCACCTAGCATCTTGATGTTAAGTGGTTACTGACGATGTTTTCATTTACAAAGGTTTTCCCTGAACGGTGACGCAGTTATTTGTGGAACATCTGTTTTATTGTTTTTAGATTTTGTTTTATCTAGTGTTATCTTGATGTGCACTGCTTCAATAGTGTCTCCCTGTGAAGCAGTTTCTAAATCTGTAAAATAAATAAATGTTAGTCAGCAATACTAACCCACTAACACAGAGTACAGAATTTGAACACAGTCCATAAGCTCTTCTGAAATGCACTTTCCCCTGGGATTGTGTACTTATTTCTACAACATTGCCTAAATCGAAAATGTTAAAATACTGCAGTTCTAGAAGAGAATTGCATTATTGTGTCATGCTTTATACATTATAGGATAATTCAAGGCAGAAAAAAGGCTTAATCTTGGGATGTTTCTTCAAATTTGCTCTTGCATGATCCTTTAAAACTAGATTACAACAGAGGAAAAAGCTACAAGAAGCAATTTATAATTTGGTAGCATTTTATACTCATGTTCCATTAACAACTTGCTAGGGTGTAGATAAAAAGCATTTGATAACCTAGCCAAAAATGAGGCATATTATGCAACACCATTTGATACATCTTACAGTACCTCCATCCACGTGAGGGCAGGACCACAGTTTATCTTGTTTCCAGCAATGGCTGAGAGTCGTGACAGGTAAGCCATCAGCATCTGGGTGACAAGCTACAGAGAGTGAGAAAGGAACAGTACAATTCTGCTGTTCCAGGGTATCTGAGTTAAATTGAAGATGAGCCAGCTGAAGCCAACAAATTGATGGAGAAAGCATAAAAAAAATCTCCCTGCCTACCAGACTGTTGTGAATGCTTTATAGCATGAAAAAGTTATTAGATTCTCCCTAGATACCTAACACCTACAATTTTCCATTTGCCACAAATTTAACCTACAAAACAAAAGTATAGCTGCAATCCAAACCATGGTTTCCCATTGGCATATCAAATACAGATCAGTGGGGCTTACCCTTTGGGGATGTTTGGGATAATTTGCTTTTTCTTCCACATGAAATGGAAATGGACTGCCTTCAAGTCGACCCCAACTTATGGCTACCCTATGAATAGGGTTTTCATGGTAAGCAGTACTCAGAGGGGGTTTACCATTGCCTCCCTCTAAGGCTAGTCCTCCCCAGCTGGCTAGGGCCTACCCACAGCTGCACAAGCCAGCCCCTTCCTTGTCTGCAACTGCTAGCTGGGGGGCAACTGGGCTCCTTGGGACTATGCAGCTTGCCCACGACTGCACAGGTGGCAGGGCACATAACCCCTGAGCCACTCACTGTGGGGTGATCTTTAGCTGGCCCTTGACACCTAGGAGACACAAGCGGGGATTTAAACCCACAGACTCGACTCCCAGCCAGGCTCTCCTCCCCACTGTGCTATACCAGCTTTCAAATACATACTTGAAAACTACTGAGGAAACCAGGAAACTGCTATTTATCTATTTTTGGAAAGTCCTTTGGAATGTGACATGTCAGTTAGCTGTGCTTTTGGAGCATACTTTTCTGAATTATTAAAGGGAATAATACAGACCTGACTGAGTCAGTGCATGTTTAAGACATAGGTGATAAACTGTTTCATATTGTTATTTCAGATTGCAAGTAGGGACTCGCATCACAAAAACAAACCTCCCTCCACAGGGAAAGCTAGCCATATCAAGTAAAAAATTAGATTAAAACTAGTTTGCTTTTTGTTTGTTTTCAAGGATCATTCAGTCACATCACTTCATCCTCTTCTCACAACCTGAAATGGTATATCCTATACACATCTATCCCTTCTGTCAAGTTAGGCCAAGGAGACAGAATGTAAAAAAGGAAATTCTTATCGTGAATTTCTATTCCTGGGGGTTCCGGGAGGACAGTCATTGGCCTTGGGATGACACCTCCCTCGGGTTCAGCAGGCAGGGTCCATTTCAGGTGACTTCACCCTGGGGGAGGGGCCATCCCATTCCCTCCAGACCAGCCATATGAGCAACATTACCCCTCAACCCCGACTGCTCCGGCCCTGTGTCAAAGCCCAAATGTTCATTGGTCCCTGACATCTACAGAACTAAAGGCGAGGGACTAGGAACAGTGACAAGAGAGTGCCAGGAAATCCCCAGGTGGGCCTAACTACCATTCCACATGTATGGCACTGGCAGAAGCCACTCAGTCCGACCTGCATGGCCAGAATACCCAGAATGAAGAGGCAGGGACTGTCCTCCAGGAACTCCTGGGAATAGAAATTCATGGTAAGAATTTCCATTTTCCCCCAGAGGTTCCTGGAGACCATTCATTGGGCTCGGGACATACCAGAGCCCCTAAACAGGGTGGGATTCAGGAAATGCAGGTCATGTCCTAACGGCCCTCTTCAGGACTCTCCGACTGAAAGCTGCATTGGTGGAAGCCCAAGAGTTAACTTTATAATGTCTAGAGAAGGTATGAACTGAAGCCCAAGTAGCTAATCTACAGATGTCTAGGAGGGGGAAACTACCTTTGTACACCTCTGAGGTAGAAGCCCCTCTCATGGAATGAGCTGTTAAAACCCCAGGGGGCGATTTCCCGAGAGCCTGATAGGCCTGAACTATGGCGTCCTTGAGCCAGTGGGAAATTGAGGAGGAGGAAGCCTGACACCTTGGAGCTGGCCCCCCAAAGGAAACAAACAATGCCTCAGACTTTCTGAAAACTGACATCCTATCCAAGCAGAAGCGGAGGGCTCTATGCACGTCCAGAGTGTGCCAGGCCTTCTCCTTTGCGGAGGAAGGATTCAGGAAAAACAACCGAAGCACCACCTCCCGTGCCCTATGAAACAGGGAGTTGATTTTTTGAATGAATGGTCTGTTCTAAGAACCACTCTATCCGAGTAGAAAGCACATAACTGTGCATCTGAGGAAAGACCACTGAGCAGCAATACCTGATGAGCAGAGATAACTGCCACCAGGACAACCATATTCAGTGTAAGAAACTTCAACTCACACGTCGCTAATGGCTCAAAGGGGGGACTCATAAATGCTGTAAGGACCCAGTTGAGGTTCCAAGAGGGGAATCAATGAACCACTGGAGGATTCCTCAGGCCCACCCCCGATGAATCATCTAAGAGCGGATGTGATGACACTGAGAAATCCCCTCTGCACCCTAGAATGCTCTCAATGGCTGCCACTTGGCACTTAAATGTATCAGCACTAAGGCCTTTGTCCAACCTGGATTGCAGAAATCCCACGACATATGTTAAGTTTCTGGAGGAGGGATCCCTGCCCTTAGCCTGACACCAAGTAAGAAAGGCCCTCCACGTAGAACAGTATGCCCAGGTGGTGGAGGCCTTTCTGGAAGATAGCACAGTATTCAAAAGTGCTCCTGAAAAACCTAACTCTGTTAACCAGATCTGCTTAACCGCCATGCTGTCGGAAGAGCTCTGCCCTGGGATGAACACAGGACCGTGTCTCAACAAGTCCTTCCTTGAGGCCAGATGCATGAGTTCCAGGAACCACAGGCTCCTTGGCTATCAGAACCTCTGCCCTCAGGAGCCTGATCCTCCTGATTGTAATAGGAGACTGAAGGGGGGAAAGGCGTACAGCAGGCCCTCTGGCCAAGCCACCACTAGGGCATCCACCCCTTGTCTCTTGAGACTGATACCGAAGAAAAAACCTGTCAACCTGGGCATTGTGCGGATTTGAAAAGAGATCAATGATCAGAAAACCGAACTCCCCGGCCACCTGAAGGAATACTTCTGGATGTAGTTGTCATTCTGCATCGGACATTGTGATCGGACTGAGCCAATCTACCGTCATGTTTTGAAGTCCCGCTACATGCTCCGCCCTCAGGGACAACAGATGTGACTCTGCCCAGCTGAAGAGGTGATGGGCCTTCCCCATCAACGACTTTGACCTTGTACCTCTCTGATGGTTGATGTACGCTTTCGGAGAAACATTGTTGGTCCTCACAAGGTCATGACATCCCTTGATGTGTGGAGAGAAGGCCAGCAGCGCCAGTCTCGCTGCCCATAACTCCAGCCAACTGATACTCCGTTTGGTTTCGTTGGTGGGCCACACTCCCTGAGACACCATCATCTCCAAATGTGCTCCCCAGCCCAGCATACTGGCATCTGTTTTGATCACCTTGCGGACAGGAGTCTGTAGGCTCACCCCCTGTACCAGCCGATGAGTGATGTACCCCTTGTACCATCAGATGTTGATGTAGAACCAGGGAGTCCAGGATCATCATGTGTCTTGACTCAGAAATATGGGATTGTACCAGCATTAGACTCTGCAGTAGCAGACAAGAGTGGAACCGGGACCACCTTACCAAATCCTGATAGGACACCAGCATGCCCTGCAGCTTGGCCAAAACCATCAGGTCCATTGAACCCAAAGTGATCACTTCCTGTGTGAGAACCTGAATCTGGGAGGCTCTCCTGTCGGTAAGCTAGAACCCGAAGTTCCACGAATCTATCAGCACCCAGAGATGTGTGATCACCTTTGTCAGTTCCAATACGCTCTTGGTCCAGGTTTACTATGAACACATTGGTTCCACATCCTTCCTGCACTGAGCCTTTGAGGGTGCCCTGATGAGCAGATTATCTAGATATAGATGCACCCTCACCCCCAGAGTCCTTAGGTATGCCACCTTGGTGAAGACCCTAGGAGAAGAGGTAAGCTTGAAGGGAAGAGCTCTGTACTGAAAATGGTGCTGACCATAACAGAAGAGCAGATATCTTCTGTGTCTCCTGTGTATGGGGATGTGAAGATAGGCCTCTGTCAGATCTATGGACACCATCCAGTTGTTCTGGTTGATTGCCTCTGAAATGGGTTTGAGTGTTTCCATCCAGAAGTGTTTGTAGGCCACCCTCTTGTTGAGCCATATGAGACCGAGTATGGCCCTGGTATCTCTACTTTTCTTCAATACTAGAAAGAAAATGGAGTACACCCCCTTCCCTTGTTCCTGAATTGGGAGGGATTTGATTGCTTGGATCGCCAGGAGATGACTGATGGCACAGTTGAAATTCCAATGTTTGTCCGGTTTCTTGGACCATGATGTGGCCACAAATTTCTCTCTTGGCTGTCTGGAAAACTCCAAGGAGTAGCCATAGGAAACAGTTTTGAGGACCCTCCTGTCTGTCGTGGTCCCTGCCCACACGTGAGCAAACTGAAGAAGCCTGCCCCCAATGGCTCCCTGTGAGGCTGGGGACCTGGCATCAGGCAGACTGTTCCTTCTTTGCTCCTTCCCAAAGAGCAGGAGGGTGTGTGCTGGTTACATAGGGAAGGGCTCCTGATGATCTGTCTGACTTTCCCCAACAGGACTTGTGGCCTCCGGACGAATGTTGTTTGTTATATGGCCTGGGCCCCAAAAAGGATTGAAGTTGCCTGTACTCATGGTCATCTTTCTTGGCACTCGAGAGACCTTTCTGTTTGTTTCTTGTTTCCACCAGCACCTTGTCAAGGGGATCCCCAAACAGCTTGGAACCACCAAAAGAGTATCTTGCAAGACGACTCTGAGACCCAGGATCCATATCCCAGCTGCACAGCCAAATGTTGCAACATGCCACTGTACTAGCCTCTATCACTCTAGCGAACTGCAAGGCATCCCTGGAAGCGTCTGCTTGGAAAACCAAAGGTAGAGAAAGCTTATTCAGCCCATCCTTAATGTGTTTGGGAACATCCTCCCTGGAAGCAAGCTCTTCTGCCCAAAGCTTGCAGGCTTGTGACATAACTGATGTAGCTGCTGAAGCCCGGAAGGTGACTGGCTCCAAAGTCCCTCCACAGAGCTACTTCTATGCGCTTATCACAAGTGTCTCTAGGACCCCCCCCTCCCTCTGACTGGATGACTAATGATGATAAATCAGCCACGGACGGGTCCACTGCTGGAATCTTCAGTTGCTCCATCACCTTCATTGGAAAGGAATAGTGCTTGTTGACAAATCTATGTGCCGGTTTATGCTTTGTGGGGGTCACCCATTCTTGTCTCCACACGTCATGAAAGGAGTCCGGAAAGGGAAGGGTAGCCATTTGTGGTTGGCCATCTGGAAAAGCTGACCCTAAAGCCTTTTGAAGAAGAAAGTATTGAGGCTTCTGTGTCCTCCTATACTTCTGGAAGTTCCAGGATATGCCTATCCTTAGTTACTAGTGCTGGGAAAATTTCTGCCTGAAAAATTCTGCATTTTGAGGAAGGAGCCTCCAGCTTTTCCTCTGAAAGCTTCCCCTCCTCCTTGTCCTCAGAGGAAGATGGGCTCCCTGAGTCAGACAGTAACCACAAAGCAGTTGCCACTGCCTTATTATGGCTACACAGTAAGTTTTTGTCCTTGGCCACTGTTTTGCCCTTAGCAATAGACTTCTGGCCCTTACTGCTGCCCCTCCCGGGCTCTGGAGACAATTGGGGGTGGGAGGGGGGAGAATGGGAGGAGGAAGAGGATGACGAAGAAGAGGAGGATACTGGAGAAGGAGACCTAGTTCACCTCCTCTTTGCCTATGCACTCTTCTGGGAGTGCTGTCTCTTTCCACTTTTCTTTTTCTTTTCTCGTGAAGGGGGGGCATTGGGTGGTGAACTCACAGTGGAGAATGGATCCCACTCCCTGTGCTTCTCTGACCACTATGCCTTTAATCCAGTCAAGGAATTTAGGAAACCCCTGTTCTGCCGGGAAATGCATAACTTCTGTTCTCACCCCCTCCACTTGTGAACTGTGCATGTTTGGTGCCAAACCTTGGCCCCGCCCCTCTTCTATGCTAGGGGCTGATGCATCTGGTTCCTCTGCCATGGTGCCCTCATGTGCTGCGGCCTCAACCCAATCCTATGGTGGGGGTTGGGGGGACTGAAAAAGCTGCTCCTCTCCTCTGCAGCTGCCGTAGGGCCCTTCACTGCATTCTGCACTATGGTGGGAACAGGCTCAGTAGCACGGAAGCAGCCGCTTGCTTTCAAAGCAGTTGTGTCTCTGTTGAAGAGAAGATGCGATCCACAGATAACTCCTTCTTTGCTCCACCTGCGTTGGCACCTGAGTGAAACCTCCCCTGCTCTAGACTAGGGATGCTTGGGCAGGAGGGGTGAGGGGAAAAGGAAGAAACAAGGTGAGGTTTTGAAAAAGAAACTACTGAGCTCTTAAGGAGCTCAGCAGAACCTGCCCGATCAGGCAGGGCCAGTCTGAAGACAGTGGGATGGCCCCTCCCCCAGGGTGAGGTCATCTGAAGTGGACCCTGACTGCTGAACCAGACTTCATCCTGAGGCCAATGACTGGACTCCACAAATCTCTGGGGGAAATTACTTTCTTCATAATTAAACTCCTGGAAAAATATTCCTCACAAAACATCTGCAATGCTGCATTTGGGTCTTCAGGACATATGAAGCTGCCGTTACACCAAATCAGATCATCCATCCCAGTACTGCCTATTCTGACTAGCAACAGCTTTACAGACTCTCAAACAGAATTCTCATAGCATCCACTGAGATCCCTTAACCAGAGATGCTATTGATTTCACCTGGTATCTTAGGCAAGCAAACAATATGTTCAACATTATTGCAATGGCACCTACTGAATTAATAATTCTGAAAAACTTGCAAATGATAGTGTGTATAGTTAAGAAGTTGCATTTAGAGAGGCAACACTTCTTTATGGCCCTTATACCTGTCATATCTTATTAACCAAATGTATCTTATTTATATTTTAATCTTCACAAAGGATAGCCTTTTTTGCTATTAGTTACACTAATTGGCTTCTAAAGGCAGATTAGGGGCAGTATGATCATGCAAAATAGGAGGAGCAAACCTTCAACTACTATATAGAAAGAAGTGGATTAAATGTAGTACATCATAATGCCCTTGGCAGTTTTTGTTTGTTTGTGTAGTTTCCACTTTAAACCTATACCACTACAATGGAGAATATACACAGTAACTGTATTACTCAAGAGTTAACGGTTCAAAAGCAATGAACTGTTCCCATAATTGTGTAGAGAGCAATAACATTTTCATATTTGTTGGTAATTAACAATAATAAAAGATAATTAAAAGGCAGCAAGCATACAGGTAGCTAGTTTCTTTCAACTAGTGACAACCATAATATTTTACCTCTGGACTGTCTTTCAAGGCATCAGAACGGGGTAGCTCTGAGAGCTGTGAGAAACGGCGGTCATAAATACACAGGTGAAGATGTTTATCAAGCACTCTGAAATCTTCATAACTTCGCTTCACAATCCAGCTCTTACCCTGCAGAGAGAGAAACAAGTACTAAGGTCTCATATTTGCCACAAATTCACTATAGTGTTCCCGGGAACATAAAATGGCAGTTCTAGCAAAAAGCCAGGGCAGATATCTCTGTAGTGCTGTCAACTCTCCTCAGCAAATGAGAGTTTAAATTCATAAGCATTTGGTTTTGTTCTAATTTGAACTTTTGGCTGACGGGGAAAAAAAATTCCCTAACACAAAATGAACTTAGTATTTTTCTGATGCTATTTCATGCATCCTCCTCTTCGGATGCACACCTTAATGTGGTGAGGGGGTTTGAGTGTGTTGAAGAAGCTGACAGCAATGCTGTCAGGAGTCTAGACCAAGAGGCTAGACTCCTAGCAGGGGCACCAAGGTGGAATGGTCAAAGCTGAGACATCAGACTAAGATGCATCCAAACTCACAGGAAGGCAATGGTAAACCACCTCTGAATATCTCTTACCATGAAAACCCTATGAACAGAGTATCCAAAATGCAACACAAGATAGTGCTGGAAGATGAGACCCCCAGATCAGAAGGCACTCACCAAACTACTGGAGAAGAACAAAGGACAAGGACAAGTAGCGCTGTGACTAATGACGCAGCTGGGTCAAAGCCAAAAGGAAGCCCAGAGGCTGATGCACACAGATGCGAAAAGAGTCTGGAGTTGTACGACACACACAATAGGAACATGGAATGTGAGAAGCATGAACCAGGGAAAGACAGAAATTGTCAAGCAAGAAATGCAACACATCAACATTACAATACTTGGTGTGAGCGAACCAAAATGGACGGGAATGGGACATTTCCAATCAGGCAACTACAAAATATTTTATGCAGGAAATGAGAAATTAAGAAGAAATGGGGTTGCTTTAATAGTGAGAAGTGATGTAGCAAGAGTAATTAGGAGCTACAACGCAAGGTCTGAGCAAGTTATATCAATGAGATTAAACGGGAAACTTATCAACATAACCATCATCCAAGTCTATGCTCTGACGGCAAATAAAGAAGAAGAGGAATTGGAGAGATTTTATGCAGAAGTACAGGAAGAAATTGATCACACACCAAAACAAGATGTGCTGATAATCATGGGGGATTGGAATGCAAAAGTAGGGAACAGAGAAGAATTAGGAATTGTGGGGAAATGGGGCCTAGGAGACAGAAACGAAGCAGGAGAAAGACTTATTCAATTCTGTGAAGCCAATAATTTGTTTCTTGCGAACACATTTCTTGAACAACCGAAAAGACGACTATACACATGGACATCACCAAATGGTCAATATAGGAATCAAATTGATTATATAATTGGTAGCAGAAGGTGGAGAAGTTCCATACTTTCTGCAAAAACAAGACCAGGAGCAGACTGCGGTACAGATCATGAACTGGTCGTATCAAAAATCAGAGTAAAGCTAAAGAAGACCAACAAAACAATCATAACGCCAAAATACAATTTAAATAACATCCCAGAAGAATATAAAGATCAAATAAGAAACAGGTTTGAGGCTTTAAACTTAGTTGACAAAGAACCAGAAGAACTATGGAATGAAGTCAGAGACGTTATCAGAGAAGAATGCAAAACAACAATACCTCTAGTTAAAAAGAGAGAAAGACCCCAATGGATGACTGAAGAAACTCTTCAAATGGTTAAAGAGAGAAGGAAAGCAAAAGGAGAAACACAGTCAGAACCCTAAATGCAACAATACAGCGACTAGTATGTAAGGACAAAGAGAACTATTACAATAGTTACTGTATAGAAATAGAAGAGGACAACAAAAAGGGTAGAACAAGAGCCCTATTCCAAAAGATTAGAGAAATGAAAGGGAAATTTAAACCAAGAGTAGGGATGTTGAATAATCAACAGGGGAACACACTGAATGACCGAGATGAAATAAAAGGAAGATGGAAGCAATACACTGAAGAACTCTATAAAAGAGATGCCAGGATGACAGATTCATTCAAGGAGGAACCATATGATGAAGAACCAGAAATTTTAGAATGTGAGGTGAAAGCTGCTCTTACAATACTTGGAAGAAACAAATCACTGGGAATAGATGGCATACCAATAGAGTTGCTACAAGCTACTGAGACTGAATCTGTCCAAATTTTGACAAAAATCTGTCAAGAAATATGGAAAACTAAACAATGGCCCACAGACTGGAAGCGTTCCATATACATCCCAATTCCAAAGAAAGGGGATCCCAGGGAATGCAGTAATTATCGAACTATTGCCTTAATATCCCATGCAAGTAAAGTAATGCTCAAGATTCTACAACAAAGACTCTTGCCATATATGGAGCGAGAAATGCCAGACGTCCAAGCTAGATTTGGAAAGGGAAGAGGTACCAGAGATCATATTGCAAACATACATTGGATAATGGAACGGACCAAGGAATTTCAGAAGAAAAATCACCCTGTGCTTTATAGATTATAGCAAAGCCTTTGACTGTGTAGATCATGAAAAACTACGGAATGCTTTAACAGAAATGGGGGTGCCACAGCATCTGATTGTCCTGATGCGCAACCTATACTCTGGACAAGAGGCTACTGTAAGGACAGAATATGGAGAAACCGATTGGTTCCCAATAGGAAAGGGTGTGAGACAGGGGTGTATTTTATCACCCTATTTATTTAATCTATACGCAGAACATATCATACGGAAAACAGGATTGGACCAAGAAGAAGGAGGTGTGAAAATTGGAGGGAGAAATATTAATTTAAGATATGCAGATGATACCATACTACTAGCAGAAACCAGTAACGATTTGAAACGAATGCTGATGAAAGTTAAAGAGGAAAGCACAAAAGCAGGACTACAGCTGAACGTCAAAAAGACTAAAGTAATGACAACATAAGATTTATGCAACTTTAAAGTTGACAATGAGGACATTGAACTTGTCAAGGATTATCAATATCTTGGCACAATCATTAACCAAAATGGAGACAATAGTCAAGAAATCAGAAGAAGGCTAGGACTGGGGAGGGCAGCTGTGAGAGAACTAGAAAAGGTCCTCAAATGTAAAGATGTATCACTGAACACTAAACTCAGGATCATTCAGACCATGGTATTTCCGATCTCTATGTATGGATGTGAAAGTTGGACAGTGAAAAAAAGCTGATAAGAGAAAAATCAACGCATTTGAAATGTGGTGTTGGAGAAGAGCTTTGCGGATACCATGGACTGCAAAAAAGACAAATAATTGGGTGTTAGAACAAATTAAACCAGAACTATCACTAGAAGCTAAAATGATGAAACTGAGGTTATCATACTTTGGACACATAATGAGAAGACATGATTCATTAGAAAAGATAATAACGCTTGGAAAAACAGAAGGGAGTAGAAAAAGAGGAAGGCTAAACAAGAGATGGATTAATTTCATAAAGGAAGACACAGACCTGAACTTACAACATCTGAACAGGGTGGTTCATGACAGATGCTCTTGGAGGTCACTGATTCATAGGGTCGCCATAAGTCACAGTCGACTTGGAGGCACATAACAACAACAACAACAACATTTCATGCATTTCTGAATTCATACATACTCAGACCACTGGTCCATCTGGCCCTAATATTGCTAATTCCAAAGAACAGAATCTCTCAAAAGTTTTGGGTAGAGGTCCAGGCCCTTATATCTAAGATCCTTTTAACTAGAATGCTGGGGTTTGGCATTCCAGTTGCGAATACAGTAGAGCCCCACTTTTTGGCATTCCGCTAATACGGCAGCTAAAATTAGAGTAAGGCCCCACTCATACGGCACTTGTTCCGCTTTTACGGCGTTTTTCAGGCGTCAGGCACCAATTTATTGACGGAGTTCCGCTTTTGGGCAGCTTTCGCTTTTAGGTGGGGGTCTGGAACATAACCCGCCGTATGAGTGGGGCCCTAATGTACACACAAAGCATGTGCTCTGCCACTGACTATGACATATGGCATATGTAACCCATGCTTCAGTTGTTACCTGCATTGTTTAAAAGAATGATAAATCCAGCATGCCTGTGTTTGCTGGCATTGGGTGTGGCTATTACCCTCCCCCTCTCTTTCTAGAACCAGCTATTGGAGCATACTCAGTAAGTAACTTTCAGGGTGGGCTGCCTTCTCTGAGAAGATTCCAGCAGACCAGCCCAACTCAAGAAGAGGAAGCTGCCCCAGAAGGAATGGGAAGGCCTGCAAACTCTGCATTATTCACAGGCCAAATTTTCATATCTGTATGTTTTTCCAGCATGACTCTTATTTATTTATTTATTTATTGTATGTATATACCACCCCATAGCCGAAGCTCTCTGGGCGGTTTACAGTAACTAAAAACATTAAAACAAATATACAAATTTAAAAACACATCTTTTAAAAACAATTTAAAACACAATTTAAAAATTTAAAATAATTTAAAACACATGCCAAAAAGGCCTGGGAGAAGAGGAAAGTCTTGACCTGACGCCGAAAAGATAACAGTGTTGGCGCCAGGCGCACCTCGTCAAAAACATCATTCCATAATTTGGGGGCCACCACTGGGAAGGCCCTCCTTGTTGCCAGACTCCCAGCTTCCCTCGCAGTAGGCACCCGGAGGAGGGCCTTTGATCTTGAACGTAGTGTACGGGTGGGTTCGTATCAGGAGAGGCGTTCCATCAGGTATTGTGATCCCAAGCCATGTAAGGCTTTATAGGTCAAAACCAGTACTTTGAATCGAGCTCAGAAACATACAGGCAGCCAATGCAAGCGGGCCAGAATCGGTTTTATATGTTTGGACCGTCTGGTCCCCATTACCAATCTGGTCGCTGCATTTTGCACAAGCTGCAGTTTCCGAACCATCTTCAAAGGCAGCCCCACGTAGAGTGCACTGCAGTAATCTAATCTGGAGGTTACCAGAGCATGGACAACTGAAGCCAGGTTATCCCTGTCCAGATAGGGATGTAGTTGGGCCACCAACCAAAGTTGGTAGAAGGCACTCCATGCCACCGAGGCTACCTGAGCCTCAAGTGACAGAGATGGTTGTAGGAGCACCCCCAAGCTACGAACCTGCTCCTTCAGGGGGAGTGCAACCCCATCCAGGACAGGTTGGACATCCACCATCTGGTCAGAAGAACCACCCACTAGCAGCATCTCAGTCTTGTCTGGATTGAGCCTCAGTTTATTAGCCCTCATCCAGTCCATTGTCGCAGCCAGGCACTGGTTCAGCACATTGACAGCCTCACCTGAAGAAGATGAAAAGGAGAAATAGAGCTGCGTGTCATCAGCATACTGATGGCAACGCACTCCAAAGCTCCGGATGACTGCACCCAATGGTTTCATGTAGATGTTGAACAGCATGGGGGACAGAACTGACCCCTGCGGAACCCCATACTGGAGAGTCCAGGGTGCCGAGCAATGTTCCCCAAGCACCACCTTCTGGAGACGACCTGCCAAGTAGGAGAGGAACCACCGCAATGCAGTACCTCCCACTCCCAACTCAGCCAGTCTCCCCAGAAGGATACCATGGTCAATGGTATCGAAAGGCGCTGTGAGATCAAGGAGAATCAACAGAGTCACACTCCCCCTGTCTCTCTCCTGACAAAAGTAATCATATAGGGCGACCATGGCTGTTTCCATGCCAAAACCAGGCGTGAAACTCGACTGAAATGGATCCAGATAATCGGCCTCATCCAAGAGTGTCTGGAGCTGGCCCGCAACCACTCATTCAAGGACCTTGCCCAGGAATGGAACATTTGCTACCGGCCTATAGTTATTAAGATTTTCTGGGTCCAGAGAGGGTCTCTTCAGGAGTGGTCTCACTACTGCCTCTTTCAGGCAGCCAGGGACCACCCCCTCTCGCAGAAAGGCATTAATCACTTCCCTGGCCTAGCCGGCTGTTCCATCCCTGCTAGCTTTTATTAGCCAAGAAGGGCAAGAATCCAGCACAGAAGTGGTTGCACGAACCTGTCCAAGCACCTTGTCAACGTCTCCAAGCTGCACCAAATGAAACTCATCCAAGAAATCAGGACAAGGCTGTGCTCTGGATACCTCGCTTGATTCACCTGCTATAATACTGGAGTCTAAGTCCTGGCAGATGCTAAAGATTTTATCCTGGAAGTGCTTTCTAAATTACAAGTCACAGTGAAAAACAGCTTAGAAATTTAATCAAAACTCATAATAGACCTGATAAAATTCCACTGAATATTACGGATGACAGCCAGTGTGGCATAGTGGTTAGAGTGTTGGACTACGACCTGGGAGACCAGGGTTCAAATTCCCACACAGCCATGAAGCTCACTGGGTGACCTTCGGCCAGTCACTGCCTCTCAGCCTCAGAGGAGGGCAGTGGTAAACCACCTCTGAATACCGCTTACCATGAAAACCCTATTCATAGGGTACCCATAAGTTGGGATCGGCTTGAAGGCACTCCATTTCCATTTTGTATTATTCTATCCAGTGTTTTTCTAGATTTAAGTCTTCTGGTAGTTTCAAGAAGCAGAAAACTAACATTAAAAAAACTACAACTTCACACAATAATGCAAATTCAGGGAGAAAATGGACAGAAGGATTCATAAAGTTCAAGCTGCATATTGCTAACTGTTTGAGTACAGGAACATCTGTAGGAAAAGTCCAATTTGAATTTGGTTTTAGGTTCAAGTTAAATAAGTTAAAACTAAATGAAAGTAGCATAATTATCCAAGATCATGATCTTAGACTTAAAGCAATTATGCTATTTCAGGAGACATTGTAATGTAAATGTACTGCCTTCAAGTCGATTCCGACTTATGGCGACCCTATGAATAGGGTTTTCATGAGGCTGAGAGGCAGTGACTGGCCCAAGGTCACCCAGTGAGCTTCATGGCTATGTGGGGATTTGAACCCTGGTCTCCCAGGTCGTAGTCTAACACCTTAACCACTACACCACACTAGCTCTCTCAAGAGGCATTATGTAGCTCAAATACCAGCTTGATTCACACCAATTACTATTTAGTCAAGTATTTGTAAATACAGACATATACCAGGATATCTGGTGTCTACTAACACAAAGTGCTACTAAACCCATTACTTATCTAAGAACTTAAGAGCCTGCTGGATCAGGCTAATGGCCCATCTAGTCCAACTTCATAGTGTCACACCAGATGCCAGACTTCCACCAAAAAGTACAGTATATGAAAACTTCCAAACTATATTTGCTATATAACATCAAGACTCAAACTAGAAACACAACAGCAGTAAAACAGTTGTGTGCACACAGCTGAAATCAGTTTGCCTTTCTCCCCACAACCCAATCTCCCAAAGCACTATTTGCAAGCTACATCAATCCATTAGATAAATATCTAAACACTGTGTTTGCGAGGGAAATTATTTTATGAAGCTGAAGAGGAACAAGAGCATATAAACAAGTAACAGAAGAATAATAAAGAGTTTCTAGCATCCCGCTGAAATGCTCTACTGTTTTCTTCGTTTAGATCTGTTTCTGAATGGCAGGCTGAAAAATATACAGCCTAAATCTCTTGCCATGTGAAAAGGGATTTTCTTCTCTCAACACTTTATTAGATTCCCATCTCTCTTCACAAGCTTGTAATTTAAACAATTCACTATCAGTCACACCCTATGTAAAAGATATAAGAACAATAGGTCAGAGAAATGAGGGAGAAAAAAGAGGAGTCTAGAACTACTAGTGGCGATTTCCAAATGTCAGAAAATTGGGTGCAATAACCTAGCATAAATCTATAGCATGCAGCAATATTTTAGCAACACAAATATTAAGTGGTAGAATATTTAACAACCAGCCAACCAACCAATGAAAAGTGCTAAGCAAAAGGATACAGTGGCAGAGCTGGGAATGGGCCTTCTGGATATGCAAATATCACCTTTCTGGCTAGTAGGTATGCTGCATTGTGAATGTGTGGCCAGTAAGAAGTCTGTATTAAGGAGTAAATCTTTCTTCTTTTTTGCAAGTGAACAACTGTTTTGTGATGGCAAAAGAAATAAAAGTTTTGCTCAGAGATTTCCAGAATCCATGGAAGAATCCCAGTAAAATCTGGAAGAGAGCCCATTCAAGATGTCACTGGTTTTGTAGCAACAAGAACTTCTGTGCAAAAATAACTTCCACAGTAAATAAAGAATTGCTAAACAATGCCTATACTGCTGTGACTGTTGCCTTAAAATCTTTTTTTGAGAGTTACCTCCATCCACTTGCTACAGGAATACTTGAGGGTCCCTTCCCTATCATCTAGTATGACTACCATGGGCATCAAAGGTTGAAGAAAAAAAACAGATCAGGTCCTTTAGTATAGAATCTTAAGCTTACTTTCTCCGTATTTTTCTTGCCTCCTTTCACCTTGAAAAACCCAGTGCTAGTCATAGCTTTGAGGTGCATCCATGTAACTTTCAGAATTCACAGGTGATGAAATCCTTAGGAGATGGGTCACTCTCACGGCATCCATGGGTCCCCCCCTTCCTGATATTAGGCTTGAAACAAGCATTTTATTATAGTCAATAGAATAGGTTGCAGAGTGTGTGTGGTTGTTGTGTGTGCATGACGTGTTTGCCCACAATAGTTTCTCCCATTTGCTAATGTGCCCATGGACCCAAAGAGGTTGGCAACCCCTGTGCTTCTCTATTGCAGGCACAAGGTAACAGTACAACACCTCTTGAACGGAACCAGGTCAAGCCTGCGAAATTGTTGGTTGGTTGTGATATCCCACTGTCTGCTGGGACAGATGGGTAGTCTTCATAGGATTCTTTTGGTTTCTATAGAGTAGGGATGGTCAATCCGTGGTCCACTAGAACTTGTTGGACTCTAACTTGCATCTTCCCTAACTGTTGGCCATTTGCCTGGGGCTGATTCCTCATCCCTGGTATAAAGTTTGGCACATTTCAGGAGCAACTTCAGTAAGCAAAATCTGGACAACAGAAAGATGGGGAGTTGAAATTAAACTGCTAAAAGGGAATGTTCTAAATCTTAGCAATGTAAAAGCAGTCAGTACTTATGGGCACTACAACTAACTTGCCATTTTACACTGTTCTCTGCAGGTGCATCTTCTAGCTATCCTCCAGTGCTTTAAAACAGCAAACTATTATTCTTAGATTGAACAATACACAAGAACAATGTCTTCTTCTGCCTTGCCAGCAAACTATAATATACTGAAAAATGTCTGGCAATGCATTCCAAAATGGGACTGGGGAACAGCAGGGTGGAATGGCAGATCCACCACTATATTTCAACCCCTGCAGGCTTCTGATGGAGAGCATAAAAGGTAGGAAACCGGGTTTAAAAAAATAAAATGCTATGGATTGTATTCAGCTAAGTCTTACTCAGAATAGATCCACTGAAATTAATAAACCTAAGTTAGTCATGTCTATTAACTTAAATGCATCTACTCTGAATAGGTCTAGCATTGAATACAACCCTATCTCAGTCCCAGGCTGCAGTCACTAAGGAACTGAAGGATCAGGTGCCTTAGAAGAGCCACAGAGCTTTAGATTCAGTAGACCAAGATGATTGGCACTCCATCCTCAAAGCCCCATTTCAGGCTTTCCATGCTTTACCTTTGGCTGAAAATGAACACCAACTTGAGCGAAGCTCAGGGCCTCTGCCACAGTGGAACCTCCCTCACCAACAGCATTCCTTTCTGCTGTTAGAGGCTGGCAGACATATACCTATGCCCCATCTTAAGCTACCACCAACATTGGGGGACGGTCAGTGATAGGCCTGCATTCTTAAAGTGGTTGTTCACCAAGGCAAAAATTAGAGTTTTTACTCTTGGAAGAACATCCCAGCCAATCAAGTTCTAAAAATACAGAAGCAATTTTAACCACTACAGTATGTTCCAAGCCATAAATCTGTTCCTATACCTGTTCACACAAATCTTTTCTACATCCACTGGATAACATGCACCCACTCTACGTGCAGTCACCTAATTGAACAGTAAAATTGTCAGTTAAGTAGGTGTCCTAAGGGCCACTAGTCCAACTACATGTACCAAATCAGAATATCCCATCGTCAATTAGCCCTTACAAGATACACCAAAATAACTAGACTGAGGTGTGCTAGGGAAGACAAGCACTGTGCAATATGCATGAGAAAAACGAAATTCAGTAAACCTAACCAATGGACATTTGAAGGCTTGAGGCAATTGTAAAGTCCCATTTATTTTCTCAAGTCTGTCTTTAATCAATTTAATGTACTACAATATTTTAAAATGTTTTATCTATTCCTTCTAGCACCATATAGTCTTTTATTTATTACAAATTATTAAAAGATGTTTTATTTATCCTTGGAGCTAGGCTTCTGGCAGGTTGGGTAGTGATAAACTATTTAAGTTCCCATATTAAAAACAGTGTGTTTCTCCATTCGGCAGCTAAAGCCAGGATATTTTATTTAGCTTCAAATGAGCTTATCTTGCAAGCAGCCAGCTTTCAGTGCGCAGCAAACATCCCAGCAGATATGCAGCCATTCCAAGTAACAGGCACATTCCGGTTAAGCTACTTCACAGCTATTCAATCAGCTTTGCTCCTGTGTGCTCTCTTAGCTGTACGTGACATATAAGATGAGAGTATCCACTAATCTAGAATCTACCACAACTTCCCTGTGCTGATTTGGACAGATGAATTCACACCCTTGTAGCGGGTTTCCTCCATGTAGTAGTAGGCAAAACAGACAAATATTGATTATTACACTATTTCTCTTCCATATTTAAAATTACCCATTTTTCTTGCACATGTGCACTGTGGTTTCCCAACTACAATTTCCAACTGAAGAAATACACATTCTGTTCCAGCAGCTAATATTGTGCTGTCTCAGGTTTCTGTTTTACACTACAAGTAGCCACGTAGTGTATGAGTATGAAACCTTATGGTTGCAGTGGATAGCTCAGTGGAGGCGAAGAGTAGCAGAGTAAGAGGGCAGCCCTGTTTTCTCCTCTATCAATCAATTCTGGGATGGAATCAAAGGCATTAATGTGTACCACTGTGCATTTCTTTGATAAATCTGGGATAACTTATAAACTTGTTCACCAACTAATATGTTTTCCATGTCTGGAATAGCACAATTCTCCTAATTAGCACAAAGGAAGCACAAAGATTTCATCTTTACTATAGTACTGTCAGAGAATATGAAAACTTGATAGAGGTCCCTCAATACACTCTATACACACAAGTTTGAATAGCAGAAGCAAAGGATAGAAAGGTCCTCAATTGGAGCAAAAAAAGACAGTTAAAATGATGCCAGATGAACATGGCTAGGACGAATATTCCATAACCCAGGTGCCACTACTGAAAAGGTCATCTCCCTAGTGGTTATCAGTCTCACTTCATTTAGTTGGGGCACTCAGCACAAGACTGCTGAAGAAGATCTTAAAAGTTTGGAAAGGTACATATGGGGGAAGGCACTCTTTCAGGTAATTTGGTCCCAAGCCATTTAGTGATTAAAGGTTAAAACCAGCACTTTAAATTTGACCCAGAAACAAACTGGGAGACAGTGTAGCTGACAAAGGACAGGCATAATGTTGTTAAAACATGCCGTCCCAGGGGCCCTTATAGGGCCTTATGGCCCTATTCTGAACCAACCGCAATTTCCAAACAATTTTTAAAGGCAGACTCATTGACAATGCATTACAATAATCTAAACAGGTAACTACCAGAACATGGGTAACAATGGCCAAACTATCTCCATCAATGTAAGGTTACAACTAGAATAACAGTCAAAGGTGATTCAATAAAATGGTACAAGAGCAGTTTGGTAGAAGACAGAGCTTAGATTTTTATTTACTAGCATATATGGAAACAAGAATTAATCTAAATGAGTTTGAATGGGAAATTAAGCACAAGCCTTTCAGACCAAAGCAAAAGAGAGAGGAAATGTTCATGACACCACAGCAGCAACAATTAATCAAAAATAAAATGTGGAGTGGGTCATTCTTCACATAACCATCTTCTCCAGCCTTTTTAGTATAATTTTTTATTTCTTCTGAAAACAAGAGGAAACTATGATATATGTTAAAGACTTGCTACAAAATGTCAAGATGTTTCTTACAACACATTCAAATGCCATAGCTAATTGTCATAAATGTCTTTTATTAAGCAGCAGTGGCGTTAAGACCAGATCAATTGGGCTCCTCTTATCCTGAAATGTTTCCATTCCAGCTGGTCATTGTAAGAATTAGTATTGCCACCCTGGGCTCTTAATGGGAAAGGGCAGGATATGAATCTAATAAATAAATAAATATTTAAGTTTGTTTAATTCCGGAGTTTGCTATTTTCCCCTCTTCCCTCCCCCATCCCCTTGTCATGTCTTTTAGATTGAGTCTGTTAACAGCAACAGTCTTGATCTTGATTGTACATACACTGCTCTAGAAAACTTTTAAGTTGAAAAACAGGGTACAACTGTGCTCTGTCTCTCTACATCGCATTTACACACACGTACACAAATAGGCTAAATCTATCATTATCATTAGATTAGCCTCAGAGGAAGGCAATGGTAAACCATGTCTGAATACCCCTTACCATGAAAACCCTATTCATAGGGTTGCCATAAGTAGGGAGCAACTTGAAGGTAGTCCATTTCCATTTTCATCATTAGATTAAATTATGCTTAATAGTCACAATACAGTTTGATGCATCTTTGTGTCAGTATACCATTGCAACTTCTTTGTTAGCAGAGCAGTGTAAAAATTCTTTAACACACAATATATGAACACATAATGGTTGAATCCATACTAAGTTTGCTAAACTTAGTTGCAGTTTAATTTACTGACTCTGGATTGACCCAATCTCACCTGGTTTCTGCATTTTGCACTCTTCATCCTTTAGAATATGGTGTTTTCCAGCAATATTCCAGGCATTTGAAGATAATAATAAAATTCTCATGGTAACTACTTTTTTTCTCAGCTACACCGTGGCTCCTTAATATCAGCTGTTAGCAGAAACAGACCAACTACACTATGCTGGCTCCTAAGCATAATTCAGAGGTCTAAAGACAAAACCAAAGAGATTAAATTTAATGATTAGTCTAACCTGGAATTTTGTTTCTTTTCTACGCTAAAGTGGGTTTTAACATATGCAGCAAAACAAAATCAGAAACAGAAAATGCTGGTGATGTTTTGTCCACACCCACACATTGCAGATTTATCTGTGAAAAAATGAGGGGAAATGATAAAGTATATTTAGGGCAACTACAGGAGGAAGCTAATGTAGTATAAGTGGCTGGACAATTAATTAATGGAAGAATTTAGCTCCAGGCTATTGGATTTCCAAATTCACTTAGCAGAAATGGTCTTTCCATTCATCTCTCTCTCTCTCTCTCTCTCTCTCTCTCTCTCTCTCTCACACACACACACACACACAAATTCAGTCTTCCAAAGCAGAATCCAGTTATTATTGTCCGCCAGGGATCGTATCTGGAGAGAGATCAGGAGCAGGCTTCTGATTTATGTGCTCCCTATTCCATTCATCTCACCAAGGGGGGGGGAAAGCAACTGAAAAGGGAGATCTCACATTTGTTTGATCATGTGATTGCCCCTGCCAGTGACCATCTGGTGAGGCATGGGGGGGGAAGTGGGAGAAGCAGAAAAGGAAGTTGAATCTCTCCCTGGGTATAACTGGTGAGATGGGAGAAGAAACAGATAAGCCCCCAAGCCTCTCTCATTTGACTCAAGCAACTTTCCAATTACTTGTAAAACAGTATTTTAACAAGGAAAACCCTTGTCTTAAAAATTCATTATGCACAGCATCCCCACTCCCAAAATAAGTTTCCAGACTTTAAAAGTTTAATGGGATTCAGCCAAGTCAAGCAGAGTTTGAGCTAGCCACATTAAAGCCGCAGTGCTTCCAAGTTTTTTGTCTGATTATCTGCTGCAGATTGAATTGACAAACTAAAGTAATTTCAACAGCCCACTCAGTGAAGGGAATGTAACGTATTTTCCAGTCCAGGAGTTTTAAACTGCAGTGCTGGGATGACTCATTTCTTTTGCTTTCCACAATGCTATGCTCCTAAATATCTAACATGGGAAAGTACATGGATTTAGCTAACAAGCTAGCTTCTGGACATAACTGAAACAATGGCACCAACAGCTTAATTCTTTAAGTTTCATAAACTATTGCAACAAGCTCAATGTCTATATTCTTGGGATGCAATATCTATGTTCTATGGAATGCAAATTGTAATGCAAGAAAAGGCAATATAAAAAATAAAAGAAGCAATAAAAATCCAATTTAAAATCATACAGCATTTGGCACAACTCCTTACAATTACTACAACAGGTAGTGCTCCACCAAGACCATCAGCGATTTTCAAGTGGTTTGTGTGTGGGGGAGTTTGGGAACCACTGTTCTAGACCTTTGGCAAAAACCTGGTACAAAGCAATTAATGTGCAGTTTTTGCCATGGTTGTCACACTGACCTGAGTCCTTTGAAAATTATATCAAAATGCCAAACCTCTTCACACAGTATTCCATAGTCCAGACCTGTTGGATGTGTTCCACTGAGCAGTTAAGCGCAGGTCACAATGGTTTCCTTCTTCATCTGTGTCAGATGGCAGAACCAACTGGGGGGGAGGGACCTTTGTAGTGTATGGGGAATTTTGCCCCCTTTGCCTCCCACCCCCGCTGTGTACATTCTGCATCACAAGGATCTAAATTCTGTTATCACAAAAGCATTTCTTTTCTTTTTTTGCTTCAAAGAAAAATTCTGCAAAACAAGAACAGTTGCAAGTTTTTTCCTATTTTAATTTCCACCTCACTTTCCGAAAACCAATTCTGTTTCTTCTGTTCATGGAGAGGGAAGCAAGGAGCTATGCCAACAACTGGATCCCTGCCTCAAACCAAGGAAAACTGTGGCCTCTCCTTTAACATCTTAGATTTCACTGGGCGCGACCCACACAGTTTTGCAAGATCTAGGTCTACAAATTAAATTTATTTGCTTTTGCATTTACTTTTATTCTTTTAAAGTGAAAATCAAGATTCTCAGGGTGCTGAATTCACACATATCAAATTCCATGCACGGCATGATTGTAGAAAACCACAGCCCAGATTACCTAGCTTGCCAATCTCAGATTATGTTTAGATTCATATTTACTATAGTACTATATGCAAGTGTGCCTGTACACCATGTATGCTTATTAAGGATTCCCCCCGCCAGTTTTTTAAAGAGCTCTGATAAATTCAGATGCTTCTAAAGCCCTCACATTGTTAAAAAGTGCAGTTGAATAGAGCAAATGCATGTGAACTCAATTAGTTTGCAATACTGCTTTGTTAGCTATTGCATGCTTTTGAATATTATCATCCTGTCTACATCTGACAAAACTGAGGCCTTGTAGCATCTGTGAGATGGCCATGAATATGAAATTTTTAAAGTTAACCCTGCAACCCTGGAACTTCCTTCCTTTCTCCTGTGTGCATTTGTTTGTGTAAATACAATTTTAAGTAAATACATACAAAAAGAACAACAGACAAATGGTGTACTCTACAGTAAGTATGAATAGCTGTCTAAAAATAGTTGTAGAACAATAGACAAAGAACAGAAGTCCAACAGAAACAATTGCTTCAATAGGCTAAATTAAGAGTCTTCTCCCACTTTCAATTTCTGACAAAATTATATCTTACTTGGTAGCTTTGCTCAAAACACAACTCTCAAAAATTATTAAACGAGCCACAATGTCTCTACAACCAAATGCTAAGTCCTTGAACCATCATTTCATTGGTTGGCTTAGAAATGAAAATACACCTACTACATATGCAATCTACACAGAGCGCAAGTGCACGTATACAGATAAAACTGTAAGTCCATGATAAACATTACTGCAACCAATGTAGCAGAAGTTTACATTTATCACTAAAATCTCAGTAGTCCTTCAATTAAACCTTCAGTATTCCTCTCCCCATCCCCAGAGCATAACAAGTGGAAATGCGAAAAGGTGGGACACCAAAATTTCACACAGCTCATGCAGTATTTCATAAAAACCAATATGAGGGTAAAAACCCTTAAGACTTACCTGACAAGAGATCTGTACAAGATAAACAAGTTCCTTGGATTCACAGCCATTCCTTGTTACTTCATTCTGTTCCTCTGGGAGTGAAAGCTACTCCAATCAGCAATTGAAAGGGGGTGGGGGAGAGAGAAAGAGAGAGAGAAAATAGACCAGGTCAATTAACAGGAGGTATAAAAAATACAACTTGTTTTATGATACACTGTGTATCAAAAAAACTTAAGATTGTATTTGTTACCAGCCAAACCATTTCACACTCCCTAGAATAGAAATTTTATTTGCTATGTCAGACAAAACAAAACCCTCAGTACAGTATACCAGTAAGACAATTCAGAGGGTTTAAAGCTAAAGATTAAATCCCTAGTCACCACTAGTTAACCAAATGCTGTAAAATTCATGTTCATAGAAACATTGCCACAATCTGCTTTGAATATTTATGAGAATTTTGTTATAATTAACCACTTTATATTTTTAAGATGCCTAGGAAGGCTCTAAATAATAAAATGTGTCTGGATATTAATGTAATTTAATAAATGTACCATAACATATTTTATAACAGAATTCATCAGATTAAAAACTCATTAGACACTTTTAAGAAGCTTCTCTCAGGAGAGATTTAGCTATGCAATCTCCATTTATTCTAGAGGAAATAGAACTGCTAGGTCTCACCCTGAAAATTCCCTGAATGAACTGATCAATAAAACCTGATTTTATGTTAAGATGGTTCATCTTTTACACAACAAGTTCTGACAGAGCAACATAAGGATTAGAAACAACATTTCTGGAGCAAAGAGGCATTCTCAGGCCCAGCTCCAGCAGTTGCCCAGGTAGGGCACTGGCCGAGGGCCCAACAGTGCCGAGGGGCCCCTCCCTGGCCCCAGCAGAATGGGATCTGCTGCTTGTTGCAGGCCCTATCCTATTCCAACGGACAGGAAGTGTTTTTTCTCCTCTACCTTCTCTTTTTATCCAATTCATGAGGGTAGATGGAAAATTGAGGGGTTGATACCATACAGATTAAAAGCTGAGCCCAGAAGGTCTCCTCAATTTAGCCACTGTCTCACTCAGTATCAGTGTTGAGATTGTCTAAACTTGTTGCTGCCTAATCTCTGTGGCATTAACCCCTTAAATGCCCTCAAGCAGAAGGAAAGAGCAGTGGCAGCAGCTCTGAGCCAAGCTGGATCATAAAGCAGCAAAGGAGAAAGAGGAGGCTTCCTTGCAGGGACTCAGTGGCAGCAGGGGGGGCTCCGGAACCATGGCAGGAATGCACTTACAGGCAGAGGTTTGGCGCTCTCTCTCTCTCTCCCCCCCCCAATACAATTCCTCGGTCACCCCAGTTTTTCTGTTCAGGTTTTGTTTTACTTTAAAGGGGTGAGGCCAAGAGGGAGAAGGAATACGATCTGAGGAGGAAAGCAAGAGGGCAAGTGGCCCCCTGATAGCCTTTGCCCACGGGCCCCCAGAGACCTGGAGCCAGCCCTGGGCATCCTACACACCACCCCATCTCTGGACAGTAGCTAGATAGTCAATAAAACATTAGATTTGATCTAACCGTATTATATATTAAAGATTTCTCATGCGACATACATTTTCACATGTACTGCATATGAATGTGCTGTCTCTACTATACAGTTTTATATTTAAAAAATCAAGCAAAGTTTCTCCGATTTCTCCTTAACAGGAACTATTTGTAAGTGACAGTCAAATCCCTAAGTAGGATACTTCAGAGAAATTACTCTATTTTCCCTCTCGTGTGTAAACACGGTCAAAACCAGACCTACAAGATGATTCTCAAACAAGGGGGTAGGTGGCAAGCAATGATGAATGTTTCAATTAGCCAAAAAGTATGCTTAAATTTCTTCTTCCCAATCACTGGGATTCAAGAAATATTAACTTTGGCAGAACTGTGCCATTAAATTCCCAGAAGAGCAAAATTTAGCTTAAGACTGAAATCGTGAGACACATCCTTTGAAGCAAATCCTAATGAAATCTATGTGCCTGCCTGAGTGGTGGAAGCTTACATCGGGGCATGTGTCAATCACAGGGGAGTGATGGGGGAAGGGTGGGAGGCCAATGTATACCGAGGCTGGGCGGCAGATGCTGGGGGAAAGCTAGGGGCAGGTCACGTCAGGTAAGAGGAACTAGGGAGAGATGAATAATATCTGTCCCCTGTTCCGGGCCTGTCCAGAGCCAACAGACAGCTGGGGGATGCTTGACTCCAATCTCTGGCCTTCGACTGCTGCTGTGCAATGCCAGGTCTGTTGCCCAAAAAACATCCCTCATCCATGATATGATATTGGATGAGGGCCCGGACCTGGCATGTATTACAGAAACCTGGCTGGATGAGGCTGCTGCTCCTATTCTTGCGGCCATGTGTCCGGCTGGGTTCTCGTATGCACAGCAGCCGAGGGTCGGTAGTCAGGGAGGGGGAGTGGCGGTTATTTACCGAAGGTCCCTGGTTCTCACCAGACCTCCTCTCTGTGAGACCAAGATGGCAGATTGCATGTACTGGAGGTTGGGCCCAAAGGGCAGTCTAGGGATTCTGCTCATGTACCGCCCACCCTGCTGCACGACGGACTCCCTGGCCGAGGTGCTGGAGGTGGTCTCGGCTGTGCGTGTACAGTCCCCAAACCTGCTGGTATTGGGGGACTTCAATGTACATTCAGAGGCCATCCTTACTGGGGCACCTCGGGACTTCATGGAAACCATGGCTTCCTGGGAGCTGCACCTTATTACAATGGGGCCCACCCATGTAGCCGGTCATGCAGTCGACCTTGTGTTTGTCTCAGGAGAGGAGGGGAGTGATCTGAAAATTGGGGGTACATCCATCACCCCCTTGTCATGGTCAGACCACTACTTGGTGAGGTTGGACCTTTCGGTGCCACAAACCCTCCGTGGGGGTGGAGGACCTATTAAAATGGTCCGCCCCAAGCGTCTGATGGATCCTGATGGATTCCTGAATGCACTTGGGGATTCTCTGGAGCATGTACACAGCCACTCGGCTGAGACCCTGGTGGAGGGGTGGAATGCCGCAATCGCCAGGGCATTAGACCGGGTGGCTCCGAAACGCCCTCTCCCCCTGAATAGAACTCAGACGGCACCGTGGTTCACCCCATGGCTGCGAAATCTGAGGCGGGAGGCGAGACGGCTAGAGCGCCGGTGGCGGAAATCTCGCTCTGACGACGATCGGACACATGTTAGAGCGGCTGCGGCAGCCTATCATGTGGCAATAAGGGCAGCAAAAAAAGATTTTTATGCTGCCTCTATTGCATCTGCAGAGTGCTGTCCCAGGAGACTGTTCCAAGTGGTCCGGAGCCTGGTCAGTCCAGTTGCTCCGGAACCAATGGAACATGCTAAGGCCTCCTGTGACGAGTTTGCTGAACACTTTGCGGAGAAAATTGATCGTATTAAGAGTGCTATTCCGTGCGCTGTGGACACAGTGAGCGAGCCAGAGGTGACCAGTGGTGCTCTGGTGGTGTGGGATCGGTTCCAGCTTCTTCCATCTGATGAAGTGGACAAGGTGCTTTCAACCTTAAAGCCAACCACTTGCTTACTCGATCCTTGCCCATCGTGGCTCATTATGAGCTGCAAAGATAGACTGGGTGAGGGGATCAAGATGGTGGTAAATACATCTCTCAAAGAGGGAGTAATGCCATCATCGCTCAAGGAGGCAGTAATAAAACCAATCTTAAAAAAGTCCTCCTTGGATCCCCAAGATCTGAACAACTTTCGCCCAGTCTCAAATTTGCCATTCTTAGGCAAGGCGATTGAGCGGGTGGTGGCTAAACAGTTGCAAGCGCACTTGGAGGAAGCGGATTATCTGGATCCATTTCAATCGGGCTTCAGGCCTGGACATGGGACTGAAACAGCCTTGGTCGCCTTGGTAGATGATATGAGGAGGGCGTGGGATAGGGGCGAATGCACCTTCCTTGTCCTCCTTGATCTCTCAGAGGCTTTCGATACCGTTGACCATGTTATCCTCCTGGACCGCCTGAAGAGGTTAGGCATGGGGGGCACTGTATTGCAGTGGTTCCATTCCTTCCTCTCTGGTAGGTACCAAAGAGTGGCATTGGAGGATGAGGTTTCGGATCCTTGGCCTCTCACTTGTGGGGTGCCACAGGGTTCCATCCTCTCCCCGATGCTGTTCAACATCTATATAAAGCCGCTGGGGGCAATCATCAGGAGATTTGGGCTGCAATGTCATCAGTATGCGGATGACACGCAGCTCTATCTCTCATTTAAATCTTCACTGAGGTTGGCTGTAGAAACCCTGTCCAATGCCTGGAGTCGGTGAGTGGCTGGATGGGAAGGAATAAGCTGAAACTGAACCCTGACAAAACCGAGGTACTGTTTGTGGGAGACAAGGGAAGGCTGGGGGATGTGGACCTGGTGCTCAATGGGGTACGTTTGCCCCTGAAAGACCAGGTCCGCAGCCTGGGGGTCATTCTTGACTCCCAGCTGGCCATGGAGGCTCAAGTCTCGGCTGTGAGCCGGGTGGCGCTGTATCAACTCCATCTGATACGGAGGCTGCGCCCCTACCTTCCCAACCATCTGCTCCCACTGGTAGTACATGTCCTGGTCACCTCTCGCCTAGACTACTGTAATGCGCTGTACGTGGGGTTACCCTTGAAAACGGTCCCGAAGCTGCAACTGGTACAGAATGCGGCGGCTCGTCTGATTAAAGGCAGCCACCGGCAAGATCACATCACTCCAGTGCTGAAGGAGTTGCACTGGCTACCGGTTGTTTACCGGGCCCAATTCAAGGTGTTGGTTTTGACCTTTAAAACCCTATACGGTTTTAGCCCAGTCTATCTGAAGGAGCGCCTCCAGCATCGTCAGGGATGCCGCTCAACAAGATCAGCCTCAGAAGACCTTCTCTCGATCCCACCGGTTAAAACAGCTAGACTGGTGAGGACTAGAGAGAGGGCTTTTTCAATAGTGGCCCCCACCCTGTGGAACTCTCTCCCAAATGATCTCCGCCATGCCCCTTCTATGATAAGCTTCCGCCGGGCCTTGAAGACCTGGCTCTTCAGGCAGGCTTTTGGGGTGGGTTAGGTTTCTTACCATTATGGTTTTAAATTTTAATGTTTTAATGTATTGTTTTATCTTGTACGTTGCCCAGAGTGGCTGGACAACCAGCCAGATGGGCGACTAATAAATTAAATAAATAAATAAATAAATAAATAAATAAATAAATAAATAAATAAATAAATAATAATATGTGATTGTGAAACTCTCTAATCACATGGTTAAAATACTCCTATAGTATAGTTCCCCCTCGCTGGATCGTCACCTTGTAGTGGTGAGTGGGCTTGCGTGTTCCAATGAACACTGTGAGCAATGCCATCGGGAGTCATGTACTCCCAGCAGGGTCACCCATGGCAGTAAGGTCAAGGGAGAGGAACCAGACAGAGAACGATCCAAGAAAGTCCTCAATGGCAGAATAGGTGGAGGATAACAATATGTATGTTACTATGGCTGTGAAGGCGGATGAAGGCTGCAGCAGATAAAAGACTTCCAATAGTCGTGGTATCCCATGCCATTGGATCAAAGCCTTTTTCTGTCAAGATTGTGTGTTTATTGTCATGCGCCGATCTCCCCACATAAGACAAATTCACGCATAGGCGTCTTCCAAGCAAACCAAACCAAACCAAAAGTCCCATGGCGATCGGCGAATGGCGACGGGGGCAGGACTGTGAAATCCGGAAGCCCCTAGCCATGGACCGGCACATGAGTGGTGGATACAGACTCAGTCGTCCTGGCTCAAGGACCAAGGCAGTTGAGTAGTTCAGCAGCTATATCCACGACTGAGCAGCCCTATTCAGGATCCACTCTGCTCACCCCATATGGGGAGGGGGCTAGAAAAGGTGCCCTAAACATAGTCTGCCTCATCTCTCTCCCTGACTGGATTACTGCGTCCAGTGGGGTCACCACTTAGCGGTCGCAAAAGACAATTGAATTTTGGAACATGGAATATACGGACATTGCTGGACAACTCAGATAGTGAACGTCCTGAACACAGGACTGCCATCATCGCAAGGGAGTTGAGACATTTTAATATTGACATAGCAGCACTCCAAGAAACTTGAAGAGCAGGAGAAGGACACCTGAAGGAAGAAAAAGGAGATTATACCTTCTTCTGGAAAGGACTGCCTGAACAAGAACGATGAATACACGGAGTAGGCTTTGCTATTAAAAATAATCTTGTGAAGCTCTTGTCAGAAGTTCCTGTTGACATTAATACAGAAGTTCCTGTTGGCATTAATACAGAAGTTCCTATTGGCATTAATGAATGACTCTCAACTCTCCAGTTAAAACTTGCAAAAACCAGCAGGCAACTATTCTAAGTGCTTATGCACCAACATTAGATGCTGATGAAGACATCAAGGAATTTTTTTATAACCAGCTGGACACCATTTTATCAAAGATACCTAAGGAGGATAAAATTATTCTTTTGGGTGATTTCAATGCAAGAGTTTGGCTTGATTTCAATTTATGGCCAGAAACCACTGGGAAAGAAGGAGTTGGCAATAGCAATCTGAATGGCATTCTACTTCTGACTAAATGTGCAGAGCATAATCTTGTTATTACAAACTCACTCTTTTGTCAGAAAAATAAATTTAAAACTCATGGAAGCACCCTCGGTCAAAACACTGGCATCTCCTGGATTACGTAATTGTCCATGCCAGAGATCGTCGTGATGTACTCCTCACTAGGGCCATGACAAGTGCTGATGACTGCTGGACAGATCACTAATTAATTCGATCCACTATGGCCATTAATACTGTTCCTCAACATAGGCTCCAAGGAAGAAAATCAAGGCGTAAAATGAACATCCATGCCCTTCAAGATCCTATTAAGCAAGCCTTTGAAACATCTACCGACGGAACTCCCTGAAAATGTCGAGGAACACTGGATTAAACTGAAGACTTCCATTATTGCAGCATGTGAACAAACTATTGGATACCAAACTAAGAAACATCAGGATTGGTTTGATGAGAATGATAGTGACAATGAACAAATCAACAAGAAAAAGAAAGCCTTCCAGATATGGCAAAAAGACATTAACTCTGCTGCTAAGAAAAAAAATCTATGCCAGTGCAAAGGCTGAGGTCCAAAGAAGAACTAGAGAACTTAAGAATGCCTGGTGGATAAAGAAAGCTCAAGAAATCCAGCACTTTGCAGATGCTCACGATGCACGGGGCTTCTTTAATGCCACAAAGGCCATCTATGGACCAACAAATTATGGTACAAATCCCTTACATTCAATGGTTGGTAGCAAACTTCTATTGCACTGCATTGGAAAGAGCATTACCACGACCTCCTTAATCGTAACTCTATTGTGGCTGATGAGATCTTCTCGCAAATTCCACAACAACAAACTAGAGACGAGCTTGCAGTATCCCCTAATTTGGATGAAGTCAGTAAAACCATTAATCAAATGAAGAATAACAAAGCTAGTGGACCTGATGGGATTCCTACTGAAGTCTTTAAAGAAGGTGGGCTTGAATTTACACAACAACTTCATAAGCTCATCGAACAAATCTGGATGAGGGAGGAGATCCTGGAAGACTTTAGGGATGCCATAATTATCACCCTTTTTAAGAAGGGTGATAGAACAGATTGCAGGAACTATCGAGGTATCTCTCTCCTTGCTATCGCAGGTAAAATCCTTGCAAGGATCCTCGCAAATCACCTCCTGCCAATCTTAGAGGATGTCCTCCCCAAATCTCAAAATGGTTTCCGCTCTTCCAGGGGGACAGTGGACATGATCTTCACTGCACAACAGTTTCAAGAAAAATGCCAGGAGCAGAATCGACCTTTATATATGGCGTTTATTGATCTGACTAAGGCCTTTGACACTGTGAATTGAACCGCTCTCTGGACCATCCTTCTGAAAACTTGATGCCCTGATAAATTTGTGAATATTTTGCAACTCCTTCATGACAATGACAATTTTGGACAACAATTGCTTTCAGAGCGATCCATTCAGAGTCAGATCAGGCATAAAACAGGGATGTGTCATTGCGTCTACATTATTTGCTATCTTCATTGCTATTATTCTACAACTTACTGATGGCAAACTTCCTACTGGTGTGGAAATCATATATCGAAAAGATGGAAAGCTTTTTAAACTCAGTAGGCTGAAAACAAAAAGTAAGGTAATGTCAGTCTCTGTTGTAGAACTTCAATATGCCGATGACAATGTAGTCTCTGCACATTCAGAGAAAGATTTTCAAGCTATCCTAAATGTCTTCGCAGAAGCATATGGAAAGCTTGGACAGTCACTTATTAAAAAAACCAAAGTGCTTCATCAACAGGCGCAAACTAGTCCCTCTGTAGCACCATCAATCCAGCTTAATGGTGTGACATTGGAGAACATTGATCACTTCCCCTATCTTGGCAGCCATCTCTCTGTAAAAGCTAACATCGATGCTGGAATTCAACATCGTCTGAGTTCTGCGAGTGCCGCATTCTCCCGAATGAAGCGTAGAGTGTTCAAGGATCGGGATATTTGCAGGGAAACCAAAATGCTTATTTACAAAGCCACTGTACTACCGACCTTACCGTATGCCTGTGAAACACGGACCATTTATAAACGCTACTCCCAACTTCTTGAAAGATTCCACCAATGCTGTCTCCAGAAAATTCTGCAAATTACTTGGAAGACAGATGGACTAATGTTAGTGCTTTGGAAGAAGCAAAGACTACCAGTGTTGAAACAATGATCCTTCAACATCAACTTCGCTGGACCGGCCATGTTGTTTGAATGCCTAATCATCATCTTTCAAACCCAGCTACTTTACTCCCAACTTAAGGATGGAAAACGGAACATCGGTGGACAGCAAAAGAGGTTTAAAGATGTTCTCAAAGCGAATCTAAAAAAATGTAACATGAACATTGACCACTGGGAAGTCTTGGCCCATGAACGTCCCAAATGGAGGTCAGCTATTATCAAAGGTGCTGTGGACTTTGAAGAAGCATGAATACAGGGCGAACGGGACAAATGAGCTAAGCGGAAGGCACGTCAAACAAATCCTCATCGTGACCATCTTCCATCTGGAAACCTATGTCCTCACTGTGGGAGGCTGTGTGGATCCAGAATTGGCCTCCACAGTCACTTACGGACCCACTGTTAAAGACCTTATCTTGGAAGACAATCTTACTCGGCCACGAGTGATCGCCAATGAATGATAGTATACACTTCAGATGAGGATTGCTATATTCTATATGAAGCAACACAGTCCTGCAACCGTTTTACCAGATGAGCTGTGTGTAGACAGCATACTGTTTTTAACTAAATATTTTTAAAGGATTAGAATATAAAGAGGTTTGATGTTCATAACCTTTCCATTAATTCCTCATTCTAGTCAGTATATCATCACAAACTGCATTGTTGTTGTTATATGCCTTCAAGTCAATTTCGACTTATGGCAACACTATGAATCCTATTTTTGGTTGTATTCATGGGGTTTTCAAGGTAAGATGTATTCAGAGGGGGTTTACCATTGCCTTCCTGAGGCTAGTCCTCTCCAGCCGGCTAGGGCCTGCTCAGCTTGCCACAGCTTCACAAGTCAGCCCTTTCCTTGTCCGCAACTGCCAGCTGGGGGGCAACTGGGCTCCTTGGGACTGTGCAGCTTGCCCACGGCTGCACAGGTGACAGGGCACATAACCCCTGAACCACTCACTGTGGGGGTGATCTTCAGCTGGCCCTTGACACCCAGGAGACATAAAGGACTAAAAAGACAAACATCAGGAAGAATGAAAGAGTGGTCAGTGGCCCAGCTGTATGCTTGTGACAAAGCCCAATGCATTATAACTCTCCTTACTGATGTCAGGCTTTTCAAGCTATCAAGCCAACCTGTTATTTCCTAGGACAAAAATACACAGCAGAAGAAAAATATACAGTAACTTCCCTGTCAACACTTCAAAATGTCAAGAAAATGAGGTTTGTTTTTAAAAAATCAAACATGAGGGTAAGGAAATATTTAATTATCTGATGTCTCAATTTAAAACAGAAAACAACTCTTGGTGTTTACGTTCACTTCTCTATCCCCATCAGTTTTATCTGAGAGGATGAAAACATAAGAAAAATCATTAAAAAATGGTAATAGTACGATCCTACACTTGTCTGCACAAAATGTAATCCCCAACGAGTTCAGTAGAACTTTCTTCCAGGTAAGTGTGCAGAGGAGTGCAGCCTAGGTAAAAAGAGACAGGCCGTAGTTTCTGTTTACCAGAAAGAATTTCCTGTATCTTAAGTATTCCCCGACTGACCATATGAACTTTCATGAGATAAAGAAAAAATAGAATACAGCCAAAAAACACGTTGACTATAAGACTATTTTTAATGCTGTGTATATTACAAGGAAATTCAGTGTACACTTGGCTCAAGCATAAGGAACCTTTCCTACTATCCTGCGTCTGCACACTCTTTTTAAAAAAATGTTTTATAATGTGCATGAAAAAAATACAAATGGTCTCACAATTGAAGCTTGATTGCTAACGGACTGGAAAACACACTGGAGCACTCCCACTGTTCGGAACGTTTTTCCCCATCATGTGTATCCAATTAATCTTCTTTACAATTAACATTTTCCCTCCTTCACAGAGCTAAAAATAAAGAGTTTCTAGACATTTATATCTTGGCCTTTTGGCTAGGATCAAGTGCACTATATGGAATTTAAGTAGACCAAAAACAGACTATAAGTAATGAAAACACAACACCGATTTGATTACGCATACAATATACAGTACACAATATATAGGGTGTCAACTTTTTTTGACAACTCATTCCCCCTCCCCTTTTTGAATTCACAGTGGAATGTGCCTTCATTCCTAACACAAGGGTAGTCAACATAGAGTTTGGAGGGCAGTAACTCCCATCAGCCCCAGCCAGCATGGTCAATAGTGAGGGATAATGGGATTGTAGTCCAAAAATATATGGAGGCCACCACATTGGCTACTCTTGCCGTAATGTAATAATCTAGGAAACACTGACCAACTAAAATAGCATAGTCTAAATGCACCCAGCCAACTGTCAGGAGCTATTGGGACTTGAACTGGGAGCATTTGGAGCCACAGAACTGAGGGCTGGTCAATGGACCCTTCTGGACAAGAAGGACTACAAAAAGGGCTTCCTATTTCAGTTACTACTGAGAAACAAGTTTTTCCTGAGCTGGTGCATTCCTGTTAACCTTTTGGTTGTCCATCATTCTTGATTTCTGGCTTCATCTTGGCTTCTCCTTGACTCTGGTTCCTACTTGTTCAAGAATTTCCTGTGTGCTGTTTGATGCACACTCCAAGGTACTCCTGGATCACCTCAGATTGCTGTCTATGGCTGAGCCCTGACGCCAAGTAAAGTAACATGCACAGATCTGTTCCTCACTATTTCAACTATTTGCCTTCTGTTAAGCATAAATTGCAAAGTTGAAGCATACAGCAAAAATGATGGAAAGAAATAAAAAAAGTTGTATAGAACTATAGTCAGCCACCTTTTAAAACTGAATGGAAAAGCTTATGCTTTACCTGGCAAAAAAAATATTGTATCATGGAAACAAGAAACACTTTTAAGTTTTCCAAAATGGAGGAGTTTCAGCTTGCTAGTCTGCAAGCCAAACAAAAACCTACAGTTGGCATGAAGGCTATATAGGATCCAAAATCTTGTATTGGGGAAAAAAGAAAATATTTCAATGTTTGAAATCTAGTTTGTTCACTTCCAGTTCCATTCAATAAAATACAGGCGGGCCCCACTTATACGGCAGGTTCCATTCCGTTCCCGCGCCGTAAAGCGGAAATCGCCGTAAACCGGAACCCCATTGAGTATAATGGGGCACGTCGCACAAAAATGATGCAAAAATGCCGCAAAATGCCGCAAAAGCGGCTTTAAAATGGGGAATGAAAGCCGCCGCATTAGTGGAATGCCAGGAAGAGTGTTCTTGCACTCGGGTCCTGCTTGCGGGCTTCCCCCAGGCACCTGGTTGGCCACTGTGAGAACAGGATGCTGGACTAGATGGGCCACTGGCCTGATCCATCAGGCTCTTCTTATGTTCTTATGTTCTAGGAAGCGCCGGGAAGCAGGGCCCTACTGTATCCTGCACCTTCCCTTTGGCAAACCCTCATGAGACCCAGTGTGGTGTAGTGGTTAAGAGTGTTGGATTAGGACCTGGGATGCCAGGGTTCAAATCCCCATTGAGCCAAGAAGCTTGCTGGGTTGCCTTGGGGCAATGACAATCTCTCAGCCTAACCCTCCTCACACGGTTGTTATGAGGAATAACTGGAAAAGGAGGAGGACCATGTATGCCTCCTTGAGCTCACTGGAGGAAAGGGGGGAAGCAGAAGCAGCTAACAGTCAGTTCACAAGGGTTCCATTCTTCATATCTGGGAGCAGCCATTGCTTTTCCAAACTCACATGGGTACCTCTGATTTCATTAAGAACATAACAAAATATGAAGAGCCCTGCTGGATCGGGCCAAAGGACCATCTAATCCAGCACCCTATTCTCACAGGGGCCAACCACTGGTGTCTATGGGAAGCCCACAAACTCTAAGTAGAATAGTGTTCTCCCCTCTTGTGATTCCTGATGACAACTGGTATTTAGACAACTGGTATACTGCCTCCAACAGTGGAGATAGAATATAGTCATTGCGGCTAGTAGCCATTGATAGTTCAAGCAAAGCCATTTTCATTTCCATAAATATAACAGATAAGTAAGCAATAGAGTAAAGCTTTAAATCAGGGAAAGGCCTTAGCTCAGTGGTAGGGTACATGCTTTTGATGCAAAAGATTCTAAGTTCAATCCTTGGCACTGCCAGGTAGCGCTGAAAAGGATCTTGTCTGAGATGTCACAAGTCAGTGTAGACTTACCTGACTTAGTAAAAGGCAGCTTCCTACTTTTCTAAATCTCATTCCTTCATGAGTTTTATGCTGGCTTATGCATTTAACAATGGTTTATGTCTGAACTATAAATCCAGATAAAGAGGGCCCAAAATCCTGCATAACTGAGATTTTCATATGGCCATAACACAACATTTTGATTGGAGACAGAAAAGTTTCTCAAACCTTTTTTTCTACTAACAAACAAACCATGGTTGATTTCTGTGTTTGAACTCTGCAAATGGAGGTTTGTTCAAATCACAGCTTCACATGCCGAAATATTGATATCCTAGCTTGTTGAGAGACTGTGGCTTGAACAAATTACCATTTGCCAAGTTTGGACACAGCAACAAACTTCAGGAGTAGCACATCTGTTAAAGCCCAGGAAGAGTTCTCATAGAGTTTTATAGACATGGGTTATACCTGTCTTGACAACATGCATATGGCACACTGCATCTCTCCTTTAAGCATACTTCTTTCTCCTGTATAGAAATTTAAATGTCCTTTTCACATTAAACATTAAGATATGTCACGAACTTTCAATGGAAGACATGCACTAAGGTTTTCTTGTGGCCTGCTTCTAACACATACCATATGAGACTCTGGATCAAAGGTAGTATATTGAGTTGTATCTAACACTAGCCATACTCAGAGTAAAACCACTGTCATTAATAGACATGGCTAGCTTAAGTGCATTAGTTCCAGTGGGTCTACCCTTGAGTAGAAGTTGGATACAATCCATAATTTCAAATGTAGGTACATACATTTATCAGCCACTAGTGCAAATTAAATTCAATGTACAAATGCTAAATGTATACATTTATAACAAATATTCTTCAGTTGATCACCATTTGCTGTTATTTCTTTGGAATACAAGAATGATGATTAAAACAGTGTTTGACAGTGTATAACGTTCTGGAATTCTTTTGTTAAATTATCCCTATACTGTATTGTAACTTTGTTTAATGCACTGGCAAAGTCAGTGCATAAAACTATCAGGCAGCTAATTTTCAAAGTGAAGAAAGAAAAAATGATTTTATTAAATCCTTAAGTTTTGCAGCCTGAAAAGGCTTCATTATAAAACCTCTTGCAACTACATTTGAGAACTGCTCAAACAGAAGTTAATAAAATACATTTATTTGTTTAACAGCCACCTTTAAATGTTGACATGCTCAAAATGTTTCCCCAGCTGTTTGTACAGTTACAACCTTACCTACTGCAAGATTTTTAAAAACATGCCTTTAAAAGCAACCCCTGCCCATCCAGGCTACACTTACCCTTGCTACAAATAATCAGTTCTTTCATGGCTGAAATCCCTAGCCAAGGCCTAGGAGTTCCAAGGCTGTCCTGAGTTTCCCAGCAGCTAATTGAAAAAAACTTCCAGGCGTCAGCTCCGAGACATGGAAACGCCAGCCTAGCAAAAAACAAATTAAAATCCTTCCATTCTGCTTGCTTGCCCCTTTTCCTGATTTTAATGTTCCTTTGGATGAATGTGCCTATGAATAAGGATGGAGAGCCTTTTCCACACTGCCCATTTCATGCTCAATTTGTGCTGTAGAAAAGTCAGTGCTGTTCCTTTCGTTCCCTCTCTCATACTCTCACTGGAAAGGTCCCACAAGAAGAACCCAGCAGCCAAGAGAAACGCAGGAGGGAGGGAATGCATGCAGGGATAGCGTTCAAGCTAGGCACTAGCTGGCTTCTACAGCTCAGAAGGCAAAAAAAGTGACAGGGAACTGCCATCAGATGTCTGGAATAAAGCACCATCTCGCTCCATTTAGTTTCCAATTCCTGCTGCTCTTCTACTTATTTCATCCTGCCTGATCTTACAACCCAATGAAATCCCCCTGAAGTTATAAGTGCTAGAGAGAGTGCAATTCAGGCCAATATTCAGCATCTTAACATCTAACCAAAAAATCAAGCACTGCTGCTCCATGCTTCACAGATTACTGGAAGAGAAACGAATAAAATGTGAAGGGCAAATGTTTTCTGCTGTTGAAATGCAAATCGCTGCCAGAAACAGGTCCCTGCCCAGCATTACCCAAATGTGCTAAGACTGCAGTGTCAGTTCATAAAAAAGGTTTGTGTTAGGATCACATAATTAGATTAACATAAAATGTTGAGAAATAAAATTAGAAAAAGGGAAATAAGGAAAATTCTCAGTTGTTATATTATTCAGCATATAAATCAGGACATCTTTTTAGGTATGAAATATTTATTTCCCACCAGGGACACAATTAGACCTTTAATTCAACAGAATATATGTCATCAGCAGTTGTGTAAAGAACTACAATTAACTTTTTTTAAAAAGTATTTCTATTCCATTCTTCAATCCAAGCTGATTCTTAGAGTGCTTTTTTGTAGAAATTTGGATCCAAAGGGGGAAAAAACACAAAAACAGCATAATCAGCATGGCACTGCATTAAAATCAACAGATCTATGGGGCCTCAGAAAATTAAAATGTTTCCACCTGGCAGTGAAATCAAAGAAGGCTGTCCAAGGCAGATCGCTGCATTGTCCTCCCTCCAAGGTACACAGTGTGACTCATCTGTTATACCCTACCTTTCAGTATTTTATTCTCGGAACAATTAATTAATTAAAACAACACAACATGGAAATATCAAAAACATAAAACATTTAAAAAAATAGCAGAAAATCTGGAGTATAAATCTATAAAACAACCAACCACGGCAGCCAAATAAAACCAGCTCATATGACATTTTAAAAGGGAAAGTTAAGAAGTTTTTTTCTGGATCTTGAACAACCATAAGAGAGGTTGCCAGGCAAGCCTCCCTGAGGAAAGCACTCTAAAAACAGGATGCCATACTATCCCTTTATCCAATCCCCACTCATGCAATTTCAGTGGGTGTAGGCATCCAGAGAGGGGTCTCCAAAAAAGACCTCGCTACACAGAGAAGCTCGATGGGAAACAGCAGTCCTTCAGGAACCTAGGTCCCAAGCCATATAGGGCTTTTTAAGAAGTTAACACCTGATCTTTGAATTGTGCCTGGGGGAAAAAAACCATCTGCCAGTGTAGTTTCAAAATTGACAAGATGCGTTCCTTGAGTTGGTCCCAGTTTGCTGTCTAGCAGCTATATTTGCATATGCTTGGCGTGACCATGTGTGTATCATCAAAAAAGAGGAAACACATCAAAAGAAAAAGGGGACAAGATATCAATATTTACATAAATTTTCATATACAGATTTATATTTCTAGATTTAGATTTTGAAATAATTATTATAATTTAAACAGAAATAATAATAATCTCACCATTAGGGTGGCAACGTGTACTACTTTATGACGACAGTCTATAACATTAACCTCCATTCAAATCAAACTTTAAACCAAATCTCATTTAAAGACAACTGGATGCCACAGATAATCCCTTGTAAAATTATTTGATGTCCCAGAGAATCCACTGCAAATTTGTTCCTGAGGTGCTGGCAATGTGGGGCAGAAACTAGGACCCTTATCCACATGATGTGCCACTACCATGTTTTAAAGCCCTTTCGGTAGATAATTTAATCCTGGAAACCTTACTGCATTTCAAAGATATACATGTGTTGTTGAATTACATCCCCACTATTGGAAATGACAAATTTTGTCACTAATGGGTAACAAACTATAGGGCATATATTCACTAGGGTCAGCCAAACGCATGGGCATCAACACTGGTTGCCTTTGGATAGCATGTGGACAGCTGACTGAGCAGACACAAAGGTCCCAAGTCACAGTGATCTCCCCTATGGTGAGATCTGTTATTTTTTCTCTTTAAATTATAGTAATATCTTCTAAATGTGCATCTATACATATACATCAGCATATACTGATTTTATGCACATCAGTGTCCTCTTTTTTGGTGATGTATTTCATCTTTATGGGGGAGGGTATGAGATAATGAGCAAGTGACTACCTTAGTCACCACAGTGGGAAGGCTGTGATCAGATAACCTGTGTCTCTGTTCATGCTAAGTCTGTTATCTCCATGTTAACTGACAATGGGCAACTTCAAAGGCACTGCTCTCCCTTCTTATAGTTCTTTATCTTTAAACCAGACTTGAACCAGAATGTCCTTCAAAAATAGAGGACTGTCCTCTGAAAGAACACACGTCCACCTTATGTATGCCGCATTGCAGTGGTCTCATCTGAAGTTATCAGACAATGGGTAATTGTGCCTTACATAGAATTATCCCAACTTATCCTCACAACCACCCTGCGATGTAGGTGGGGATGAGGTACAGTGACTCACTCAAGATCACCCAGTGAACTAAGCAGGTCCAAGACCTACACCCTATACACTGCACTACACTGGAATACTGATAACTACTGCAGAATCTTACTGCTGGCCTTTTCTACTAGGAAAGTAAAGAAGCTTTTTTCCTAACATTTTCTTTCAAATTAGCAGCATCAGGATATTTGAATTCATGTAAATGTGCATCCCCCACCTCCCCAAAAAGGGTAATGAAAATATGCAGCTATCTGCTCTTCTTTCATAAGCTCACAATTACAAATCCACAGGCTAAAACACTGCAAAAAGAAGGGGGAAATTGTCTTCCTCCTCTTCATAGCTGGCGTCAAGCCTCTTCCTAATGAAATCAGAATTTGATTTGTTTAGTTACAAACAGAGGTTCCGTGTTAATACCCAAGAAAGAGTTAAATCAGCTCTGAAGTAGTTGCTAGGTTACAGTGTCATCTTTGCAAGAATTTACTCCAGTGAAATTATCCTATCTTTCAGAAAATGTTGCTCCATACAACTATGGCTATATGGCAAAATGAACTCAGAAGCAAGGAAAAGAATTACTTACAGTACAGTAGTCTACTCACATAGTTTTACCATTTTTGAACAGTAAGCAAATATATTCAGCAATTCTCATAAAATGAACATTATTTCCATATACATGTGTATGTATATGATTCAGCTTTAAAGATCTACATTATATAGAGGCGACTGTCCAAACATCTAAAAACAGTAAGTGTACATGTTCTCATGCTCTGAAATCTTTTATGCTACTTTTCTAATTGTACATTCCTTTTTTCCCTGCTAAATTAGCATGACTCAGAACTGCAATTTCAGCTCAAAACCTAACTTTAGCCACATCAAATCCAACCAGAATATTCCAGAATAAAACCTCAGAGTGGCAAGGAGAAATCCTTGTTCCTCCCACTTTCAGTATTCAAACAACCTAGAAGAGCAATTGTTTTCTATAATTAACACAAGCTATTATTTTTGTCCACACGGAGTCACAACAGGCAAAAATCCTATAAATACATGCTTGGAGGTGAGTGTTACTAAAAGCAGTATTTCAAATTTGGGTACTATCCATTTTTCAAAATATTAACAGCTGGTCTCTCAATAGCCTTATGAATATTTTCTTGTAAGTCCCATTGAATTTAGTTAGCCTTACTTCTAGGTACACAAGAATGGGATTGAGCTATTTAATAAATATTTTACTTTTGTGTCTATGACATTTATTAGATGCATTGGAATCACATTCAGGTTTAGATACTAGTGCAATGGCTGTGCTCAGACAACATTGTAGGCAATAAACCATTCCTTTTCGTGAATAAGAATAGTGTTCCCACATGCTGCTGAATCCTGCCCTAGTGTGAGTGGGACAACAAAGTCTAATTTATTTTTCTGTATTTATATACATTTATATAGTGCCCATATAACTGAGTTCTCTGGATCACAAACCATTAAAAATACAAAATACAGTACACAATTTAAATGATAAAAACACTAAAACAAATTATAAACAAACCACTCAAACCAATGCAAACACAGCAACTAAAAGCAACTGAAAACCAGCAAAGGGAATAACTTAATGCTAAGATTTAAAAGCACTAACTATAATGGGTACAACTATTTTAAAGGGCCTGGGAGAACAGAAAGACCTTCTTCTGACACTTAACACACCACTGCCTGAGCAACTGAACATTTCAAGCCATCATATCAGGTCAGCTACCATCAGGGAATTAGTACTTGCTGAAGGACAGTTCCTTAAAAATACACTGAGGAACAACCCACCTGCCAAATTTGCTTCCTTCAAATTATGCTATTTGTAAAGACACTCCTCACAAATTGTTTTGTTTTAAAATGATTTGTTCAATGATTCATCGTGTGTTCTGGGCTAGCATTGAAACTCTAGCCCAGTTGACAAGTCACATTAAAGCAAACAATGGTTTAATGTGAATGAGCAGTACACTGTGCACACTGCTCAAACGCTCTTGCAGTGCTCCTCCCTCGCTCCTACTGCTCTCATGCCACAGGAAAAAAAATAAGCCAATTTCTGGCTTGTCATGCTGTCTAAATCTGGGCTTGTGTTTGTTTTCTCCAAACCTTAGGTGCCATTTGAGCAGGGATAGAATACCACAGGAACTTTTGAGCACTGTGCACCATCACACTTATTGTTCACATTAAACCATTGTTTGTTTTCCACTATGGTCTAATGTCACATGCGAACCAGGTCTCTGATTACTGCCTCATCCTTCGGCGGGGTGAGGGGACCTCTTTCCAACTCCTTCTTCCAGACATCTTCAAGATCTCATTCCATTACATCTGATCTTCCCAATAAGATTGAAAACTTCAAAAAATAGTTACAATCTCTTCTGTTTTGAACTGATGATAGATTCTCAACCACACAGAACAATGGCAAAAAAAACTGTTAAGCAATATGAATGAGAGTGGAAACAATCCTGTGCTAACCACCAAAACTTAGAGACAGTAACTTATACTTCCCATATTTTCAAAGCTAACAGATCACCAGGATGAAGGTATGAAGGATGCATGCTAGCATACAGGAAAAACTTTAAACCAGGGTTACTTTACATTTAAATCCTTGATCTAGCGTAAAGGGGCTTTAGTGTAAATCAGAATCTAGTTATAGAGCACTAGACTTAAGGTAAATATTTTGATTGCCTGTTAAAGCAAACAAATCCTAGAGATAGTCACCTACCTCAAGACTTTCTATTCATCGTTTTGTAATACTATGTGCTCTCTGATCACCTTCCCGTCTCTAACATCGCTCAAGTCTCCATCTATACCTGTCATATTAATTAGAGATAGACCAACACTCAAAATACTTAACATGAAAGTGTGATTTTGTGAAGGTTAAAAGCACCCTGAAATAATCTACTTCCTGCTTTTTTGCAGTTTTACGTGCTTGTTTGCTGTCATTGTTCCACCCACGGACTACTGCTTTTATTTATTTATTTATTCATTCATTCATTCTAAAGGGGCTTCTTTTTCCTTCACTATGTGATTCTACCCAAATTTGAGTCATACAGTGTACTGCCTTCAAGTCGATTCAGATTTATGGCGACCCTATGAATAGGGTTTTCATGAGGCTGAGAGGCAGTGACTGGCCCAAGGTCACCCAGGGAGCTTCATGACTATGTGGGGATTTGAACCCTGGTCTCCCAGGTCGTAGTCCAACACCTTAACCACTACACCACACTGGCTCTCAGTCATACAGTAAATCTGAGGTCACAAACCCTCTTTAAGCATTATGAAAATAGGGAAGAACGTGTGCTAGCTCCAACCTCGTCCATGCCTGTTTTATTCACCTTCCACAAGTTGGAAAAGACTGTCTACAGTGTGGAGTCTCTTGAATCTATGAAAGTTCCCAAACTTTTTGGAACCCTCAGGGCCTGAAGCTGGCTACAGAGTCAGTCCGATTTGGTTCTGTGTTGACAAAATTGAAAACTAAGACTCACCACACTTTCTTTACTCTGAAGCCCTGATCCAGGGCTGATCATACCACAGTGTCCTTGGGAATGCCCATTTAAATACACACTGAAGGCCATGTTCCATATAGGGCAGATAAACAATGCCTGAACTCAAATGCACATCTAGGCTAACGTTCGTTCTCCATTCTGTGCTGCAGAGGTTTCATTACCAAAGCAGTGAGACGTTCTCCTTCACTTCCCATGAGTATTTCTGTACCTTTCAGATTCCCAATTCAGCTCAACTGGGAGAAGCTACTTTTGAAATTCCACTGAGTTTCAACAACAGCATCATCAACTCCAGGGATCAGAAAAAATTACCACACACATCCTAGTACCCCTCATCTTGTACCTTTGTGAATTACCACAATTGCAAGCTGCTTTGAAAGCCAATATGGCTGAAAAACAGTGTTCATATATTACTATGTCAGAAATTACTTCAGCCACGCAGCTAGATAAAAAAATTGAATCCTCTGAATCAGCCCTTTATTAACTGGTGAAATGATGTAAATTTTAGTGGCCACATGGAGATGCACATTCACCTGAATGGTACATTTAAAGTACATTTAATCATTAATCTAGCTCTAAAGGGGGCTTAGTATAAATCAGAATCCAGTTATAGGACACTCATGAGTATGTCCATGATTCATACTCAACAACTTCCTTGTACTCCCAATACACTGAGGTGTGGGCTGGCTACTAATACAACTGTTTACCGTCTTATGGGGGGGAGGGGAAGTAGCAAATAATAATGACTAGGTTATAAGAATTTGGATTCCTGCACTGAGCAAGGGGCTAAACTCAATGGCCTTATAAACCCCTCCCAATTCTACTATTCTATGATTCTGTTATTCTACTGGACTTGAAAACAAATAAAAGCAGGTTAGCAGACATGCCGAAAACAAAGCAAAATGTAGAGTGATGGAGCAGGCATCCGATGACCTAGAACTATTTCATACATAATGCGTCCTATCCAACCCCCACCCCATACACATGGAAATTCCCTGTCCCAGTGTTCATTTTGCCAGAAACATACAGGTTAGGAGGCTATTCCTCTGACAATGATCTGATTAACTTTGTTTTCCACTGACATATAAGCTGCAGCTCTTAGACTGAATAGGCTCCTAAACCTCTTTCCAACAAACAAACAGGCTATTGGCTCCCACCTACAGTGACAGCAATCCTCCATCACAAGGGTCTAACAGAATCCATGCACTTTCTTCAGCCTCCTTTAGGTCAATTTTCTATCATCACCATGGAAACCAGTTTTTAAGCAGCAGCAGCATCAAAATCCCATAAGCCTTGAAACTCTACCCCAAGGGCTACACAGTAAGCAGAGACAACTTCAGGATCACAAATCAAATCAACCTTGTGAGCTAGAGGGATATAATTAGCCACAAATTAATCTAAATTTCTGCAGTACAACCAAAAGGAAGGTGCCTCTATGTGATAAGGGAAGCCAGTGGGGAACTTCTACTTTTTAACTCATCACTACAACATGAAAAAAAGAAAATGAGGGGCAATCTGTCTAATCTTAGTCTCTCCAAGTATCATTTGGCACTAGAAAGGCATAGTAAATTTAACACAACAGATTTTCAGAGTACCTTCTTAAATGACACATGCAATCAAATCTTCCACCCAAAACTGCCAGCTGGAAAATCCAGGTGAGATATTTGCCTGCCTGCTCTTATTTATTTAAGAAATATATACTCTGCTTTTCACCGTATGTCTCAAAGCGGCTTGTTCTTGCTTGCCCAATACTCCCAACAATCTTAGACCAGCAGGCACTAGCACCACAGTACATCCACCACAATATTCCCATTCTGCTGAAAATAAGAAGCTGAGCAGTGCCTCACTTTTTTCAATGGAAGGTACATTTCCCTGATCAGACAAATATGCTCTCTCCCCCACATCCCAACACCTTCTACTCATGAAGCCTTCCCCAAGCTGGTGCCCTCCAGATGTTTGCACACAACACTCATTGTCCCTCACCACTGGCCATGTTGGCTGGGGCTAATGGGCACTGCAGTCCAAAACATCTGGAGGGAACCTGCTTGGGGAAAAATGTTTAAGGGGAAAGCACCCACTGCCAGAACAAATAAAGTATAGCTTCAGCAAGAGTACAGAGTCTTGCAACAGACTCAGGCTGCCATGCATGTTCAGTAATAGTACCCAAGAATATTTCTCTGCTGGGAATGAAAGGCAAAGAGGAGCAGGCAAGTGTTGGCAAGCATGTTTGACAGCTGCCACCTCTTATAATGACTGCCAGAAGGAAGGACCCTGATATCAATACAATATGTGATGGGGAAAGGGGGGAGTATTGATTAAATGTGTCCTCTCATTGAGTCGTCAAAATGCAACTGAGTCTCAGAACAGAGCAATTCAGGGTTTGAAGTGTGTGTGTGTGCAAGCACCACAGCTTTAATATCTCTTGTATCAATGCAATAATAGTTTAACAATGTAATGCTCCTTAAAAAAAAATACCTCTGGACTTTGAGATTCGTGTTCTGATGTTACTGATGAATTGGGGTATGGGAAGAGATATTATTGCTGTCATCAAAGGCCTGGCTGCTTCTACCTTACCTTGCCCCACCCCCTCAGCCCCAAGGGCCTTTAAGAGGAAGTAAATGATGGAGGAAATTGTGGACATGTACAGATATGCTGGCTGTCCTCAGAGGGCAAGGATATAATCCCAATTAGTCCTGGGAAGTGGGTGGCTGGTTAAAGTTCTGAGACTGTGTCTGGTGTGAGGAGGGGGGGAATAATGTGTACAACTACTGCAGGAAAAGATGTGCAGTATGCAAAATAAATTTGTTAAGTTTTAAAAACTCTCATTAATGGCCTGATTGTTGATAGCAGCATGGTTCTGCAGTATGGTTAGATGTTAAAATCACCCACCAAAAATTCAGAAAATTATTTTTTTTTTTAGTTAATGAATGAAACATTATTGAAATATTTATAAGCTTGTTTTCAATACAAGTCCTACTCAGAGTACACCCATTGAAGTTAATGGACATTTCAATGGGTTTACTCAGAACAGGACTTAGTTAAATATAACCCATTACGTTATGAAATGCACTATTTGCTGATACCATTATTAAAATGGTTGCTGAACATTTTTAGATATTGCTATTCTTTCCTTTCTGTATTTAGATTATCATATTTACTGTCAACCACTTTGAACATCAGCAACCTGGGGAAAATGTAGTATATAAGTAAAGTAACTGACAGCCTGATCACCTGTGTTACATTTCTAGCCTCTATCTTAAAAATCAAAGCACCCCCCCTCCAAATAAGACAAAGAGAAGTTGGTTGTACTTGATCTAATTTAACGTGTTTAATTTTCCATATCTCCCATACGTAACATGTGCAGCAGCTGACCTTTGTAAACTGAATTTTGTCTACCTGAAAAGTATCTCAATGTATGGAAATTAGAATATATAAACCTTTAGGAATGAGGTATCACAGTAAAATCTTGGAAGACAAGGCTAACCTGCTGGATTTATGTTGGCTTTTCAGAGCTGTCTTCATTCAGAATTTTCATATAAAACATGTGTTATTAGAGCATGTTTCAGGAGTCACTTGAAATAAGTAAACATTTAGCCCTCAAGAGGAAAGGAGATAAACTATTGTAGGTAAGTGCTCTACAGCTTAGCAATGTAATATGGACACACGCAGCTGCAAAAACACTCACTTAGCATCTCTCTCCCTTTCCCTTACAGTCCTCAAATTCCCCAATTTTTCACTATTTTAGGAAAAGGAAACACAATACAGAACTGCTATGATCTTAATGAGGAGTGTCAGAATGTTTGCTTAAGATCTACGGCTAACTTTATATTTCCAAGCAAAGAACATTAATGTTTCTGTCTTGGTACCCACTGATGCAATCTAAAATCTATTTTGTAGTTAAATAAGAGTGAGATAAGTGTACATAAAACATCCTGTAAATCCCATCTTAAAACTGTTACAAACAGCACTTTGGGGCTTTTTAAAACCATGTCCTATGACATTTTCTCACTCTTCTCCCCCACTTGCCATTTTTATGGGCCATCTAGCCTAAAGGAGAGTTCAGGGGAATCCAAATTCTTGTTCACTACTTTGTGACATTTTAGTTAGTACTAAGAAATAAGTATTGCACAACTGTTCTTTTTTAATGTTGTGTGTGTGTGCTACCTGCATTTTTTGTACTAACTGCAGGACATATTTGTGGCACTAAACACTAGGTGGCAATGTACTACAAAGAACAGTGCATGTTATTTTTGCAACCGAGAACCATAAATCATGTATTATAATTTTCGAGCTATACCTGAGATAAGCAAAATGATTATCAGTTTTGTTACATTATTGATTATCAAAAATTGATAATGTGCACCATGAGTCTACAACAAAGCTTAGCTTTGGAAGGGAAGGGAGGAAGGGACAACACTTTGCTTCTCCTAAATCAATTGGTAAACAAAAATGTACATGAGGGACAGGGGACCATGCCCTTTAAGATAGTCTGGGTATTTTGGTATTTGCTATTCATCATGTAAAGTGGAAAGGAACTTTCCCCCCATACCACATGATTTGATGGAGGCATTGCACTGGCCAGGCATTCGGTCCCTATTTGCATCATTAGCTGGCCTAGATTCCCAGCTTTGATAAAAAAAAAAATCAGTATCTAACCTTTTTTGAACCAGGGATTCAAGTTAAAATATGCATGGACAATTCTGTGAGAAACTAGTCTGCACCTACCTTTCAGTGCTTTTAGCTACTGAATTTTAGTCACTGGATTTCACCGGGGAGAGGAGGGTAGAACTGATACAGCACTAAAATCCACATGAAGATTATAGAAGTATTGCGTGAAATTGGTCAGGAATTTACAGTTATGTTTGAATATAAACTAACATGGACAAGCAAAGGTTAGGGAAATGCAAGTAAGGTCTGGAGGTAGCATGCATTAAAAAGCATGATCCCACTTAAGCACTCCGACATGCTCCCTTTCACTCTCCTAGCGGTTCCCACTGCCTCCTGTACAACTTGTGGGAGCAGGAATCTTCAGTCTCCTTTTTCTATAAATAGATACATGAAAGCAAGAATGTCATCAATGCGATGCACACATACATCACACATCCATGACTTCCAGATGTCATGGCTTTCTCAGCAACTTAGAACACTGTGCAAGTACCATATCATATTTATTGCTGAGAATATGCAAAACTGGAAAAGGGGAAAATATTAATCAATCAAGCTGAAAGCCCCTCTTCTTTTTGACTAATAAGGGAACTAGAATACAGAAAATGGGTAAATGTCCCTGTGTGAGAAAATGAAGAAAGGTTTCCTTTCGGAAGCATGCAAGATGAATGGGTCAGTGAAATTAAACGGCCTAGTTTTACTGTGCTTTCCCTGCACTAACATCAAGTGTGGGTTTTCTCATCGTTTCTGCCACTGTCTGCTTTAACAATGATTCTATCTCTCTCACTAAAGTGACACAGCTGTTCCCTTTTCCAGTAGTCTATCACTGAACTGAACTACATATCCGATAGGAAGAAAAGCACACCCAGTAAGTTGTGTGTTTTAACAGCATATTCTCACCTTTCCAGCCCTGTATCTGTTATAAAATGAGAAAATAAGACAAACGAAGCTAGAAAGGAATTACGTGCTCTTATCAACCATTTGGTTGGAGGAGACCTGTTTCTTTTGCAGAAAACGCATTCCAGGTTGCACATGTTTCAACCTTTTCCCACTCATGCCACTTTAGCTTCCAATATAGAATGGTGATTTTAACTCCTACGGGTTTTTTGCATTTAGTCTAGGCCATATTTCATAGAAACAGTCTGAAAAAGGATTCAGGAAAACAATGTTCCAGAACACCAAACATCAAATCATGAAATCCAAACATTTTAGGGAAGACAACTTCAAAACAATTTTACATTTTAATGGAATCATATGGGCTGCAATATTGATGAACTGATATTGCGGGACACTTTCAGAACACATTCTAATGATTTTGTAGGTACTTGAAATCCCCAACTCAGATGTTGATTGTCTGTCGCAAGCTTCAATACAGTCATGGCATCAATAAGCATTAGTTTAAGACACCCACTTGATTTCTGGGCTTCCTCTTGAGAAAGCATTCTGAGAAGAGTGGTTTCCAGATTCAGAATGGCCAATCAGCTTAGAAAAGTGGGTCCCCAAAAATAATAGTTTAAAAAAATGCACCTTGCATTTCAATTTTTGGGGAAATTAGCCTGAACTAATACATGAAATGAAGCTTTGTGTGTTAAGTGCCAGGGGGTATGGCCAATATGAAGTTCCTTCTCACTTCATTCACAAGAATTAGAGAATTTAGGTCAAGTGGAAGATATAAAGCAGTGTTAACACTTTTCCTCAGGCTTCTGGAGAATGCCAGCAAATCCACTTTTATTGCTATTAGGTTAAGAGAGATCAGCCTCATAACAAAACAGGTCCATGAAATGCAGAACTGAAAAATGTTCCAATTCAGACACATTTGTAAGAAAGTAAAATCCTTTTCTCTAACTAAAAAACTCCCCTTGTGCTCTTATAATTCACAAATTGACAGATTTATAGAAAAATTGTCACTGTTTATTTTATGGAATGAAAACTTTTAAAATATTCAGCCCTATTTATACTTTACTGTAAACATTCATAGTTTATGTTTCTGGAAACTAATTTGAACCTCATTTTTTATATTTGCATGCTTTAATTATAATTTAGTGCTATCAACAAGAAGATTTGCATTTATTTATTTACTACCTTTCATTTAGTTTTATTAATTTTAGTTTTTGTTGCTGTTGTTGTTTCTTCAGGTATTTTCTACCATAGAATATAAAAATATTAAATAAAAATATAATTTTGAAGAATCCATGGAAGAAAACCACTTTGACACTGGTTTGTGTGAAAACACAATAGGGGTATTTTCTTAGAATATTGTCAGTAATGCTATCATTCCTCTCAATCAAAACAGATACTTTTTCAGTGAAATATTTGGAATGTGGCCCCTCTAGCCCACCTGACATATGTTCGAGCTTAGAAGCTAAAGCCCCACTGACTGTGTACATACACATCATAGTAAGTCATGGTTAATGTGTTAAACAGATTGCTTCTGCATTGTTCCTTCCTGCTAGTGAGCAGGAATAACAAACCATTATCCTTGGCTTAGTATTCTGTCTGAACTGGTTATCGTAAATTGCTTTAATCCAAACAAACCATGACTGTTAAGCCAAGAACAAATCTTAGCTTCAGACTGCAGTGTGACTGGAATAAAATAAACCAACGCCTTGTTTGGACATAATGCTAAGGCAGGGATCATGGCTTGCTGCTCCCACTCACTAGTGGGGAACAGCAATTCAGGAGCAATCTGCATGTTCATGGCAAACAATTAACCATGATTTCCTGTGATGTGTGAACGCACCCAATGAAACATGATTTGATCTCTACAGTACTCCTATAAGAAACAAGTGCTGTGTGTTCCATTAAGACTCTAGTGTGTGTAATGATTAAAACATCCAACAGCAGTTCACATAACTAACTTTTCATGAAGTTATTCTAAACAATATTTGGAAACCTATTTGATACACAAATAGTGTGATGTAATAGACAAGAATACTTGACAGACTGGGGAAACACCTGGGTTCAACTCCCCACTCAACCAAGAAACTCACTAAACTAGTAAACCTCTGTACCTAGCCTATTTCACAGGACTGCTGTGAAGGTAAAAGGGGGGAAAGAGAGAATAGAAATGTAGTAAATGTTTTATTGATGATTATTACCAGTTTTCTGTTGTAACATTAAGGCAACAAGAAAAAACAATCAAACTCTTGAATTCTGCCACAATAAATCTTGCATACCTTCAAAGGGGCCATTCTGGATTTATTCTAAGTAGCTGATACTGCACAGGGGGGTGACTCAAAGCCAGCCATTTCTTAGATTCCCCAAACAACTGAGAACTTTCACAATTATGTCTTATACTAAAAGGACACACTACATCTACATCAATTCTAATTAAGATCTAATGATCAAATTATCAGCAGTGTCTACTGCAGCAGAAAATGAAGTCTCTAGTTCACATTCTGATTGGCTCTAGCCCCAGCTAGCCTGCAACATCTGTCAATATCATAGCCCAAGGCGGGAAAGTCTATGAATGCACTTAGGTAGATGGCTAATTAGCAGAACTAGCTGTAGAGCAATGCAGGGCTGTGGAGTCGGTACGCCAAACCTTCGATTCCGACTCCGACTCCTCTTTTTCTACTGTCCGACTCCGACTCCACCCAAAATTGCTTCCAACTCCACAGCCCTGTAAAGGGCTGTAAATGTCTTTTTAAATTGGAAGCTCTCATAGGAGCATTTTTATCACTGCCTGAATATGCGCTGATCTTGGCATCACAGCATTTGTCTTCATCTGGGTCCTGTGTCATACACTGACACACAACATGTTTTCCATCTTGAGTTATGGTGAAATGCTCAACTACAGCTGACTTCATGGGAAGCTTCTTTGACATTTTGAATTTGTATTTTAAAAAATTTGTCAATCAAAATTTATTTTGAAGCCAGTGTCGGAGTCGGTACATTTCTACCGACTCCACCCAAAATTGCTTCCGACTCCATGACTCCGACTCCACAGCCCTGGAGCAATGGCTATTGCTTTTTGCCCTTTCACAATTGCAAAACCATTCCTTCCCTTCCCATTTCAGCAAATGGGGAGGAGCTGAGCTGAGCTGAACATACCACAAAGCAAAGCAAGTGGGGGAGAAATACAAGCTAAAAAAGAAGGGTCCTTGTCTTTCCTGACCCTCACATGCGCATGGCTCTTCCCTAGACCTATTGAGAAGCAGGAAAGGGAAAATACAGACACGTGTGGGTATTTTAGGCAATTGGCCTATATTCTCTGCCTACTATTTTGGTCTCAGCCTACCTCCAGATTGTTTGTCCACCCCATTTTCTCAGATGCTTATAGTGGTTCCTCCTTCTGCCTTCCAATATCAGGAGCTGCATGGTGGACAAGAACACCATGATGGACAGGAAGCAAAGACAGAAAAATTGGAGATAAGGGACGGAAGGAAAACAGGGTCCAGTGTGGCGGGAGGAGAGAGCACAATCTTGTAGATATGTCATTATGTCCCCCATGTAGTTCAAAGGCAGTTGCTAAGAGAGTTAAAGAATAATTAATTACTTGCAGCAAGCTCAAAGAAGTTATCAATTTAACACACTGGCCAACATGAGGTTATTCTAAATCATGGTTAATGGTTTCTATGAACTGCTTAATGGGCGGGACGGATTAAGCATGTATTCCCAAACATGGTTCAAAATTCATTAATTATGGTTAGCAGGGAGCCAGAACAAGTCTGCACTGGCCTTGAACAGAGAGAATAATTCTGGACCCATTTGGCAAAGGAGTCATCATAACTTAGAGCAGTGGTTCCCAAACTTTTTTTGCCATGAACCACTTGAAAATTGCTGAGGGTCTTGGCACACCACTTAATGATTTTTCTGACAGTTGTAGCAATTGTAATGTAGCGTGCTAGATAGTGGATTATTTTAAACTATTTTTACAGACATGTCATGGACCACTTGAATAAAGTTCATGGACCACCAGCAGTCCACCGACCATAGTTTGGGAATCCCTGACATACAGCACACTGAAAAGTTATACGAAATCTAGAAGCAGAACAGCAAAACGAAGTTTTGGCTGAAAAATCTAAGTTTGAAAAAGGTATTCTACATCAAAACAATACTGAGCTAAAGTAAAGGATTTGGGGCATTGCTTCCTAAAGTAGAAAAATGGTTTTCAGCTGAGATTCCAATAATATTTGTATATAATGTGCAGTGTCAAGATTCACTGAAAAATGGAATGAAATTTGGTGTGCAGTAACACAACCCCAACTTCAAATGTTTGCTTTGGTGTTAGAATTGCGTTTTAATATGTTTTCAAACCTTTTTTTAAAAAACAATTTTTGAGATGGCTTCAAAGCTATGTAAAAAAAGGTTTTTAAAGTTGTTTTGTTTTAATGTATTTTAAAGTCTGTTTTTATGATGTTTTAAAGGGTTTTTAGTGCTTTTGTTTGCCGTCCCGGGTTCCTGCTGGGCAGAAGGGAGGGATATAAATCAAATAAATAAACAAACAAATAAATAATGTGTTCCAACAGCCTGTTTTTATGCCAGTATACAGTCTTGCTTTCATACTTAGACTGTATTGCCTGAAGGTCTAATTTATGTAACTGAAATATCACATGTGTGAATATTCATTTTTATTCCTCTGCCTGAGAACACACATGGAAAGAACTGATGTTAACAAAATACTGTTTGCATTCAATTTCAATTTATGCTTTACCAAATACTGTCATTTGTAGGGCTGTAAGCGCATTTGATTCATCAATCTATTTAGAACCTTAGTCATAGATTAAGAGAGTATACCAGTAAATTGATGTCGGTGGGAAAAGACTGAGCAAAAGGACTGTTTCACTCTAGCAATGGAAACTCTGCAATACTCAGCTCTCTCTGCTTGTAAAAATTGTATGCAGCACTGTTGATGATGGGAACAAAGATACACACATTTACAACTCTGCCATGTGTTAAGAAACTGGAATATTTTTAAAACACGTACACACAACATAAGACGTCCACTATCACTATGAACTTCTGCCACATTTGAATTCTGTTACTGTTAGCATAACGTTATATGCAGGTGGAGAAAGGTCTGTAATACCGAGGGACTCCAGCTAAAAGTTACTCCTTGGTGATTTCAGTATCTTAGGGTTTGCACCATCTCATCTATACTCCAGGTTGCTGGCCATTTTCTGTGCCCTGCAAAACTTAATGGGGGCCAGTGAAAACTATGCAAGCTGCTGCTATCTGTGTGGCCTGGGTTCTGTTTCTTAGTCAGAATAAAATGTGAAAGTTGAGGACTGGCTGTTACATAAATGCAGAGATAATGGGGGGAAACTCTTCCCGCTTCTTTATCAGTCATCCCCAATGTTTTTTGTACTGCAGCTTCCTGTAATACCACAACAGCCATGTATCATCATCAAATTTTATTGTACTAGCCACTGGCCTTCACAACATTCAAATACACTGACATATACAATAAAATAAAAGTGGACAATACAATAAAAATTAAATTATTATATAAAACATGTAATGTAGTACAGTAAAACCCAATTAACTAATAGTAACTAAGCACACACTTAAAACTCTGCTACACTAGTTTTTTTCTGCTCAGAATTTCCTTGCAGCTAATAATGCTGTTCTGTGTGTTATATATAGGTGAAGATCTCCAAAGAGAAAGCAAGAAATTTCATGATCAAAGTAAGTTGTTAAATTAGACAGAATATTTCTCAGGAATGCTTCCCTTGGGCTGTCATATAAAGGCCATTTCAATACATATTAGGTTATGTTCTCCACCTGTTTTAAATTACAGATGCAAACCTGTTGAGAAAATAGAATCTTTCTGTATCTGCCATCCAGCATATCAGAAGGTATGATCTGGATACATAGTTCTAAAAAGGCCTTGTGAAAGGGGAACACTATCAGTTCTTCAAGAAATCTAGCTCTTTGATGGTCCTTTTTTAAAATATGATACCATTGGGGAAATTTACACTGTTATAGCACCTTCATGTCTTCTCCAGATTGCTCTTCATATAATCTGTCCCTTAGTTCTTTTTATCTAAACGGGCCCAAAATAATTCTGACAGATTATAGTGCGGTAATAAATTTTGGATAGTGTCACTTTGATTTCCCATACCCCTTGAAAAAAAAGATATGCTTGTTTTATCAACCGGTCTTCTGATAACGTATACATATGTTTATGACATTTCAATAGTGCCACCTCTATTCTCACCACAGTGGAGGGCTAACCCAGCTCTGCCCGAAGGACAGAAGATGGGGTCCCTAGGGGACAACCTGAAAGTCTCTGTAAAAATTTATTCTGCACTATGTCCAACAGTTTAGTACACATCTATTCCCCCCCCCAAACAAAATACCTATAGCCAGTGTGGCATAATGTTTAGAGTGTTGGACTATGACTTGAGAGACCAGGGTTCAAATCCCCATACAGCCATGAAGCTCACTGGGTGACCTTGGGCCAGTCACTGCCTCTTAGCCTCAGAGGAAGGCAGTGGTAAACCCCCTCTGAATACCACTTACCATGAAAACCCTATTCATAGGGTTGCCATAGTTCAGAATCGACTTGAAGGCAGTCCATTTCCATTTTCTGCCATATAGCATTTGGGAAATCGCCGTGGCTTGAAATATTTTTGAAGCAGGGATGAGCATCAGCCTTCCCTTTGTGGGGGAAAAAATTAATATTGCTCCACTCACTTTGACTTATATAGCATTGTTTCTGACCCTGCTACATCCCACTGGAAGCATTTATTTGCTAGAACAGCAAACCTTTTGGATCAAGCTGCTATAGTCCTATCATCATTTTAAAAGTCACTAGTACTAAAGATAAGACTATAGTCAGCAGCTGAGGACAAAATATGTAATACAGAGACATTTATATAAAATCTTGTATAGATCAAAAATATGCTGTAATAATTTGTAGGCATTAAAAACTATTAAATTAAGCCACAACTAAGATTTAAACAAAGGGGGAATATCATAAATACCTCTGAACTCACTAGGCTAGCACTTTAAATTGCTTTGTAATATTGATACATTCTGCCTGAAATGGATTTTAGCCCCTCTCCTCTTCCTGCCATAACCACAGTTACAGACTCACCAATAGAGCAAAATAAAATTTATCATGCAAAGAATGACCTTTCAGCACACACTTTAAAATGCACTAGCTCAGTCTTGAAAGATTAATGCAATAATAAATATAATTTACTCCCTCAATACACTGGCGAATTCTTATTCCTGACAGCAGCAAAGCACATCCTATTTCCGAAGAGGAGGTATTCCAATAAATTATGTGATCTGCAGATCTAGGCTAATTTTAGGTCCACAGTGGTCTTGCTGAAAGTTCTCTAATGGTTTTTCATTTCGGAACATTAAACTAAAATAGAATACATATATTTCACTGATTCATTGGCGGAAAAAATGTGATTCCCAGAAAATCAAACAATATAGTTTTTTTCTCTGTTTGACATTCTAGTCTTGGTTCATGATTAAAGGTATTAAACAGGCTTCAGCAAATCAAACTTTAAAACATTATTTATTCATTAACAGATTCGTCCATGTGCTTTTTTTCTAAGCCACCCTTCATCCAACAGGGATCTCAGGGCAGTGAACAAAATAACAAAACACATTAAGTATTACTAGTCCTGATTATAGAAGAAAAAGCAGACATTCTTTAACCCATATCCTACTTTTTGTCTGGGCCCTCTATATGTTGTTATATAGTGACTAACAGATCACTAACAAACAAGTAAAATGTCTAATAATTCATGGCTTCAAAGGTAATCTCTGTCCTACAGACATATTCCAAATTCAGATGACTTGCTCAAACATAACTAATGGAGCAACAAAATCAAATTTCCCTTCTCCCTCCATCATATAGCCATGCCAACACAGCTAGTTACATGGTTAATAAAACAGCTTCCATTTTCAACTCACATTAATCATCAAAAGCAACAAAATAACGAGAAGTGAGGAACCTCTGGCCAATAGCATTATTAGGGCCAGCAGGAGTCCGAACTTGGCCTGCAATACTGTTTTCCGAACCCACCCACACCTGCCCCACACCTTGTTGCCATATGTGACATCAAGTGTGGGACAGGTAAATATGTGGCTGCAAAGGAACAATCAGGAGCTTAAACTGCACTCCTCATTGTTCCATGGCAAGTAGTGGTCACTGACACTCCCAATCACTGATCAGCTCTGCCAGTGAGCCCAACTGGGACTGGCTGCATGGGGAATCTCCTAGAGTAGTCAACAGGACTCAGTCTTAATCCCAATCAACTGACTGGTACTGAGAGGATGCCCCTTTGAAGGTCCCCTGTCAGTGCCAATCAGCTGATCAGTAGTGACATCAAGACCCATTAAACTTTTCCATTTTCAGGTGCAGTTTAGACTGCACCCGCCAACTGATTTTTTTCATCTGCTTGTCCACAGAGGAAAAATGTCAATTAGCAGACGCGGTAGGATTCCAAATTGCATCTGTAAATGGATTTCAATGGGGCTTGCTGTAACCACTGATTAGATGATTGGCAGTTATAGCAAGTCCCTTTGAAGTGTACTCTCAGCACTGACCTTGAAAGGGTGTGAACCCTGTGAAGCTTTCACCTGATGTCATAATAGTGCCAAGTAACTGAGAAGCACTTTGATGGGCCCCACCCACTTGTCAAAGTTGACCCATGTGGGTCGAAAGTAAGGATTCGCCCCACCAGCTGGATCCAATTCCCCACCCCTATGCTGATCCACAGTTTACTGTGACAAGAATGAGCTGCAGTGAGCCTGTCTCACGCACCTTGCCCCCTCCTTCAGTGCAGCCATGCAGGTAGAATATTTAAGAATATAAACATGTCTGATTTAGATAAACTGCAGTTTGTTGAGTTGTCTGAACCCAACATATCATGGTTAATCTTAACTACGGTTAGCTTGAAATGTGCCAACTTCAAACCATGAGTTCTGAAGCTGATGTTTCAACAAACTATAGTTAACAATTACCACCATTTAGGGTCCAGACAACATGACTGTGATGAATGCAGATTGGAAGCAAAAGCCTCCTAAATCCCATAATCAATGAACAAATACTGCAGTGGTAACAAACGGATCTCTTTATTTTACCTTCTCTAACCTGATGCCCTCCCAGTATTTTGGACTATAACTCCCACAGTACCGGCTAGGGCTGACGAAAGTTGTAGTCCAAAACATCTGGAAGGCACCAGGTAAGGGAAGGAAGTAAATTTAGAGCACTAACATTTAGAGCATCTACAGATTTTGTACACTGGCTCTAATTCTACAAAGTTTTTAACTACAGGCTGGTTTAAACTATGTTTATTAAAAGCTAAGGAAGTGTTTAAAAGTTATTAAATGAAGAGCAAGTTTGTAATTAAAAATCATTATTAGAAATGCACACAGAATATTTGGAAGACTGCTTTTATATCAAGACAGACTGTGGTTCAACTCCCCTTTATACTTAATATATTTTTTATACTTAATATATATTTAATCAGCCAGGATGCACAATGTTAACACTTTCAGTAATGGTTTCACTGTGGAAATATGTTTAATGCAGTGGAAAGATTCAGTATTCCTTTAGTGACTGGGGGGAAAGCCTCAGGAATGTGCAACAAAGAATCCAAATCTGAGTTACATTTAACAAACATTTATTCAAAAAAAGTGGAGCAGCACTAAGAATTCAAAACAGGATTGATCCAATATAGAGAAATGAGAGAACACCAATAGCATGAAGGAAGGCAGGGAGGTTGGAATTAAAGTCAGAAGATGAAAGTGTAGGAATTGAGGATGGGTAACATTCACAGTCTTGGCCTGCGAACATGCTTGCTATCTAATAGTAAAAGAGGCAAATGTCTTCTAATACAGCTCCGACTGCTTGCTGTTAACAAAGCTTAGCTGAACAGAGAATTGCTGTCAACATGAAACTCACCTGTATATTGCCAAAATCTACATTTTCATAATGGAAGTGTGCACATTCAGCCATTTTTGGAAAGTGGCCCTTGGTAAAGGATAACCTGGAACACAAATAACAGATTAGAAGTGAAATATTGTAACGATCAGAGATCACTGCACTAGTTAAATACATATTATATTAAAACCTTGATTTGGATATCTAACAATCCCAAATCAAACAGAATGTGGAGTGTTGCCTATGTGATACAAGAAAACAGTGATGAGAATTCTATGAGGAATGCCAACTATTAAGTGTTATCCGTCACAGGCTTTTAACAGGGGTGTGAATTCCAACCCACTGAAGGCCAGTGCCTAAAGGGAAGACACAGGGACAAGGTGCTCATCCTAATGCCATTTGGGAAAAATCAATCCAGCAGCATGAATAACCTTACACTATTGTCAATATAAAGAAACCAGAATTTTACCTGTGAAAGGAATCACAGTCCATCAGTCCTGAGTTGGTAGATCTGGGGGGGAGAACGTTTTTTTCAAAAAAACATCTAATTTAAATTTTATGCACCCTAAGTGTCTCCAAGCATCCCAACTATAGAAAGTGAATGGTAGAGAGAGGCTATATTTAAGCAGGTGCTGAAGCTGTTTTTAACTCCTACAGCAGATACTCCGGTTGTGAAACAAGGAGACTGTGATCACTACTCACTCTTCCCATGAGAATTTAAGAGGGAAATGAGATTTAGCATCCGGCTTCTCCCTGCTAGAAAATAGGGTCATCAGCTTTTCTATCAGAATCAGCAAGTGATAGATGGGTGTTCTGAATAAATCCATCTATGCTGGGCAGCCTTCTGAACCTTAAATCAATATTATTGGTAAAGAGCCGTCAACTGCAAATCTAGACAGCAGATTATATAGGCCTGCATTCTGCATAACGCAGGAAAAAGAAAGAGATAACTGAACAAAACAGAGGAAAGCAGGAGAGTTAAAGATATAGATAGGATGGCACTTGGAAGAAAGTCAATTTCCAAACCTTGTGTTAGCCAAGTCATATACTTTGGCACTTTTTTCCTGAATTAAAGTTTGTAGACACATTCCTTCTTACACATGAGTATGTTTGTTTTAGGCTTACTTTAGACATCACACCATACCACACAGATAAGAATGCTTATATGTGGCTAATGTCAAGTGTCTAAACTGATAAATTGGGGTTTGTCATCAGCTGGCAGACCAGCCAAAAACCAAATGAGAGGGTGCAAACCATGCTTTATGCCAACCATGGTTTAGTGATATGTCTGAATTGACAAGATCAAAATTAGTTTATTACTCCATCTGTATTTTGAGACCAGTAGTGGCAAATTTAGAAGGTCAGGGTACCTTCATTATAGTCACAATCACAGCCACACCCCCTTCTAAGATTATATAGTGTTAGCCTAATTCCTATAGAGCTGCTGTTTGCCCATCCCCTGCACTTGGCTAATGGCCTCTATCTCCTTGAAATCTCCATTTGAGATCAGGCACTGCAAAAATTATTTCCTGCAGATTCTACTACACAGTAAGTGTGGGTAGATCTTAAAACATTCCATGGTATACATGTCTATTCAGAAATAAGTCTGTGTTTAATGCGGCTTACCTGTATCCAGGTAAGTGGATACAGATTACAGTCTAGGCTTTCTTGTGAGGAAGGGGTAGAGAAGGGTTCATGATGAGAGGCCCCCTTGTGCACACCAACCTGGGAGTAAGCTTACTTGAATACAACTGGGACTTATGCATGTAAACACACAATAATAATTCCAGATTGGATGCAGGTGGGGTGGTGGTGGAGATAATGTCTCTTCCTTTATAAAGGTGCATCACTTTGTTTAAAGTGAACAAAATTGGATGCCTATGATACAAGCACTAAATCTCCCTTCACAGCCATTTTATACCTCCCTTCTATATCTTTATAACAAGCCTGTCAGGTAGCTTAGGCTAAGAGACAGTGACTAGCCCAAGGGAACCAAGTGAGCTTCAGCATGAGCATATGATCAGTAAATCTTAATCACTTTTTGACCCCCTCCATCTGAAATACAATGCCTGGTTTTGCACTGAATGTAGCATTGCCAGCCTAATATCAGCAGGTGAAAGACCTGCAGAAACATAACTCTAACCCCTCCCCCAACATAAACATCCAACTAGATTGAGCTACAAATACACACCCAAACACACAGACACTTCCTCTCTTTCCTTCTGGTTCTGGGCTGAAACAAAACCACACATCTCCCCGCTCCCCATTTTTTTAATTATTTTGGCTGCTGCTGGTTTGGGATCCTGTTCACAAAGACAGAGATTTAGCTACGCTCCCGTGTGCTCTCTCTCTCTCTCTCTCTCTCTCTCTCTCTCTCTTTTATACACACACACACACACACACACACAAATCCTTTGTGTATTTGTCCATGCAGGGCAGATCCCATTGGTCTGCCGCACCTGGCCCTGCTGGGAATGAGCTCTATAGAACTAAGTGGGACTTACTGCTGAGTAGACATATAAAAGATTGTGCTGCCAGTGATTTTAAGAACATTTTAAAGGCTAGGAAGGTATTAATTCATTTTTTAAAATAATGTTGCTAAAAAGAGCTAGGAACTGATGAATGAATATTGCACCCCAACATTATAAGAATGATTGCTCCAAGAGAGTAAGGTACCAATTCAAGAAAGTTTCTAGTTATTGCTTTAGAGCGAAGCCCCCCTCTCCCCAAAAAAAGAGATGTAGGAGTGGGACAATGAGGGAAAGTGGGAAAGGATGTGGGTAAGGCTGAGCTGCGTAACAGCATTTTTCTCTCTCAGTACCTAAAGTAAATGTGCCTTGGATTGCAGCATTACAAGCCATTCCTATGCATGTTTACTCAGAAGTAAGTCCCACTGAGTTCAGTGGGGCTTACTACCAGATAAGTGTATATTTCAATAATAACTGGAGGAAGATGGAATTTCAGTCTCATGGAATTTCATTTGCATCATCAGAGTTTTCAGACCATCTTCCTCCAGTTATTATTGAAATATACACTTATCTGGTAGTAAGCCCCACTGAACTCAGTGGGACTTACTTCTGAGTAAACATGCATAGGAATGGCTTGTAATGCTGCAATCCAAGGCACATTTACTTTAGGTACTGAGAGAGAAAAATGCTGTTACGCAGCTCAGTCTTACCCACATCCTTTTCCACTTTCCCTCATTGTCCCACTCCTACATCTCTCACAACAGATGTTCATCAGCATAAAAGGGGGGGGAATATGGCCTTCTTAGTGGCTGCTTACCCTCTTTCACTCTGATTGGCTCCAATGAACATGAAAGGACAAGGAGCCAAGTGAGAAAACTGTTCTTAGTGGTCAACATGCTCCCCTTTCATGCTGATTGGTTCATAGGAGATACAGGGCTCCAGCTACCAAAGAAGTAAGCTCCAGTAAAGCCATCTCCTCCTCCTCCTCTCTTTCTGTTCCTCCTCCATTATATGGACCTCTAAGGGCTCCCTGTCAACAGCTGGGTCTCTCCCCAGCTGTTCCTTATGTGGCTTGTCTCCTAGCCATTCTCCACCAGCCAGCTCTGTTGACTGGGGACCTGATCCTGTATCCATGCAGAAGGGAGGCCAAGGGGACAGTGGGCAGTCCTCCACACTGGTGCAGATGTAACCATTTGCCATAATTTAGGTCACTCAAGGTCAGGACTGGACAGAGAGAGGGAGGGAGGACATGATCCTACAATCCAGTCCCAATCTCTTAACTAGAGACTGACAGCACCAAATCATTGTGCAAAATCAGATTCAGTTCACTCATTGTTAATCCAAATCAGCTAGTACTAAAAGGTGATTAGAGGGAATAGTACAGAAGTTGGGAGGGGTTGTGACTAATCTCCTGTTCTTTCCTGATTTCCAGATGTAACACATTAAGAAGCACTGAAAGTGTGGGTGGGCTCTCACTTAAAATGAAGCTATTTCCTGTTGCCTTTGGGTAACACTACTTTGTTTGTTTTTAAGCATACAGCAGTAACAAATCAACTGCTTCCTTGGACTCGACGACTGAGAGCCCAGAAGTGGCCACTGAAGTTACAGAAATGATGAGACAAAGCAACTTACTTTTTCACATTCTTCACTTTCATGCTAGCAGTGCTGGCACATGTCCGCAATGGTAGGTCTCCTGAAATCTCAGGGATGTCTGCTCCTCTCGCCTGGGAGGAAAAAAATAAGAGCAGGAAAAAATTTAGATACTTTTAAACAGTAACTTCCCAATAGTTAGGAGACTCCTCTGAATATTACAGACTGGGTAAATACAAAGATACAGTTAAGCTACTTTTAAAAACAGGGGTTTGATCCCAGGCTTCTAAATCCACATTTAAACTTCTAAAAAGCTTCCAAGGAAAGCAGCAAATGCCCAACATTTCTCTCTGTACCAGACCGATAACTGAATCCTGTCTTCACTTGTTTTGCCATGCTCCCAGAATGCAGAGCAGTAAAGATGCAGCTGAATGAATCCTGGATTTGAACCAGAGAGATGAAAGTTTGAAGGATGCTCATTGAATAATCCTTAGAAATGTGAATGCCCAGAAAAAATAGGGGGAAATCAGAGTGCAACAGAGGTACAGAGAGTGGAACACAGAGTTGTCGCAACAAAGCGCTCACCCCAAGACACTTCAAATAAAAGACAGGGGGCGGACACTCTTCTTGTACAAGCTAAATATAGCATTTTGTCTTTGAAGCAAGGTGAGGCATTCTCATGGGAAAACAGGTTAATTTCTCAAGTTGTAACCATATTTCCTCTTCTCTGTGTGACCTTGGAGAAAAAGTCAGTTGAGTCTGCAAGAGATTCCCCTTCCTTGTCTCTCTGAAATGGTCCAGCAGCTTCATTACAACCTGGCTGCTGAACGAGTAAGTCTGGGCTAGGTGCTAATGATGAGGGCAAGCTGCATTCTTCTGTTTCCTCCTGGGGGGGGGGGGAGCTACTGAATCTTTCTCCAGAGACACTAACATGGCTACTCGGCACCAGGTTGACAGGAAGAATCTCCTCTGTGTTCTCACCAGAGCCTTCCCCCAACATTTACAACCCCCTCTCCACTCTCTCATTCATGCCAAAGGTTCTGCATGGGGCTCATGACAGGTGTCTGCTGAATCTGTATTGGCAGAGCACTCCACAGGACTGGACCGATGACACTAAAGGCTTGGGTTCCTGTTGTCAGATGAACCATTGGGATGACCAATGATGTTCTGGTAGATTATCTCAGCAAATGAACTAGGATATAAGGGTTCAGGTGGTTCCTAAGGTATCCTAAGTTTTTCAGGGCTTTGAAAACTAATACAAGGACCTTAAACCTGGCATGGTAGTGGATGGGTAGCCAATGCAGATGTTTTAACAATGGTGTCACATGTTGCCAGCCATATGCCCTCATCAGCAGCCTGGCTGCCACATTCTGCACCAGCTGGAGCTTCCCAGCCATGGCCAAGGTCAGCCCCACATAGAGATCATTACAGTATTCCAGCCTTGAGGTTATCAATGCATGGAGTACAGTGGTCTGGCTATACCTGTCCAGGAATGGCTGTAGCTGCTGAACCAGACAAAACTGGTAAAAGACACTCCTAGCCACAGAGAACACTTGAGCCTCTAAGGACAGAGATGTATTCAAGAGTATTCCCAAGCTATACACTTGCTCCTTCAGAGGGAGTGCAAGCCCATCCAGAACAGATAACTTGCCATGAGTTCACTACCCCATGAGCCCACTAGGTAAGTTACAGCAACTTCACTGAAAACGTATCAACTACTATCCCCAAGGAACTCAGTCTAAATGAAGCCTAAATCCTTGAGGAAAGCAGTAGCAGCAAACTAAAAGTTTTTTATAAGCCAATGGCCACATCTGCGTATCATGCTAAACCATGCTTATCTTCCTTCCCTCCTACAGTGCAGGCTACAGTGCATGCCACCACACTAGTTAACAACAGCTTACATTATCTCAGCATATTCTATAGTAGGAGGATCAGAGGAGCATGAATTACTTTGCATGACAAAAGTTCCTACCTGTCTCCTCTCACCTCCTTGCATGGAAAGGACTCAATTTATTTTGCTTACTTTCCAACATTTTAACCCCCTCCAAGACAGCCATCAAAAGTTATCATTCTAGATCTGTATGTTTTTATCATATTTTAGATTAAATATTCAGCAACAACATATTTTTAAAACACCAAAAGACTCTACAAGATACACACCATCACCTTCATGTGAAGGTCAAATACATGCATCACTTTGGTTTCAAATTGGCTTGAACAAAATGGACCATTGGTCTCACCTGAAGGGTGATTTTCATATGAGGACGGACATCACTGCGGGTATTGGTTCCACCTATCGTGCGAAGGCAAGAATGTTTTTTGAAGTCAAGACTAGGGGCGTCAAGCCCCTCCCACTCTCCAGTTCATTCGCAGCGAGTCTATAGAGAAAAATCTAAATACAAGAACAGGGCCAACAGGCCTGCCAGCAGGAAAATAACATGCATAATAACATGACTCAACATAGCGATATGACAGAACTAGCAGTCTTGACTTCACTAGTAACTTTAAATACAATAGCGTAACAGTAATATATAACATCTTAGTAAAATATCTATACATCCTCCAACTGGGAGGGTTGTGATGTCCATCCTCATATGAAAATCACCCTTCAGGTGAGACCAATGGTCCATTTTCCATATGAGGCTGGCCATCACTGCGGGATGTACCAAAGCAGCCCATAATAGGAAGGGACCACCCACATGCTAATCGACATTAAGAACCTGTTGCAACACTCGTCTGTCAAAAGAGGCATCGGCAGAGGCATAACAATCTATTTTATAATGCCTTATAAACGAGTGTGGAGTAGACCAAACAGCAGCCCTGCAAATATCAGCAACAGGAGCATTAGTAGCAAAAGCAGCTGAAGTGGCAGCTGACCTAGTAGAATGAGCTGTTATACTAGCTGGAACTGGCAACTTAAGGGACTCATATGCTAAGGTAATACATGCCCTTAACCAACGGGATAAGGTAGAATTGGTTACTTTATGCCCCATAGACCTTGGATGAAAGGATACAAACAGAGACTCCGTTCGTCGAATCTCCTGGGTCCTAGACAGGTAGGTCTTGAGAGCCCTCCGAACATCCAACGAATGCCAAGCCTTCTCTAGAGGATGAATGGGGTTCGGGCAAAACGAAGGGAGTACAATGTCCTGATTGCAATGGAAAACTGAATTGACCTTGGGACGGAAGGATCAGTTTTCAGCACAACAGAGTCCTTGTGAAAGACACAGAGATGGAGGGCAGCAGACAATGCGCCCAGTTCCAAGACCCGTCTGGCAGAAGTGATGGCGACCAGGAACAAGACCTTGAAGGACAGTAGATGTAAAGGCACAGTCCTAAGGGGTTCAAACGGAGGGCGTTGTAAAGCTTAAAGAACCTTGGACAGACTCCATGAGGGAAAACGGTGAACTACGGCCGGTGAACGTAAAGCAGTGCCTCTGAGGAAGCATTTAATGAACGGATGTGAGGAAATAGGGGCACCAGTGGATGACACTGAGAGAATGGACGACAGAGTGGACGCATGTCGACATAGAGTGTTGGGTCCAAGTCCCATCAGAAAGCCACTATGGAGATATTGCAGCACCTGATGCATAGTGGCCTGGGATGGATCGCAGTGGTGAGACTGGCACCACTTGGAGAAAGCCACCCAAGTATGTTGATAAATACAGGTGGTAGATGGTCGTCTCGAGGCTAAAATAATATCAATAACCGCGTCAGACAGGCCAGCCGACCTCAAATGTCCCCGTTCAAATGCCACGCTGTTAGATTGAGCCAAGTGGGGTCCTGATGCCATACCCTGGGATAGAAGATCTGGCCTGACAGGAAGAGTCCAAGGATCCATCACCGACATTGCAAGAAGATCTGAGAACCACGGTCGGCGTGGCCAATATGGTGCTATCAGAACCAGTTGTGCCCTCTTGCTCCGCGCCTTCCGCAGTGTTTTGGCTAACAGCGGTATTGGAGGGAAGGCGTACAAAAGACCCTCTGGCCACGGTATTGACAGAGCATCCACTGCTTCCGCTGTTGTGTCCAGGTATCGAGCAAAGTACCTGGGAAGCTGGTAATTGCGACTGGAAGCAAACAGGTCGATTGAAAAGACGCTGAACTGACGCTGGAGACGCTGGAAAATGGTCGGATGAAGTTTCCATTCGCCCGGAAAGACCTGTTGTCTGCTGAGCCAGTCTGCTGTCACATTCCAAATCCCTCTGAGATGCTCTGCTTTTAGGGATTGAAGATGTTGTTCTGCCCAGACGAAGATGATGGAAGCTAGGTCCTGCAGAGGACGGGACCTGGTGCCCCCCTGTCTGTTCAAATGTGACTTTACACACGTGTTGTCCGTTCGAATGAGGACATGGTCCAAAGGGAACAGAGACTGAAAATGAAGTAGAGCTAAGTGGACCGCCTTGAGCTCCAGCCAATTGATGCTCTGAGCCTGCTCTGCTGTGGACCAGACCCCCTGAACGAACTGGGAGTTGCAGTGTGCTCCCCAGCCCATGAGACTGGCATCCGTGGTGACAACAATCCTGCGTGGTTCTCTGAACGGAGTGCCCCTGGAGAGATGTTGGACCCTCGTCCACCAGCGGAATGAAAGGCGCAGCGCGGGGCTCAGATGAACTGTGCGATGATTGGAGTTGGCAATGTCCTGTTGAAAAGGCAACAAAGCCCACTGAAGGTGGCGAGAGTGGGCTCGAGCCCATGGCACAATATGGATGGTAGAGATGAACATTCCGAGCGCCCTGGCTAGAAGCATGACGTCTGCTGTTGTTTGTTGCATCAAGGACCTCACGATGTTTGTGATGGCAGTTATGCGATCTGGAGACAGAAACACCATCGCCTGCAGGGTGTCCAACATTGCCCCTAGATGAAGTAGGTATTGGGCCGGTTGAAGATGGCTTTTGTCAAAGTTGACAAGCCAGCCGTAGGCCTGCAAAACATTGAGGGTGAGCGTTAAGTGACGATGAGCCAGCTCCTCAGAGCTCGCCCGTATTAAAATATCGTCCAGATATGGGTAGAGATGGAACCCTTGAATCCGGAGGTAAGCCACTAAGGTGAGGAGTACTTTGATAAAAACTCGTGGAGCAGAGGAGAGGCCGAAAGGCATCACTCTATATTGAAAGTGCTGGGGGCCAAAAGCAAACTGAAGGAATTTTCTGTGGGCTATGCAAATGGGGACATGGAGATACGCTTCCTTTAGGTTGATAGAAACCAGGAAGTCTCCTTCTTGCAGGCTTTCAGTAATGGAGTGGAGGGATTCCATTTTGAACCTGCGGTATGTTACAAAACAGTTGACGAACTTGACGTCCAATACCGCCCTCCATGACAAATCTCGTTTGGGCACAGCAAATAGGAGGGAGTACACCCCTTCCGACCTCTCTGTTGTTGGGACTGGCTCTATCGCCGCTATGTCCAAGAGGTGATGTATAGCTGTCTGCATGATGCTGTGCCTGGCCAGTGCCCTGGGACAAGGGGATGGATGGAATTTGTCTGGTGGGGTCGCCCAAAACTCTATTGCATAGCCAGAACAAAAAAGGTCCCTGATCCAGGCGACCTTAGTCAGACGCAGCCACTGGTCTCCAAACATAAGTAGTCTGCCACCAACAGGAAGTGCATTAGTACTGTTTGCGCTGGTGAGACCCTCCCCTATATGAGGACGATGAAGTACCTCTGCGCCCTTGGTACTGACCTCTGCCCTGGATATGTCGGTTCCAGGTTCCCCTGAAGGCGTTGGAGTCATAGGATTGGAAATCGCGGCCTCGGCCTCCTGGCCGCGTTCCTCGAAAGGGCTGGTTAGTGCGAAAGGAGGGAAATTGCCTAAAAGGTCTATGATCGACGTGCTTGACAGTGGCCAAAACCGGTTTGTGAGCATCTTTAGGATCAACCAGCACTGCCTTTAGAGCTTCCTCGCCGAAAAGTAAAGATCCGGAGTAAGGAGCCCTAGAAAGATTCACTCTGGCTGTAGAGTCAGCTTGCCAGTGGCGAAGCCAGAGGGTCCGTCGAGCAACTATCTGAGCCGTCATGGCTCGTGCCCCCAGTTGAGTAGCATCCAAAGTGGCATCAGCTACAAACGCCGCTGTCTTGCGCAACTTTATCAGTGACCTTCTGAGAGAGACAGGATCAGGGTTAGGGTCCTCTAGAAGATCATCCAGCCACATCATTGCTGCTCTGGAGAAGACGGAAGCTGATGCGGAGGCACGCATGGAGAAAGCAGTGGCCTCATGATTTTTGCGGAGAGCGAAATCCAATCTTTGCTCAGTAGCATCCTTTAGTTGGGATTCTCCTTCCCTAGGCAAAAGAGATCGTGAAACTAGGCTAGCGATCGGTTCGTCTATGCCGGGGACGGCTAGCTTGGTGGCAAAGTCAGGAGCTAGGGAGTAAAGTTTGTCAGACAGGTTCTTGAAGCAGCGCATTTGGAATGGATGAGACCATTCTTCGGTGGCCAGTTTGGCAATGGGATCCGGCACCGGGATGTAGTGCTCAGTTGGTGCAGGGGATTTGAGAACCCTGGCCCCTTTAATAGCTGGAGCGGTAGTTGTTGGAGGCGCAGCTTGGAGACCAAGGACGTTAACTACCCTGCGCGCTAGAGGCTGATAATCGGAGGCATTAAACAAGCGATACGATGTATCCTCCTCATGTTCCGAATAGTCACTCCAGTCGTCTCCTTCAGGGTGATCAGCAAAGGTTGACTCCTCCCCATATGAGGCTTCATCGATACATCTGCCTCTAGCTACGTCAAAGGGATTTGGGGAGCAGGAAGGGTTTGCCTCGTGACACACACGTTGGTCCATAGTGCGTTGAGGTATGGCGGGAACTTGTGGTGGGGACTGCATTTGAGTGAAATATGACAGCATGCCCTGAAGTTGTGAGAGAAAATCATGGGACAGCTGCAGTCCCGTTTAAGCCGATGTTTGTGCCTGAGTAGGTGGCTCCGTGGGTTGAGCCGGAGGATAAGCCCTGGGCGGCAACATGGAAGGAGGCTGGCTAAGTGTTAGCTGAGTAGGAAAACCAGCAAAGTCCTCCTCGTCAGAGGAAGCAGTGGGGGAATGAAATATATCCGTTAGCTGTTCCTGAGCTGCTGTGGTGGGGGTCGGCCCAGAGGCATAGCGTGGACGCTTGGGTTTGCTGTGGCTGGAAAGATGTTTAGTCTTAGCCAGTGCTTTGGCATGCTTAGTCTTAGTTGCCTTAGATGGTTGTGGCTTGGCTGTCTGAGACATGTCTGGCTGTTCCGCCATCTTATATTCACTATGGGTGCAGTACACGGCCACAGCGGGGGCAGAATGTAGAGACCCAAACAGGCACAGTACACGACCACAGAGGGGGTCAGAATGCACTGGCAGATGGCTAAGTACACGGCCACAGAGGGGGCAGAATGCACTATGGGATCAGCGTCAATATAATGCAGACTAGATTTCAGGCTTGGTACACGGCCACAGAGGGGGCAGAATGTACAGTATAGACTTCAGGCTTGGTACACGGCCACAGAGGGGGCAGAATGTACAGTATAGACTTCAGGCTTGGTACACGGCCACAGAGGGGACAGAATGTACGATTCAACAGCTTGTGCACAGCATCACAGTCTTAGCACACGGCCACAGATGGGGCAGAATGTACAGGTCAACAAGTTGTGCACCTAGCGCCAGAGCCAGCAAGGTTCAAAACTCTAAAGCACAGTCACAGCGATAATGAGGCAGCCACCGAAGTACAGGTGCTAGCTGTCAGCTAGTTGTCAGAAGCCGCAGCAGTAGTCGTGTGATAGAGGAGTCCAAAGAGCTAAGGAGTCCTATCTTACACGTACGTACAGGGAGCCCTTGTCAGCTAAGCCCCCTTTATTCAATATAGATGGGAAAGGGAGACAGACAAAATGGCGCCCGCAAAAAAGAGCGGGAAAACAATGCAATCAAAAATGGTGGCTACGGAGAAGGAGCAACGGCGGGCACTGAGGGGCAGCAAAAATGGACTGCCAGTAACGGCCGCCAAAGCGTGCTACAGCTGCGAGGGAGAGAATCGCGGCTGTAAAAGCCAGGCAGGTGAGACTCAGGAGGGGAGGCAGAACGGCCGGGGAAGGACCGTAGCAGCTGAGAGAGAGTAGGAAAACAAGCCAAAGCCGCTGACAGAGAGACCGTCGCGGCGCGCTTTAAGCTGCAACGGCAAGTCAGTAGTCAGAGCAGTTCAGGAGAAAGGAGATCTGCAGCTGCAGTCTCCCGGCTGAAAAGGAACCGCAATGAGAAAAGCCGCGGCCGTACGAGGCAGGCGGCAACCCAGACGGCCAGGCACTAAAACAAAGAGCGCCGCAAGGGCTGGCTCCTTTGAGACAGGCAGGGAGCTGCCGCCACAAGCTCCCGCCTGGGGAGAACGAAAGAATCGCAGACGCGGTCTCTAGCAGAGCCGTGGGCAAAAACCTGGGTAAATGAAATTGACCCGGACAAGGGAGAGCGCGGGGAGCTGCAGCCGCAAGCTCCCGCCTGAGAAAAACAAAAGAACCGCAGCCGCGGTCTTTAACAGGGTCTTTGGGCTAGAACCTGGGAAAATTAAATTGGATTCGCCAGAAATACGAAAAAGACAGTGTTAAACACGAGACAGAGGGAAGGAAGGAACGTGGGAGACACACACACAGCCAACCTCCACACCCTGTCAGACAAATACAGCAACAAAACACACAGAGACTTAGCTAAAACTACGCTATCTGTATATCAATCTTGTTCGTACAAAGGCAAGAATGAACTGGGGAGTGGAAGGGGCTTGACGCCCCTAGTCTTGACTTCAAAAAACATTTTTGCCTTTGCACGATAGGTGGAACCAATACCCGCAGTGATGGCCGGCCTCATATGGAAAAAAGATGGCTAGAACACCTTCATGCAAATTCTACAGCACCATAACCTACCACAAATGAACACACATGCTCTGCTGATGCAACCCTGTTTCTCCCACGCAGTACACCTTACTCTTCCATTATGTCAACTATCTCTCCCCACCTCACCCCGTTACTGTGCCTTTCTAAACTAGTCACTGACCCATTTAGTATATACAATCCTAAAGGATCAGCCTTCTCATTCTCTCTGAGAAAGCGAGAGAAACACAGAGTTCTCACTAACCACTAAAACAGCGTGTTTCTATGTAGTTGTGAATGAGGTAAATTAAAAGAATTGCAGACAGTAAATTTATTTGTGAGGGACTTTGTGTATTCAAGAGCTTAGATGTGAACTCCCCAAAACTCCACATTCTGAAAATTAGAGCCTCGCAGGACCAAGACTCTTCATTCCATATGGCACTAATGTGTTACAAACATGTATCAAGATCATGCCTGCCTCAGCACCCTGGCACTGAATCAGTACCTTAGGGGAAACATATGAACCATAAAATTGCTGCATAATACCTTTCATATTACAGTATTCAGCCCATCCTGTCCTACTGCCAGGATGCCAACAGCACGGTTGTTCTTAAACGGAGTAATTACTTGCTTGCTTATTTATTTATTCATAATTGCTGATTAGTAGTAGTTACAGTAGTAACAGTAATAATAATCATTGTTGTTTATTATTACTATGAATTACCTTTGTACACCTCTCATCCAGCCAAGTTCTCTCGGCAGCCTGCATTATATTTTGCATTACTTCAAATGACTACAGGCTAGCTGTAGATTATTTTTTTATTTATGTACTGCTGTGTTGTGCACCAGAAGATAACAGGCATGGGTATGAAAATAAGTAGTCTCACTAAAGTAAATACAGCGAACTGAATTGGAACATATTAGAATAATATGTTTTCCTATTTCTGGACTTTTCACCAGTGGACCATCCTGGGTTCTTCAAAATAAAAGGACTTCTTCCTTTCTGTGATTAATTCATGTTTTAAAAGATGTAGAAGAGTCATGAATAGTACATACTGTCCTCCATATACAAGGAACAATCTTACTTCTCTTAATGAAAAGTCTCGTTATGAATAACTCCTCCTATCCATTGCTACAGATACCATAATGTAAAAATGGAGGGTAGTTCAGAAATGAAGCAGAATATTGTGACCCAATTGCATATTCCAACGGAGAAATAGTATTTAACTGTAGATAAGATAATTTTTATCCATGAACCAGCAAAAGAAGTAAGGGAAAAGGTATCTTAAACAAGATGAAAAAATGGAAGTTTTTCTTGCTAGAAACTTCTGTTTGATGTTGGCAGTGGAGGACACTCTCTTATAGGAATGACGACAGTGGGAATAGCATGCCAAACTAATCATACAAGCTGTACTTTTTATGTGGTGTTAAAGACTTCCTCAGTCTTGTGCCTCTCATCAAGACCTATCCCAGATTTGTTTAGCTCATGCCTTTTGATTTAATTGTGCTTGATCTTGGCAGAAATACCAGGAGCACCTGTCTTAATTCAAATTAACAGACAACAGAATATGTAATAATCTTGGAAACTTTAACACTGTAAGAACACATTTGTTATTGCAAAAAGCCCTCATGAAACATCCCTCTGTAGCATACATTAACAAAGATAACAATAGCTGTACTGAAATCTATTTCTCCAACGCGCAGCAAGTAATGTAAAAAGGGAATTAACCTACTTACTGATTAAGACATTAGTACTGCTTGGGTTCCTTTTCCATCTACACTTTATTTAATATCTTTCCAACTAATTGGTTATTTAGATAAGAACCTCATCTTTTCCTTAACCAGAACTGAAGCTTGATGCTTTTCTGCAGGAGCTCAAAGGTTCCAATTCCAACACATTAAAAATCTGCTGCCACTAGCCTAGAGAATGAGTATCACACATTCCAAATAAAGAAACATTTTATTATGTTATTGGGACAGTAAAATCCAAAGTCATCTGGGTGACTCCCAAAGCTACCACAAGTAAGTCTTCCTAATCCCCCCCCCCCCGGAAAAAAAAAATGCTCGGCATGTTTTTAGGTAAGTTAGACCAATGGGTCTAAGTTAGAACAATAGATGGAAGAGAACCAGGTCCTGTTGTCAATTGTGACTGGCTTTTGCAGGGGACATTACACAATTATCTTATTCAAAAGTACACTTGAAATCAACTAAAAAACCTATATGTTGTATTAGTTGATCTCTCATCTGCTGCTTCTTATACAGCAGGTTTACTTTGTATGCACTAGCAATGAGAATGTTACCTTTTTTGACCCACAACATTGTCAACTGCCAATTTTATTTATTTATTTATTAGATTTTTATACCGCCCGACTAGCATAGCTCTCTGGGCGGTGTACAACAAAGTGCAAAAATATACAAAAATTCCATAGTAAAATACAACAACAATGTAAAAGAATAAGAAAACTAAAAGCAATTACAACACATATTAAAACTAAATTAAGTTAGATTAAAATGCCTTAGAAAAGAGGAAGGTTTTGACTTGGCGCCGGAAAGACAGTAATGTCAGCGCCAAGCACACCTCATCAGGGAGACTGTTCCACAGTTCGGGGGCCACCACTGAGAAGGCCCTAGTTCTAGTTATCACCCTCCGAGCTTCTCTATGAGTCAGAACTCGGAGGAGGCCCTTCGATGTAGAACGTAGTGTATGGGCAGGTTCATATCGGGAGAGGTGTTCCAGCAGGTATTGTGGTCCCGCACCGTATAAGGCTTTATAGGTTAAAACCAGCACTTTGAATCTGGCCCGGAAGCATATTGGAAGCCAGTGCAAGCGGGCCAGAACAGGTGTTATGTGTTCGGACCACTTGGTCCACGTTATCAGTCTGGCCGCCGAGTTTTGCACAAGCTGTAGCTTCCGGACTGTCTTCAGAGGCAGCCCTACGTAGAGCGCATTGCAGTAATCCAATCGCGAGGTTACCAGAGCATGTACCACTGATGTGAGGTCCTCCCTGCTCAGGTAGGGACGTAGTTGGGCTACCAACCGAAGTTGGTAGAATGCATTCCGTGCCACCGAGGCTACTTGAGCCTCCAGTGACAGGGAAGGATCTAAAAAGACTCCCAGACTACGAACCCGCTCCTTTAGGGGGAGTGTAACCCCGTCCAGGACAGGGTGTATATCCACCACCTGATCAGAGAAACCACGCACCAACAGCATCTCAGTCTTGTCTGGATTGAGCCTCAGTTTGTTAGCTCTCATCCAGTCCATTATCGCGGCTAGGCAACGGTTCAGCACATTGACAGCCTCACCTGAAGAAGATGAAAAGGAGAAGTAGAGTTGCGTGTAATCAGCGTACTGATGACAACGCACTCCAAAACTCCTGATGACCGCACCCAACGGCTTCATGTAGATGTTAAAAAGCATGAGAGACAGAACTGACCCCTGTGGGACTCCACGTTGGAGAACCCACGGTGTCGAGCAGTGTTCCCCAAGCACTACCTTCTGGAGACAACCCGCCAAGTAGGAGCGGAACCACTGCCAAGCAGTACCACCAACTCCCAACTCCGCGAGCCTCTCCAGAAGGATACCATGGTCGATGGTATCAAAAGCCGCCGAGAGATCAAGGAGAATCAACAGAGTTACACTCCCTCCGTCGCTCTCCCGACATAGGTCATCATACAGGGCGACCAAGGCTGTCTCAGTGCCAAAACCGGGCCTAAAACCCGATTGAAATGGGTCTAGATAATCAGTTTCATCCAACAGCGCCTGGAGCTGGCCAGCAACCACTTGTTCCAAGATCTTGCCCAGGAATGGAACGTTCGCTACTGGTCTGTAGCTGTTGAAATTTTCTGGGTCCAAGGAAGGTTTTTTCAGAAGTGGTCTCACTGCCGCCTCTTTCAGACGGCCAGGGACCACTCCCTCTCGTAAAGAGGCATTTATCACTTCCCTGGCCCAACCAGCTGTTCCATCTCTGCTAGTTTTTATAAGCCAAGAGGGGCAAGGATCTAGTACCGAAGTGGTTGCACGCACCTGTCCAAGCACCTTGTCCACGTCCTCGAGCTGAACCAACTGAAACTCATCCAATAAAACATGACAAGACAATGATATTTTAAAATCTGAATCAGGGTTTCCCAAATTTCTTAGTTCATTGATCCCTTGAGCTCATAAAGCTGTTAACAACACCTATCCATATTCTTAGGATTGTAAATGAAATAAAGGCAAGAAATATCAATATAGAATCAACATTTATTAAAAATCAATAATCGTTACTAGGAATTACAACATGTAAAATTAAGGAACAAAAGCAAGTGAAAATAATATAACCATCCTTTTTTATCGTCTCCAATGAGATAGATGGCCCTGATGGGCTTTAACAAGTATATGAATATTGAGTTGTAGGTTTGTGAGTTTGACTCTTAAGTCACTACATTCTTAGATGCTCGGCCTGTTTATCTGTTTGTTCAAAAGAGCACTAGCGTGGCTGAATCCAGCGTCAACTATGTATGAACTTGGAAATGCCAGCAGAAATGGGTAAAAAGCTGCCCAAAGGTTTGGGTATTTGGCAGCAGTTTTCTCCCTGCTCCAGGAACCACGAAAGCGCTTACCATTGAAAAGTGTTTTTGCCTCAAGTTCCCTGCTCATTTCTGAGGCTCACTGTTCCTAATTACATTTTTTGCACTATATCTTGTAAACGTCTTTTCCACCCCATGTCCCTTCTTGGACCCTAAGTCTTTATTCACACATTATGGATCCTAGCTGAAAGAGAGGTTAATGCAAACTGAAAATCACTGCAACATTATGGAACATTTAAATGATCGCTAGCCATGCTCCAGGCCATGTATTAATGGGACAGGATCACCAGGCATCATCGTCATTTCCTCCTCCTCTTACTGATATGTATTCAAAAGATGGAATGCTTTTCACAATACTCACGTCTCTAAAGTGATGAATGCAATGGGGGAGGCAGTAACACACTCTATAAAATACCAGACAACAGCATTTTATGGACTACAGGCATATAACGCAGTGATGCTTTACCATTGCACTGAGAGTCTCTTCCCAATCTGGTCTTTCGCGGGGATGAATGCTTCTCTGAAGTTCTGGCACAAAATCATCCTCTTCTGCATGCAACGAGGACTTCATCATCCTAGAGTGAAAGGGTATAGGCATTAGATAAATTCCAGATTATGAGCAAAGTTTTGATCATTTTGAACATTCTACTATTCACCTTCATACCCAATATCCTATCATCCTGCAAACCTGGTCCTACTTTTTATTTTAATTTTGTAAGCCTGTTTGTAACTGACCTCTCTAGGCTCACACTAGTAAACACTTCTCCTAAGAGCAGCAACTCATTTTTAAACTGTTTTCCCCTTCCAAAAAAACAAACTTTGTGAATGGGGAAAGTGTAGTAACTTAGATCCCAACAGAGCAGCAAGACAAAACCAATTATGATTTCCACACCCACAAGTTCAATTGTGTCCCTCTTCTAATGGAAGATTATTTGATCAAGCAAAGGTTTCTGAAAGTAGGAGATGGAGGCTATTTTCATCAACTCCTCTTTCCTTTTGCAGCCCACTCATATCTCCAGAGGTTTGGGGGATCCTTTGAAACAGCATGGGAAATAGCAGCAGTGTTTGTGTATGTGTGCAGGGGACCATTACACAAATCATCTTATGTATTATTTATTTATTATTTGATTTATATCCTGCCCTTCCTCCCAGCAGGAGCCCAGGGCGGCAAACAAAAGGGCTAAAAACACATAAAAACGTCATAAAAACAGACCTTAAAATACACCAAAAGAAAACAACTTTAAAAACATTTTTTTAAAAGCTTTAAAAACATCTTTAAAAAAAAATCTTCTGGTGGTTAATAAATAATAAAATAAAGTTACACTGAGACCCAAACAAATGACAGTGAAAAGGAAGTATAGATCACAAAACTATTATTTTGATTAAATAAATTCAAAGTGAGCAAATCTGTACTTAGTCATATAATATTATTTTACATTACAGAGTGTCATAGGGAAAAAATGGATTCTGCTCCCTAGGCGCTTACAATTTAACAGAGACAATGAGAAAATCACACAAAGCATGGGTTTGCACAGAAAGGTAAGTTATAACAAATAACTGTAAGGGCGCTTCTCCACTAGGCCTATCTCAATTCAGTTTACATTAGTTTGTAATGGGAATAGAAAATCTGCCTTGGCCACAAGTTGTACAGAGCTGTGGGGCTGTTTTTAATGGCCCTTCTCCTTTATTTCCTTTATTAATGCCGTCTATGGCGCAAATTGTGCAAGAGAAGCCATGTCTCTAATGACATGTGTGAAAATCACCCTGAAGTTGTGGGTACAATGATCAGAGCAATGTCTGAAGGCATGACATTATGCCAGCATTGCTGGCAGATATATTAACACAACTATTTCAGATCAAGATGCCAGTTATGTTAATATTTCTCTCCAGTCCACACTGCCTTGTGTTAGAGGAAGAAATATTTCAATATGACCCTTTTAATTATTCTGAGTTATGCTGTGAATAACAATGTTTTCATCAGCAAGAATAAGAAGAACTTCAAAGACTTGGTACTGTGTATTACAGATTCAATTCAGGATATATATTTTTTAAAGGCTAGGATCTAAAATGGTCCATGGGTACTTAAATAATTTCACCTGAAAGGCTAGTACACGACATAGAATGGAGCTGTCGTGGTTAGCCATGTTTTAAGTTTTGGGAAAAAATCCGTCTCAGAACCCATTAAAAAGTGCTAGAAGAACAATGACTAACGTCATTTATGTTGGTGCTAATGAAGGAAAGTAGAATAATGAAGTGCCCCTGCTATTAGCCATACACAAGAAATGAGGCACTGTTGAAAGCAAGCTGAGGCAGTCTTCATTAGCTAAGAGAAACCAAGGAAAACAGGCAGAACCAATTTGGTTCAAGCTCAGGATTCATTTCTTAATTGCATCAGAAAAAATTGATAAATCAACAGGAACAATATGCCCGGTAAAATGAATAACTTACAATTGATGAAGTTATGTAAATATAAATGAGTAAATAATTCCTGTTGCCTTTTCATAAGAGATCTATTTCTCATGGACACATTAAAAATTTGAACCAAGGAAGGCCTAGTTCATAATTCACACTTATTCATCTCCCGGGGAACAAATGGGACAAATTGTTCCCCTCTTAAAAACCATTTGAAGCCAATCCACAAAAAGTTGCTGGTCCACAAAAATTATACTAGCCTACCTCTGATACATTTACAGTGCAAACCAATACATATCTACTCAGAAGTAAGCTCCACTGGGTTCAATGGCACTTATTCCCAGGTAAATGTGTATTGGGTTGCAGCCTTAGTCAATTGTGGCATAGCTAATAGCCTGAAAGAACAAAACCAACTATTTTCCAGTTTACAACATCTTCCCTATTTGGTTGGCAACAGGCAATTTTTACTTACCCACTTGCCTTGACTGCCTATGGGCATGATAGGCCTATGAGACAAATGGTAACTGCCAGCATCCCTATAAATGTACTGAAAGACAGCAGGCTGCTAAGCTAGTTTCTAAAACAGCAAAAGGCAATTCTAATAATTTCACAACCACTAAATCTACATACAGATGAAGAAAAAATCTGAACTAGAAAACACACTTGACAAGAAAAAGAACGAGCCATACTGGATTATGAACATAATCTAGAATAGAGGTGGTTCAAGGAACAGCTTTCACAGAGTATAATTTCCCAGAAACAGCATTAACACGTATTATTTGCTACAGAAGAAGGGTCCATCTGCACAGCTATCTGGCTGCAGGGCAAATGTCTGAAACTCTACATGTCTAGAGCAGTCAGCAGTGAGAAGTGAATTGCCAGCATACAAACACTTTTTAAAAGTACTGAATTATCTATTACAGCTCCTAAAGCCACAGACAATAAAGAACAGTGATTTAATTAATAACCAGGGGTATATCGTGTTAATTAGATATTTAATCAACAGACTACTGAAGCAAAAATTCAGTGACAAATCCTTCAGAATTTCACAGAAACGCCATGATTCAACATCTTTAAACAAAAATGTTAAATATCTCCTGCTGCCTTGGTGAACTTAGTTACTTAGCCTTTCACTCAAATTATTTTTAAATATTTTATTTAAAAGCATATCCTGCCATATCCAGAGGGCTTCTGACAGTAAGTGCCTGTAAAAAGATTTTCTATTACTTACTTTAAAACTTCACCTATAAGTTTACTCTAGTAGAATACTTCTCATGTATACTACATGAATATAAATTTATCCCTGTCTCACCAGTACATAATGACTATTTTCTAGATTTATTATAAATTCAGGAACCACCAAAACAGTCAACTATAATGGCATCAGGCTGCTGTTCATCATTTTGTCAAAACTATATTTCACAAGCATGTACACTAACGCAAGGTCATTATTAAAGTGAACCAAAGAGCTAAAGCGTTTTAAGCATTAAGATAAATTTTGCTTTTTAGGATCTTATATCTTGTTTCTCCCATCAATATGTTAATAATACCGCTACTTTCTTCTTCCTTTACAATCATGCTACTAGGTTCAGTTCAGTCAACATTATTAGCCATTGTATTTTATTTATTATCTTTATATCCCACCTTTCCTCCAAGTAGTTCAAGGTGGCACACATGGTTCTCCTTATTTTATCCTAAGAATCCTATGACAGAGGTTAGGCTGAAACACAGTAATGGGACCAACACTCTGTGTTGCTCAGACTTATGTCTGAGCTAGGATTTGAACCCTTGTCTCCCTGGTCCAATCATCTACCTGCTTGGCTCTTTTCGGGAGCCTTCAACAACTAACTATAAAGTCACATTTTTAAATATATAAATGTATATTAGTACCTCAGGTTTATTACAGTGGCATGCTACCTTTGCAGGTGGAAGGACCATAGCTCAGTGGTAGAGCATCTGCTTTTGCATGCAGAAGATCCCAGGTTCATTCCTTGGCATCTTCAAGTAGAGCTGGGAATTTTCAGTCTGGAAAACTGGAAAGGTGCTGCCAGTGAGTGTGGGAAACACTGAGCTAGATGGATGCATGACTTGGCATAAGGCAGTTTCCTATGCTTCAGGTGAACCAAGCAAAACTAAGATAGGAAGTTATAGCTCATTTCCAGTCCTATGCCATTTCAACAGTTCAACAACTGAGTGGGGGAGAGAAAGAACTGCAACACACTTCCAACGTAAAAAGCAGTTCTATTAGCAATTCATATTTTAGGAGAAACAAACATTCCTAGAAATAGGAACATTTATTAAAATTGTTACTCCCAGTCTTTTCAACATTTACTTCTGCAGTGAATTTCTCTAGTACAATTTCATCATTTCTATGTACACATAACAAAATATCACACAGAGACAGTCACAGACAGATGCTCATGCAACTCTACCTGTACTTTACAAGAAACACAGGCCATAAAGTGTGTGATCTTTGTACTAGAAGCAATGGAAGCCCCTACATTAGAAAAATCACTTCCTGCATGCTTGAGGGTAAACAGCTTACACAAGACAAACACAACATGTTCTGAATCATTTTTTAACCTGCTTCCTTTCAAGATTAGCAATCTAAGTATTCTTCTAAATAATGGTTCTGCATAAATCATTATGAAATAAGCACTATGTGTTAAAGGCATAATTGCCAGCAACTCTTCTAGGAGTGTAATTAGAAAAAGAATAGAGGCTTTAGCTCCTCTCTAATGAATCCGTTATTTGATAGGAGAAAAACATAAAACTCCCCCCTCCCAAACATCTACACTGACATTATACCCATAACTTTGTTATAATCCAGTCCACACAGTGTTGCTGCCAGCAACCCTGAGAAGCCTTTGGACTCAGGCATTGCAGTCGCAAGATTAGTGGTCTCAGCAATGATTGCCTGGTTGCTGGTTAGCTCTTGGATAGTCCCCCCCCATCACCCCTTGGGCCACAGAAGTAGAGGAAACTGCGTGCCCAGCAGTAATTTCAGGGCCAATAGAGAACTGCCTAGTTAGCCATGTAGGTTTAGTTGGGAGGACTAAGCCTCACATAAGCCCATTCCTCGATCAGTACCTGAGAGCCAGAAAAGGGTGGAGCCTGCAGCTCCTTATGTAGCACTCAGTCCAAGATGAAACATCACTGAAGCAACAAGTCCGATAGAACTCTGTGGAAAACTCCAAGCTCCAGAGCATAGGGAAGCAGAAAGGTCAGAATTGAAAGGAGGCCCATTATTATATTTATTTTCCCAGTCTCAAGGATCTTGGATGTACAATACAGTCCCATTTTGCACTGGTAACAGAATGGCTGCAACGACTTTTTGTATGTCAAAGAAACATAATTCATGGATTTCCTCCTGTGCTCCACTATGAAGACTATTATGGTTGCCCTCTACCATATCAAATGATGAAAGGAAAACCAGTATATAATTGTGATTCAATCCAGATTGTCTTTGTATCACTACATAACAAGAATGATCACCATGGATTCCATGTTTACAGAAAAAGTCAAAAGCTAAATACAAACAAAAACAACTTCAAAACATATTTAAAAATAATCCAAACCCTGAAAATATTCTCTATCAACAATACGCCCTATTGTATCTCATTAAAATATTAACATATGAAGAAAAATCTGAAAATAAATATTTGAGTGAAGGAATATTACCATGTTAAATATTCTGTTAATTCAGGCACGTACAGCTTCATCCTATGCATGTTTACTCAGAGGTTTGCCCCACTACATTGAACAGGTGCCCCACTACATTAACTCTCAAGCAAATGGACAGAATATTGTAGTGCTAGAAGTTCTTTTAAAACTGTATCTTATCATTCCGACATGTTTTCTGACATTTTTAAAGACCCCTTCCTAACCCTCTTTACATGGCCACTGCATATTCTAACGTTGTGATAAGCCGTTAACAGCCAAAGAAGTAGATTTTAGACAATGCTTCCTATCAGCACAGTATTCCAACTGTTCCCATCCTCGTCAATTCAGTCCTTTATAGAGATTGCCCAAGCAATCTCATTGTGGTCCTGTATAAAATGAGATTGACTGGGCGATCTCAAGAGTCGCCCAAGATCTTTTGCTGCCTTGGCAGAGGACAACTCCCCCCCCCAATCTGTCAAGACTGTCAACTGAATGAGACAGAGTACTTCACCATACAATGGCAGGAGGATAGTTTAGGGGACTGTCTGTGTCTGCTCCCTTGGCTTAGGGCCTTTCCAATAGCACTGTGATGTTGAGAGATGGTGGCTACACAAAACAGTTTGTCAGACAAGAGCAGCATCATTGCCACCAGAAGATGAGAACTAAGGAGGGTTGCCGCTGCCCCCTTTGTCTTGTGGTAGGCCAGCCTTGCTTAATCTTATATAAGCTGACATTCAGAGAAACCAGAAGGGGGTTGGTAGTTTTACGCTATGTGTACTGCAACTAACAAAATTCTGATATACCCCAAAATAATTTAAGGTTATACATTTATTTATTTGTATCCCACCTTTCTTCCAAGGAACTTTCCCACACCCCACCTAATTTAATGTTTAAGCAACTCCATCCTTCTCCCAACATATTGCAGGAATAATTTAAGTTGCATACTTATAACCAAAGTTCCAGAGTGCTTTCTACCTAGAATTACAAGCAAGTAGCTGTTCTAGACAAGCCATCTCTCCCCACCTCCATCCAATTCACAGCCACCCCCCATGTAGGTGTTAATTTGGGACTCCAGAGATACAACGTAGTTTGCAGGGCACTTCGCTCTTTAAAATAGTACCAACTAAGCATTTAAGTTTACAGCTAAAAAAATGACAGAGAAGTTATCAAAGTGCCAATAAAAGGCACAGAGACCTCTGTGTAATAACATGAATAGTCTCGCAATCTTCACAATTTAAAACAGAATAAAGTCTTCAGATTAAAGTCTCTCCTCTTCTGTGGGTCACTACATCAAAATTATATTAATCTGCACAATAGCCAAGAATGAAGTGCTAGATTTAAGCAGCAGCTGCTTTCCAGCTGGCACATCCATCCATATTTTACCACACAGAGCAAGCAACTAAGGATTCTCAAATTACTCCATCCTCAACATATTTTCTTATTATGGCAAACTATATATTCTGTCATCAGACCCTTTCCAATTTTGTCTCTTCTAAAAATAATGCAGGGAATCTGTAATTTTCTATGCTTCTAAAACATGAAACTGTCAAAATTAATTCCAAGAAGAGCTGTCTGCTCCGTAGGTTTATTCTTATTCAAATATTTGCTACAGAGAGAAACCTGGTACAAAAATAAAGATATAGCACCTTGGAGTGAGAAAATCAGATTCTATTTTCGTATCTTGCCATTCAAACTTACCTGTCTTCAGTTTGTTTGTCTGCTTCAGTACATACTGTTGATTTATTTCACCCATCCTTCGCTTAACATTACCGTGTTTAGGGAAATCATTGTTATGCTGTCCCTGAGAGTGAGTGATGTATTTTAAACAGCACAACATATGAAGCCACCTTTTGTTTGTGATCATGTAACAGCTTTTCGGGTTCAGGTATTCTGCTGTCTTTAATTTACACTTTTGGAACCCAAAAGATGTGTACACATTCACCTTTTACTGAACCAGTTTCTGTTATCTGAATCTATTGGCCACATTCGCACATCACACTACTATATACCACAGTCTAGAGTGAGATGCATGAGCTAGAATAAATCTGAGTGAACCTCAGCCTTGCATGTTTGCCTCCTCTGGACAGAAATACTTCGGCAGTATTTATTTTTAAATTCTTCTAGTCTTGGCTTGTCATACCATGACAACTAGGTATCATAATTTATACAGGGGACCTCAACCCGTTTGGACCTGGGACCCAACCTTTTTGAACCCATTTGAAAATCTAAGATTCTGTTATGACCACGACAAAATGCCAATTTCACAAACAAACAAACAACAAACCTGATGATGCTCAAAGTTCTCCCCCCTCCCAAAAAAAACCCACACACAAGGGGGAAAAAACACCTACATAGCCCAAAGCAAATCAAATGCAGTCAAAAGAGTAGGCAACACCCCAAACAGGCAAAGCTTTTTTAAAAAACATTTTTTTTAAAATGGGAGGAGCAAGGGTCCTTGGTGAGCATATTGGGACCAGGTTTACAACACACTATTGTCAGTTTTAGAAGCTGACCTCCTTTAAAACTGTCTTGTTTAAACACATCAAAGTTAGCTAAAATCACTATCCCAGGTTCACATGCAACAATACAGCAATATTAGGGGGAATTGAAAATAAAGGTTGCCAAAGTACTCTTCCAGGCCCTATGGGAGGGAAGCAGGGAACACAGGAGTCCAAGGCTCAGTTCGGTTCATTTCAGCTCATAGATGTCACACAAAAATGTGGGTTCCTTCTGTCTGCACCACAGCCTACTGAAGTTTGGAGGGGGGCATTTTCTGTTGTGGTGCCCACTTTGTGGAAAGAGTTCCCTAGAAGATTAAGAAAGCATCAACAAATGGATGCCTTCACAGACAGTTAAAGACTCTTTTTGTTTTCCAGATGTTTCCCAGCTGCTGATACTGAGTTTTCTTTGTTGGTTCTGGCTGTTGTAATTGCTGAAATTATGTGTTATGATTATCTGGATGTTTTAACTGTTATTAATTATTGATGTTATTAATGGATTTTATTAATACTGTGAATCACTTTGAGATTTTAAATGAAAAGGCACATAGGAACATAGAAATCTGCCTTATACCAAGTCAGACCATTGGTCCATCTAGTTTAGTATTGTCTACACTCACTAGCAGCAACTCTCCAGAGCTTCAGACAATGTCTTCCCCAGCTGTATCTGGAGATGCCAGGGATTGAACCTGGGTCCTTCTGCATGCAAAACAGATGTTCTGCCACTCAGCTACAGCCCTTCCCATGAACACAACTTTTTTAAAAAATGAAAAGAAGGGCTTACAGGTATTGATGAATAATTACTTGCTGTGAATTCCTAAATGTGTCTAACCATTAATATATTCATAGGCAAAACAGTGTAATTAGGAATGTCCTCTCACCTAAAGTCACCAATCTAACTTTAACTGTCAAAAAAGTAAAAATGTGTCAACATGGATGTTGCTCTCATCAGCCCCAGCCAGCACGGCCAATGGTCAGAAATTATGGGATGTGATTATGGGAACAATATGTCAAAGGCACCACATTGGCTAGCCTGATTTAGACAACAACCATCTTAGGTGCACAGTTCAATAATTATCAGCAATTGTTTTATGAAGTCAAGCTGCTGCAAGGGTGACATCTCTTATTTGTTACATGCTTGTCTTAAAAGTGTTTTAGTGTAAATATATCATCTTGGAGAATTCAAATGCAACCCACTGACCTTCAATAGTATTTCCAGTAAGAAAATCACTATGTAAGACAAGCAGATTTTTCTACTGGATGCATTTATGTAACTGAGTGCCAAAAGTGGAAAAGGGGGTGTGGTACAGACAAAATTGTTCTCTCATGCATTTAGAAGTTAGCATTATGACATATGTTACTAAAATAGAGCACAAAAGAGTACTTATTAACAATTGTTTACTCAATAAACATAATATTAAATGAATTACCTGAGCATCCTAGACAAAAGAGAAAACTTTCTTCAGCTAGACTAGACAATGAAATACTATTCAGCACAACAGCTTGGCTAGGGGGCACTATATGCCATTTACAGGTAGAAGCACTGGTGCTTTTAGGTAAAGAGCATTCTTTTACAGTTAGTTTCAGGACAGAATGATTTCCATTTGGCTCTGTTTCTTGCTTTTTAAAAATTATTTTTATTGAGATTTTAAAATGGAAATAAAGAACTTTGTCAGATCTGCAAACAGTGCTTGTGTCCACATTAGTTTAGCAGGACACAACAAAACCAGAAATTATCATCAAATTATATAGTGTATCCTTCCAGATAGTAGTGGGAAGTCAGGAGATACATTTCTTCTTTACAACAGTTTACATACACAAAAAAGGCGGAAAGTGTCCTTCCTGAAATTTATGCTGCTAAATTTCTCCTAGGCCTTTCTATAACTACTTGCCAACTTCAGCTAATGCTGTTTGAAATATCCTGTAGCACCATCTTTTAATTGAAAAGTCCTCCTCAGATTTCCAGTAATGTCCTATCTATCTAGCTACCTAGCTAGCTAGCTAGCTATTTATTTATTTAATTAATTAATTAAATTTGTTAGTCGCCCATCTGGCGACGTACAATAAAATACAAATACAATCCATAAAAACATAAGCAAAAGATTAAAACTACCCCTAGAACTGCAGACTAATGACCTAAGTCCCCTCCCCAGCCTGGGTAAAGAGCCAAGTCTTCAAGGCCCGTCACAAACACAGCAAGGAGGATGCCTGGTGGAGGTCAGCTGACAAGGCATTCCATAGTGAAGGAGCCACTACAGAAAAGGCTCTTGACCTAGTCCTCTCCAGTCTAGCTGCTTTTGTTGGGGGAACAAGGAGTGAACCATTCGTAGACGATCTTGTTCAACAGCGCCCCAGGTGAAAGTGGAGGCGTTCCTTGTTTGGCATCATCACAAGCTGCTGTCCTTTGCAGAGAGAGCCCGATTCCAGTTTTCCCAGAACTACCGTGCCCATATCCTTATATTTATCAACAATTGGCAGCCTGATTGGTCCATCAACTGATCTGTTGAAGTTTGGCAAGTTATCCAGATATGGAATAAATGGTAGCCCAATACACCAAGGACAGAAGTCCGATTGCTCCTTGAGGTTTGCTCCAGTCAGTCCAGGGCAGGGCATGAAGTGAATATCTTTTTTGGGATTGAAGCCACCTTTCTTCAAAAACAGCACCAAGTTCTCTTTACATTCTTCATACCTTTCATTGCTTCAGTTCACAGTTGGATCATCCATACAAACCCCTGACTTCTGAGGTCAAGCATTGTAAATATGACACAACAGGTTGTACATTATTGTAGTAAATTATGAATATTTTGTCAGCCAAATTGCAGACATTCCATTCCATCCGACCTTTGCTCCCAAATTTCTGAGTATTTGCAGTCTGATCCTGTGCAGGAAGTGACTTTTTTTCAGAAGGCATTTAGAGGAGGAGAGAACTGGTTGCTGCTGCTGCTATTAGTAACTGTCATTTAGTGATCTGTTGTATTTTTAACAGACTTTTTATGTTGATGTATTCTTATTTAGTTGTTTTATCGTAAAGTAGCCTGTGGAAGGGCAGTATATAAATAATCTAAAAAAACAAACTTCCAGTGAGTTCTAGTAACTTTGTAGAGGATTTGCTTTGTAACCTTATATGTGTACAGCACAAACAGAAATCCATTCATTTCACAATTACCCCCCTTGTTTTTATGCACCCCACATGGTGCAGTGGTTAGAGTGTCAGACTAGGTCTGGGGAGATAAAGTTCAAATCCCCACTTAGTTATGAAGCTCATTGGGTGACCTTGGGTTAGTCACCATCTCTCAGCCAAACCTCCCCCACAGAGTTGTTGTGGGCATAAAACTGGGAGAGGGAAGACCATGTACAATGCCTTGACTGCCTTAGAGAAAAGGCAGAATAGAAACATGGTTAAATAAATACAATTAAGTATGTAATGCAAAAGGCCTGTGGGCCGCATGACCAAAGGCTTTGATCCCGGAGAGTATACACTTTTAATTGCGAGCCAATGGGCTAGATGCAATAAACTTCTACTCAAAGTTAGACCCATTGAAATGAATGGACATAAGTTAGCCATCTCTTAATTTCAATGGTTCTACTCTGAGGAGGACTAACATTGGGTACAACCCAATATGTTTCAATTAAAAGAACCAATTGATATTAATGAAAAAAATTACAAAACTGAAAACTCTCATAAATTTTAAAATAATTTCCCTTTCGTCATTCAAGTCAATGTATCCCACTTGCAATGCATCTATTTTCCTGGTTCTGCCTCATGCACATTAGAACTCACAGCCTCACCTCCCTCTGGAATCCTTCCAACTCTGTTCTCCTTTCCCATTTCTCAATCCACACCATGCCCTTACTTGAACTGCTTTACTATGTCTGATCTTGTCTGCCCCACACTGTAAACTCTGCCAAGCAAGGAAAACTGCCTACTCTATTTTGCAAGCATTGTCTCTTATAGAAATCGTTAAATATTAATTAGAGAATCAAAGTCAAATAATAAATCATATCCCAATAGTTTATACTTACAATTTCAAAGCATAAGAGCAAAGAGGGTACCTGATATTTACAAACAGTTGTAAGACCAAACTCTTTAATTACAAGCTCTTTAATTAAACTATGGAATTCAATACTACAGGGTATTACTAAGTCAAATAGATTAGTTGTATTTTTTAACGGATTTGTGACACAAGAAACAAAGCTGATTACATCCTGATAAAATTGCACGGTTTAATAACCTTTGTGGCTCTGAGGATGTGCATGCATTTTTGTTTACATGACAATATGCATGACCATTACCTTAGGTACTTTCCATTGGTGTCTCTTAGTACTGCATGCTTTGATGTGGTGAGCTAGGTTCAAATCCCACCTCACCTGCATACATTTGATGGCTTTATCCATCTCTCTCTCTAGCCTGAAAGTCTAATTTATAAAACAGGAATAATAGTAACCCTACCTTGCTGGCCTGTTGCAAGAATCAATGAAGTATAAGATGAACACACACATCATACAGACACAAACAGGCCTGACTGTATGTCACAGTAAACCAAACTGCCGGAAAGGAGCTCACAACTGCCTTACTCTTCCCCAGTCTTTTTTTACTCCAGTGCCACACTGAGCTAAGCTAAGGTTTATTATTAGTTAAAGTGTAGAGTTAGTGAGAAGAAACCTTAATCACAAGTCCGGGTTCAGAGGACAAGTTATACCTTGGCTAAACCTTGGTTTAGCTCAGCACAGCACAGGAGCAAAATTCTGGGAAGCAGCAAGGCTTTGACAAGCTCTTCTTCAGGAGACCACACATGTGAGTGGTCCCAATAGGCCAGTTTGGCTTACTGTGATGTGTAAACCAGGATACAGTATACAGGTTTTGTAAATCATGTTCATGAAATATAAAACTAACAGTATTTATTAAAAGCCTCTCACAAAGGTACAGATAACAGAGTCCTCCAATGCAGTAGAGCCCCACTCATATGGCGGGTTACGTTCCAGACCCCCGCCAAAAAGCGAAAACCGCCAAAAAGCAGAACTCATTGAATAGAATGGCGCGTGACACCCGAAAACCGCTGTAAAAGCGGAACAAGCACCGTATGAGTGGGGCTTTAATCTAATTGCATCTAATTGAGACCACCGCATTAGCGAAGCGCCATAAAGCGGGGCCCTACTGTATTGCCTTTAGGTAAATGGCTCTGCTGCAGCATGCTCCAAGACAGACTATATTGCATCTCATATTTGCAACAGCTGAAGTTCAGAGCATAACACTGGCGTTTGCCAGCTATACTGTGGTCACTGAAAATGTGTGAAGAGTTTTTAATATCTCACTTAATCAACAAAGCATTGATAATTGAATACAGCTTGAAGCTCTATCGAAAAGAAATTTTATTCATTCTAATTATTAAATCCTATTTAGGAGTTTAAAATGTTAAGATCTACTTCAGCCAATTATTAGAGTAAGTGTTGTCATAACACATCTGTCCGGCAGAACAGAAGGCCAGAAAAGTAAAAGGAATTGGGAAGTGAAGGACATACTTGAATATATGCAATGCATTTGGGTGGGAGGGGGAACACATTAAATGCTCTTATTCTTTTTACCAATAAAAGAATGTCATCTTTGTTCCCTCATACACCTTACGTATATTAAGATGACAATTTGCACAATAAACACAGATTTTTTAATTCAGGTAGTTTTCATTTACAGGAACAGTTCATTCTTACTTTCAGAACAGCAAAGAGTTTTATAATATCAATGATCATTCATAAGGTCATGCACACTAGTACCATTATTAAACACTTTGATTCATACTTTTTCTAACAGCAGCTGTAAATGACATGCCATAAAGCAAGGCTGGCCCTGCCATTAGGTGCAGTGAAGTGATTACCTCAGGTAGCAGATGCTTTATCAGCAACAGTGCCTCATAACCCCCCTGAATGTTCTACTCCGTTGGACACAGCTATGTATGCTACTCAGCTTATCCCAGACCCCACTACTCTGCTGTCCTTGGGAATGGGGAAGAATCCTATCTTATCACCACTTCAGATTCAACTGCCAGTCCAGTCATCTGCTGTATATGGAATAACAATATATGGGGCACCATTTTGTCACTTCCCTCAGATAGCAAAATGTCTTGGGCCAGCCTTGCCTGTAAGAGAGCTAGGACAGGGTACAGCTATTCAAAGTTACCCCCCCCAACCAAAAAACATGGAAAAATCACTCTCAGCTTCATTTCATTCCTCTGTAATACAAATAGCTGGCTATTAAGTCCTTCAAGTGAGAGGAACCCATATAATAAAATATCTGAACTTTGTATATTTGTGTGCAAACTGAAATAGGAGAGCTTAGAACCACCTACTTCCTGCTCATAAATAACTTTTGGTCTTGCAAAAGCAACCTTTGTTTTTAAAAATATAGGTAGGAGGTTGCAGTTCCAGTCAAGGTAAGTTTTCTGTTTTAAAGGACAACTCCACCCTGTATGCTCTCTGTAAGGAAACATTTATGCTACCTTTGCCTCGAAGAAGATCCTAACTGAAATTAAGCAGGATTATTTCAGATCAACAACAGCATAAATCTAAGGCTAAACTGATGGAAAAGATTTGCCCTAAGGTTATCAGCACTATTTAATTCCACAAGATTTTTAACTAAACAACCAGGACTCAAACTAGTTTTGAAGAACTAGTGTTAAATTCAGTTCTCAGCCCAAATATATATAAACAAAATGCAGATACAAGCACAGAACAATTCCTTGTAATTCAGTTTCATGTGTATTAACAGAATTTTATTATTCAGGTTATATATATTTTAAACAATGTTGCAGTATTATCTTACATAAACCACAGAGAGTTAAAGACCTCCACACAAAATAAAATTGGGGGAGGGGGGATAAAAAGCCATGATTATACCATGCCTACTTTTATGATTGTATAATTAAATACAGGAGTCTGAAAGACACATTTTTTGCTCAATCCCAATAAATAACTGATTTGTTTATTTTTTGTGTTTTTAAAACTCACCCCTTTCCTCCTTTATGTATTAAAAAGAATTTGCACTATTGTGGTTTGTATTTTATTACAGAATTGGCTAAAATCAAAGCATGAAACAAATATTTTTTTCCTTAGGGACAGCTAGCACGTCTGATGGAGATTTTGTTTTGTTTAAAATGAAAAGTGGATTAAAATGTCTCTCAAAAAACTCTCTCTGGGTGATTTATTGATAGTACTGACCTTTTGGATTCATCAAGATTGCCTTCAGTTCTTATCGCCCCTGCAGTAGAAGCTGCTGAATAGATATTGGTAAAAGCAGCAGCAGCAGCTTCTCCAATCCCTCCCTCCATGTTGCACACAGACACACACTGCAGAAGCAGCAAGAGGAGGTGAATGCATGAGAAGCCAAAAAGGGAAAGGGCAACAACCAAAGGTTGGTTCTCTTCTTCCCCCCCCCCCCAAAAAAAATATAGCAGACACCTCTTCACCTCTCTCAGGCTCAAAAATGACAGCAATTAACATAACCTCCTCAAACATGTGTGGTTAAATATCCTAACCGAGGACAAAAAAGCAGCTTGCAATGCCATATTCCTATTTTTTCTTCATTCAGCAATTCACATTTTATCCAGGCTGCTATAAGCATTTCAACTGTAAACCTTTCCAGGCTGAGGCATGAAGACAGAAGGTGGTTTCTGTATTGTAAAATGACATTATAGCAATTACTGAGAAATGTGTATTCATCTGGTGTGGATCTTTTTGTGGCTAACTCTGTAGATTGTGTGTAATTAGAGTAAGAAAATTAGATTTGAATTTGTACACCATATGCAACCTAACCTTGAGCAGGTCACTTAATCTCTTTGAAATTCAGCTCTTCTTCTATGAAGGTTTGATGCTGCACTGGAAAGACTATTAATATTTATGATGCATTCCAACACCTTGTGTTTATGTTATTTTTTGAATTTGCTGCAGTATATACTATTTGGTTTGCAAACTTTAATTGATGAATCAACGTAAGTTATAGGAGGCAATGGACTTGAAGGCAATATGCTACCCACAGATTTAAAGTTACATAAATGCAGATGCTTAAATAAACCAGTCCTAGCTGCCCTTACGTTATTTATGTTATATTTATTTTTCAATATATATATGCTGCCTTTCAGCCATAGCATCATAAAAACTTAAAATAAGAGATATTGCATAAACATCAAAAGCAATTTAGGGGCAGATCACATGATCAGATAAAATGATGATCCCATAGCACTTCTGTATATGTCAAAGAACTATTAAATGTACAGTAGCAAATCTAACCCCTGAACAGATTAATAAATCAAGAGTACTTTAGGACTATGAAAACAAAAATATCCACTGATGGGCAGGGAGGGGTAATATTGCCTTTTAGAAATTTCACCTTAGAACAAGAGGGTGCTTCACAGAAGAATAAAGGGATACCAAATTTTCTTCAAATGTCATCTATCAACAGCCATTCCAAAATGCCATAGAAAGAGATGAGACCGCAGAACATCTCCATCAGCTCTGCTGAAAGTCCAGCAGCTTTTGGCTCCTCTTCTACCAATCTTTCCATGCCAACTTGTCACTACAGAAACAATACCAGAGCTCCCTCCACTTCCTCCTGCCCAATCCCTTTTCCTTTTATACTGTGCCTCTTAGATGGTAACCCTAAGGGCAGAGACTGTTTTATCACCAATATTCACAAACCCCTTCTAGCCTCTTTACTGAGCAGGTAGGAGATAAACTCCTGGAATACCACTGGTAGTGACAAAATTCTTGTTGGTGGCTGAGAAGACCAGAAAGCAGCTAGTGCAAATATGGTCTGATTTTAGTGCCCCTCGGATTGTCCTTGCGTGGGATTTTAGGATTGTTGTGACTGAATACTACTTTATTGTATTTTTATGCTGTTTTTTTCTATCTAGTAATTTATCTATTACTAGAACTATTTGTGATGTTCCTAATTTGGGTCTGCACGCCACAATAATAAAATCAGTCTCCAAATTTGGATTATTAACAGTTTGCATTTCTCAGTTTCTTGAAGAACTCTACATAAGAGTTCTTGCAGAACTGGGTAGAGGTCACTTCTCAATGATATAACTATCAATAACATATGCATGCTCTGACCTTCTTATCAAATCTTGCCAAACTGGTTCGTGATAATCTCAAAGAGTTTTGAGTGGGAGATATGTGAACCCATGTGAAATAACTCCAATAACTAATTCATCTGAGGATACAGTTTTCTGGAAGGTTGTGCTTCTATTTGAAAGATAGGTCCACAATGTCATGTGCAGTATCGGTGAAAATCATGCCTTTTGTTGTGGAATCTGTTTAGCTTGTGCAGCAAAGATACTTTTGGAATGTATATTTACTGAATATCTAAAGTTCAATGGGTCTTGCTTCATAAAGACACCGTTTTTGCAAAATACACCACTGATTTCAGTAGGGGTTACCTGCTCCATCTGGGCAGGACTTGGAAACATCCATCTGCATACATTTCCAGGGAAATATCTGGCCTTACTTGCTGCTTATTTCATTCACTAAACTACAGTTCCATTTTCACCTCATCCAACTGCAACTCAATGTAGCCACAGAATAAAGCTAAAACAAACCGTCAGACCACATACACACATAACAATAAGCCATTTTGACCAGTTTGCACATAACTCTAAGACAAGCCATGGCTTAGTGCAAACAAGTGGACTCCCGGAGAGAAGACTGTGGCCACTTTGCTTCTCCTCTGGTCCTTCTGCTGCCATTCTGCTGTGAGCTAAGCCATGGTGTCTTATTGTTACACCTGAATCCTGGGCTTGTGATTTATCTTGCTCCAGAAAAGCCAAGAGTGGTAGCCATGGTTTGTTCTATGGCTTACCTAACATAGTTCATGGGGGGGGGGGAGAGAAATAAACCACAAGTTGGTGTTCAGCAGAAAGACTGAAGAGGGAGCAAAATAGCCACAATCTTTACTCCAGGAGCCCATAGGATGCTCATTCATGATGACTTGGCTTAGCATTACATGCTAACTGGGCCAATGTTTGCTTTGTTAAACCATGCTGTGCACGAGCTATGTGTTGGGTGCAGGTGCACACAGCCCAAGTGCTCATATTTCACTCCTCTCTTGAGTCGGGAGACAACACATGGAACAATTGGCTTAATGTTACATTCAAACACAGGATCACAGCTAAACAAACCATGATCAGGAAGCCAGCAACAAACCATGGCTTTGCAGTTGTGGCTTGGGTGAAACAAACCACGATCCCAAAGGAGCAGAGCAAGAGCACTCGGGCAGTGTGCTCCGTCATGCAGCTCCTGTGCAGTATAGTTTAACACCGACACACAGTGGCTTAGAGTTAAGTGCAAATACAACAACACTAGGTTTCAAAGAATAGGTAACATTTACAAAAGATGCAAGTCTAAGTTGGCAGAAATATGTAAAATACATAGCACCAAATCAAAGAGTTTGAGGTCAAGCTACGTGGAAGATTGGATCTCCAGCTTTTTAGATACTGGCACTCAAAATGAGAGGCAGGATAGATGAAACAGATTACATCTTTCAAAGAAAGTGAGTTCATTGTATTAGCACAGGAATAAATTATACAAGATCATGTAGAATTTCAGGTGTTCTCAACAACCATTTCTGGGAAATTCCCAAAGGAACATCATCTCTTTTCATCTGAGAAGACACTAACTAGGTCAAGACTAGTTCTACTTCCTAAATTCAATCAATGAACAAAAACTTACAGAATGCTATCCAGGCATTCTTCTTTGTGGCAGCTGAAGAAAGGACTATGTGAATATTTACACATGGTCAGAAATAGGTAACTGTCCTTGTTAGGTGTATGAAAAAGAAAATTATTTTAATACTTTGTTCACTCCACTCAGCATTAAGTAGTCTGTACAATAATTACTACCAGCACTATCATATATCATAATATATTATGTAAGATTTCTTCCTCCACCCAGGCAATAAAAGCCAGGTAACCCCACTGCTCAGCAAATCCATCATATACACATACATTTAGCAGCAATAATATTCCATTGTAATAGCCTCTTGATGTTGCATTCTATGTATCAGCCACACGGAAGGGAAGGGCCAATTCAACAATAAAGAAATAAGGTTCTCCAGGGCACTTAAACTATGCCAAACCAAGGGATGTCATTGCATTCACACATACCATTAACCCAGTTTGCGAGGACATTTACATGGGCTAAAGTTATCTGAAGACTGATGGGAGATATGATAGCTGTCACACAGAGGAGGGCCAGGACCTCTTCTCAATCTTCCCAGAGTGCCCGACACTAATGGGCTCAAGTTACAGGAAGCCAGATTTCAACTGAACATCAGGAAAACCTTCCTAACTCTTAGAGTGGTATGACAATGGAAACAATTACCTAGGGGAGCGGTGGGCCCTGGAAGGACTCAAGAGGCAGCTGGACAGCTACCTTTCAGGTATGCTTTATGTTGGATTCCTATATTAAGCAGGGGGTTGGACTCGATGGCCTTATAGGCCCCTTCCAACTCTAGTATCCTATGATTCTATTAACCCTTTTCCAGTGTCTTTCCATAACAGAAAATGTATGTTCCTTTGTCCCTTTCCCTCACAAGAAGCAGGCATGATTGTGTGTGTCAAGAATGCCTGATCTTTAAAATGTCTCAGTAATGAAGCCTAGAGACCTGGCCCCAAAGGAGCAAAATATTCCCAAAGTCACGTTATTTCCAAACACCAAATCAAAACAAGCTACAACCCAGAAGAGCTCTTAAGCAAAGTGGCTGCCTACTATATAGCAACAAATCTGCAATCAACAGAGTTCTAATTAAAAACCCTTCAAGCTTTGTTTATTATTAAATCAGCTAAAGAACTAGTGCACAGACCCACCTGAAAGTTCTCTGGAAGAACCCAGTACTGAAATTAGTGAGATCCACACAAGTACATACCACCACTTGGATGGAGGATGTTCATACATGGCGCTGAAAATTAAGGGGAGACTGGTCTAACAATGAGACCATTTTGTTTGTGGAGCTTATGGAAGTACGAAATGAAAAGATATTTAAAAATATTTTTCCTTCAAAGAGTAGGTGACTCTGAAGTAATAAAAAAAGGCTTTCAAAAAGGCAGCTATTACTGAGGATTTGGCAATATACAGTTTTACACACACATTTAAAACAGATTAGGGCCGGCCCTAAAAAGCGATATTCCAATCAAGCAGTAAATCTCCAAAATCATTATTACAACGCACACTGAATGCATCTGGGGTTGAAACTGTTCCTCAGATACAGACTGCTGCTCATCTGAAGCTGGCAACTTAATTTAAGTATAGGGTTTCTGTCATTCACCTACCACAAGATCATTGAAGAAACAGACAGATTTTCTGATGTTCGGCTATCACAGTATTCCCACATATGTGGAAACAAAATGTGAAGCTGACCCTGACTAGATGACTTATTTCCATACTGGCTGTTCTTCAAATAAAATACTCTGAACAACGACTTTTGCTGTGTGTGTATATGTCCATCCAGTGTGCCTTCAAGAAGGCCCCACCTACTTATTTCTGGTCCTCCCAATGCCACAACGCTTGCCATTTCAAGAAACAAATGCTGGCATTCATGTTTGTACATAACCTTCCCTCACAGAAGGAACAAAAACAGCAGAAGCCAAAAAACCATTGCCAAATACTTGTTTTTACTTCCATTTTTTGTAAATAAAAATGAAGCTTTACTTCAGGTCTAAAAAAAATGAAGTAACTAACCCCAAGAGGCACTCCTGTTCACTTTCCCTGTCCCAATTCTCTACTTCAGTATATAGATGATTGGGAATTCTAGTAGTCAAATGCACCTGTTAGCCGTTTCCACTTCCAATAAACCATGAAGACAAGCCAGGGCGATCAAACTAGCATACATTTCACTTTGGTGCTTTCGCATTTTAGAGGGCAATGAAAATCATATAACAGATTATCTAGGCAAGAGTTAATGTGGTATAATAGGTAGAGCAGGGGCAGTGAACGCTATAGCCCTGCAGGTGCTGTTGGGCTCCTATAAGCCCCAGCCAGCATAGCTAAAGGTCAGAGATGATGGCGGCTGTAGTACAATCATATATGTAAGGCCACATGTTCCCCATCCCTGAATTTGAGTGCTGGCCTAGGACTGGAGAGAACCAGTTTCAAGAAGCTCAGTGGGTAACCGCAGGTCTGTCACTACCTCTCAGCCTAATCTACCACACAGGGTTATTGTAAGGATAAAATGGGGTCAGGGAGAAGGAGGAAGAAGAGAAGGAGTATTTATTCAATTTGTATACGGCCCTTCCTCACAAAGGACCTCAGGGCAGTTCATGGTTAGGGATCATGGTTATGGGACTTACTGAGCCATGTGGGTACATCATGCCATGCCATATTGAGAGAGATCACTAGTAGAGTGGTCATCATGGCTTCAGAAACCAGTATAGTGCAAGATTCAATATCAAAAGACCTTGGGCTGCCAATCATCGTGACCCCATTTCTGTCTTATCAAAGACTTCAACATGCAGCCTCAAACATTCAGTGTAGGTATAGCTTACAATCCCACATGTGGAGATTCCTCTGCTCATCATTTCAGCCAACTGGGTGATGTGGATTGCTACATCCTGACATACCATTACCAAATTATGATTTTTGATTTGTTTAAAAGAAAATCTTTTAAAATGCTCAAATATTACAGGGGAAAAAAACAACAGAAAAGCTCATGGCTTTTTAAAATACAGTTCTGGGGACTAGATCATGCCATCACATACAGAACGAACATCACTGTGTGTGTTACTAAATCATAAGCAGTGTGACTAATGAGATGCTGAATGTGTCAGAACACCATGAGGTAGGACTAAATTTATTTTTACAAGAAATGTATTAGTAAAAATAGCACTTTGGATAATGAGTTTATGATAGCTAGACTGAAGAAAACATATCCCATACCTAGCCAGAAATCTTCTCAAATTAAATCTGTGAAAATGAAGTCTGTGATTTTTCAGGCAGGCAATAAAGAATGGTTAAGTCCCACTGACATACAGTCGACACCTACACAGATCCTAAGAACATACATATATACAAATTGCAACATATTAAAGCTAGCGTAACCACATTTTTAAAACTAGGCAAACAGTTCTTTTTTTCCCTACTTGCCCCTTCTATTTCCAGGTCACCTCACTTAAATTATCCAGGCATATTACACCCAATAAAAGTAGTCAGAGGGTAGGACCCAAAGCAATCGGTTCAAGTTATATGAGAACGGATTTAAAGAAATATTAGGAAGAGCTTCCTGATCGTATGAAGTGTTTGACAGTGGAACATACCGTCTCATTAGATCCAATGTGGTGTAGTGATTAAGGTGTTGGACTACGACCTGGGAGACCAGGGTTTGAATCCCCACACAGCCATGAAGTTCACTGGGTGGCCTTGGGCCTCTCAGCCTCAGAGGAAGGCAATGGTAAACTTCCTCTGAATACCGCTTACCATGAAAACCCTATTCATAGGGTTGCCATAAGTCGGAATCAACTTGAAGGCAGTGCATTTCCATTTCATACAGTCTCTGAAGGTAGTGGATTTGCCTTCATTTTTAAACATATACTGGATGGCCTGATACTGGATACTATAGCAGTGGATTTCCTGCAGTGGCAGGGGGTTCGACAAGATTAACACTGTGGCACCTTCCAACACTTTGATTGTAAATGAAACAAAGACTGGAACACTCAAATAATCATTTCATATTTAGAAGGCAAATACAATTCTTTAAATTTTAACTGTCGCATGAGTACTACTAGGCAACTTTCCTATTTTGCTACATGCTATTAAATTTTTGGGGAATTCATGAAAAGTAAGGCAATTTTCAAGGATGGATCACTTATGTCTGTTCTGCCACAAAGATTTATATTTAAATAACTGGCTTCAACTAGCATCTAAACATACAGGTTTTTACCTGGGTGTACGAAAAAGTAATGTTGGAAATAAACATAAGGTAGCTTTACTATTAAGAGCATATATTGTATGTCTTTATTTCCTGTTCAGCCAAACAGAGAGACCAATAATCAGCCATTCCCATTTACTAATGTGGTAGAAGACTCAAGATTTGTCTTAACCAAAATAAAATTTTGAATTATTTGCTTATAGCAGATTTCAAGCATTAAATCTTTAAAAGAATTATGCCCTATTTTTACAAAGTTGCTCTACTGTTTGAGAAACATTTTTTCTTCTCTGTAAGAGTATTGGGCTTATCCCTGTTCTTAGGTCTTTTATGTAGGAGTAGCAACATTTAATGTTGGTGCTGTCAAGAGAGTTGATGCTAGTAAAAAAAAAAAGACATCTCAATTTGAAGTTGAACTTATAAAATTCAATTTAGCCTATTTTTTTTTAAAGAAAAGAGGAGTTTAATAACAAAACTCATAAGTCACAGACACTCCATTCAATGATTGTGCACATTTGAATATAATGCAGTACTACAAGAAGATTTGGGAAACAGCTCTTATGACCACACTGGCATGGTAGGTGAGATTGCTGTGTCAAACAATGCTTCATCCAAGAGCACTTAGAATGATGACGGAGGGTTCAGAATTCAACACAAACCCTGATTTGTAAGATTAACATTAGTAAGCTTCCCATCCTAAGAGAAAGACTCACTATGATTCATAAGGCAAGCCATATTTTGAAGACAAATAAAAGCTGTCTTTGAATAGCAGTAGCTGAAACACCTCAGCATAATCTTTCAGACCCAAGCAAGCAAGCAAAATATTGTCTCAGTATGTTTTATTTGATTACACATGTGACCTACTTCAGGCTTCACTTTGGTTTGATTATAATTAACAGTAATTTGTACAGATTCCAATTTAATACATGAACTCACTCATTGAGAAAAGCAAACTGGCCGATTTAAAGCCAAGCACAAATGCTTAAATATGTTTGATTATGTTTAATTTAAAACAAAAGAAGTTATTTTGCATACTGAGCTTTTACTGTTCCTTTCCTAAAGTCTTCAAGTTGCAATTTTGGGAAAATTACTTAATATGGACAAACCTTTAAAACACAATCATGTCTTAACCCAGGTAAAGAATTCCATGTTCCATTTAATGGACATATTTTATTATGATTTGCTTTGATAAAGCTTATGGGTTTTACAACTTGATGTTTAAGTGTAGTGTGGTGATAACATGGAATCCATCAGGCATCAGGCCACTTACACAACAGTTTTTTCCATCCCCCAATTAGCATCCTGCTATCCCCCAAAAGCCTCTCTGGAGGGTCAGGGAACCTTCCTGAATGGTGTGAGCCTTTTTCATATTATTAAGAGTTTGAAGATGTGTGTTGATCTTAAAGGTTGGTGGGTGAGGAAATATGGGGATGGGGGAGGTGATAGACTAGGGAGGGAGACCTAAAGCAAGAATTATTAATCGTTAGGACATCATAAAAACAACAAAACAAAAGCCAGGGAAATTATATGACATCCACTGATTAAATCAAATTAAGGTAGGTAGGCTCTAGTGTAGAAAGTGAACATCTACCCTTAATTGTGATATTGAAAGGTCCAATAAATAATAACCTCCACCTTCAATCTCAATCCAGTCTTAAGCACAACAGCCAGTAGGAGAATTATGTGGCCATCAGAAGTCGACTTATCTTTTATATACTGAGGATTTGTTAAGCCATGCATGCCACTCTCTTGTCAGTCAAATCAGCTACTGAGGTTATGGATTTATTTAAAACTTTGATGGGTAAATTACAGGATCATTTAATCAATAAAGTTACGATTACTGTGGAGATGTTATACAACATCATGCCAAGCAATTGTTATCCCACACCTTCCAGTATACGTTCCCATCACTTACTGCAAAAGTCTTCCAAAACCTGAATTTGCTGGTATACAACTGCCAGTATTTTGCAGGTGAGATTCAGACTGGAGACCACCTCCGTCAGACAGAAACGGCACTTCCTTTCTTACAAACAGTTGTATGAGAAAGGGTAGTCTGCTCCAAACACCAGTCTCCATTGAGAGGAAAGAACAAATAGTCCTTCTCTCCTACCAATCCCTTTCATGGTTCTACAGCTACTCATTTGTATGATAATCATGTCCACACTGTTAGAAGTGATTTCTGAATGGCAAATGACATTTCAAAGGAAAGTATAAAAGTGTGGGATGGAGAGGAAGCATTTTGTTTATTCCAACTATGCAACTCCAGCACAGGGAAGGGGGAAAAACAGACAAAAGGAACCAGCCATTTAAATAATTGCTATTTGAATGGTGTCTTTGACACTCAAGGAGAAACTCTTAAAGTCTACCTTCTGTTAATAAAAGTCGTACCCATGACTCTGCTAACAGTCTTACTCTTTATGGGAAAGAACTGTGAAGGCAAGAATTCATTCATTCGAGAACCACTGACTTGTCTGTCCACCCATTCCTAACACAGACTATGAGCCTTCTCAGCAGGTATCAAATTATTTCTACTTTCTAAAAACAAGTGTTATGGTACTGGTTCTAACAGGTTAAATAATGGTAGTATAGCTACCACTTGCGTTCAATAGGGACCAGAGCAGATACCCTTCATTCTTTAATATGTGGCAGGTTAGCTGACTGGCTTCCCCTTCACATAGTTTCTCTGTGGTATCTGAATGGGGAGATGTGGCTTTGAGCTATTAATGTTTTCAGGCTGAGCCAAGATGCAACCGCATCTGAGTTTTGTGGGTGACAGCTCAAAAATCCTGTTAGGCAATAGTAGTAGAAGCATATTATGCAAAATGTTAAGCATAGTTTTAATTGTATTATGATCACACAACCCAAATATTTAAAAGCTTTTACTTTACACAACAAGCCTACTGATTGTATCTGATGCTCAATAAGTATCATTTCACTAGACTCCTAATGGGGGAACAAGAAAACGTTTTACAAAGCACCATCTAATTTTGTAACATTTGGAACTTTGGCAATAATGGACATCAATAGAAACAAACTAAAGCTTAAAATGGCTCTTTCATTTAAACTGTATTAAAAGGGTGCTAGAAAAATATGCCTAGTTTCTTGCTGCTCCTGGAGGGTTCAAGGTGACTTGCATACTCTACCTCATAACAAGAAAATCCTTTGCCACATAGAATAAAAGGGGAAAGTAAACCTAAGAACACTAAATTGTATTGTACTTAGGATTGTGTCCTATTTTGTAAAGGAAGAAAATGCCACTGAACCAAGTGGTTCTTTCTTCTGAGTAAACCTGTTTATGATCACACTGCCTGCCTCCACTTCCTTCCTCTTCTTCTACTTCCTCTTGATTTCACCTCTCCCCAGCAAGCCTAACCATTATCAAATGCTGCGTGTGCGTGTGCGTGTGTGTCCTAAATAGGATTTCTCCTAATCTTAATACATGTATCCTGTATTTCTTCATCTATATGTAACATTTCCTTATATCAGGGGTGGTTAACCTGTGGCACTCAATATGTTGTTGGATTACAACTCCCACTGACCTTGACGCTTGGCCATGCTGACTGGGGCTGATGAGATCTGGAGTCACACATTTGAAGAACCATAGGCTACCCACCCATGCTCCAAATATATCTATTTTTTCTCATCTACTGATCTGTTCTATAACTCAACTATCATTTACCCCACTCTTAGCATAACTACTATATCTCATTGAAGAAGCCAGTTTAGTTATACTCAAGTTCAGCGATTGTTAGATCACATTCTATATCTAAATATTCTTGCATTGATTCTGTAATGGATTAACAGTGCAATCCTATACATGTCTACACAGAAGTAAGTTCCACTGAATTTAATGTGGCTTACTGCCAACAAATTGCATACAGGACTGCAGCACTATACACTACAATACCTCAAACATGAAATTAAACTTTGTAAGTAACTATTATCTAACATTTTAAATGTATTCTCAAAAAGTATAAACAGGGATGGATCCAAAGATTGCACAAGCAAAATGTCACTCTTTCAATGGATCTTTCCCATCTCCTCCTTCCACCCTTTGAGCTCTTCAAAATGTATCTCCAGAAGTTGAACAAGTTGCTCTCCAGAACTGCACTGGCTGCCTTAAGATGATCTACAGTGAGAAGCTGAAACTGACAACAGTCTGACAATTTTAACCTGTAAATAATCAGTTTACCAGGATTTATATCACTGTGTCCACATAGAGCAAATATTAAAAAAAATTACAAATTATATCTATGAAGACAGAGCTTTTAAAAGGGGGTAAGCAGTAGCCACAAATTAGCTTCCTGCACTACACTGAATGCCTCATATTATATCTGGACTATATTATCTCTACAATTAAGTCAAATTATTCCCATTTCAAACTTTTAAACTCTAGATTTTACATAGTTTCAAGCAGGACAATCATTATTACAGATTACTCTTACACAGAGAAACTTGATTTTCTCAACACCTTAGGCTGCAAAAAGAAGCAAATAAAATAAGTAAAAAATTCTACTTCAGATTCTTTTAAAAAGAGTGAGCTGATTGAAGTAATCCAGTTTCCAGAAAACGCCTACGTATATGCCATAATTCATCACAAATCCTAATCATCAGCTAGAACTAGTTACTATGACAATGTCAATATGTCTGAGGTGTATAGTCTTTCCCTGCAAGGTAATCCATTCAGAATAAATTATGAACCAGAAAATCTGATCAAAGAAATTCAAAGGAAATTGTTGATCATAGTCACTTGATGGAAAGGCAGCAACTGCTGAAAGCTATGACAATTCAATCATTCAATGTTGCTATTTCTAGAGATGAACACCACCCAAATGTCTATGAGTCATCTCAAAAACCAATGTTTTATTCTATACACTTTAAAAGCTCTGCTTTTTCAAAACACATAGGATGCCAAGGCTGTATTTGAACATCTGCTTACTCTTGCCTAGAAGTCTACATAAGTCTTGATCTAGTTTAAGACAACACCAAAATGCCACTGCTGCATATGAAAATATGTCCAGGCCAATTTAAAAAGGAGCTAACACATCCTTGAAAATAACCCCGAAAAGTTACTAGTCTGCCAAAAAAAAATTGCAACCTGCTAAGGGCTGGCACAGGAGTGATGGAGAGCTGTATTTCTATGCTGGACATTGAAGAGGGCTTACCTCCTCCAGCAGCTTGCTTCGTTTCTGTGCGAGTGCAAAGGAGGAACAGAGTGCTACATCCCTCCTCTACCAGCCTACTCACTTGCCTGCATAGAATTCCTAATTACCTATGACTAGAAAGCTAGAACTTAAATACAAAGCTAAACTAAACCAAGATTCAGCATTGGTTTGTAAACCATTGAACTTATTATGAGTCAACAAATTGTGCGCTAGTTTGGTTTCCACTTCTAATATTAATTTCTTTAAATTTGCAAAAAAGTTTTGCCAGATTCATATCCACAAACTTTAAATAACCAGAGCAGAATATCTTGCAAAGATAAATTAAAGTTTACCATTTACCCATTACAAGATGATATAAAGTTCCTATAGGATGTTTAGACACAACTGGCAGAATGTTTTTCCCCTCAGAAATAAATCCAGCCTCAAAAAGTTAACCTAACAATTGAAATGCACTGGGACTATTCTACCGTGTTTGCACAGAATGAACCTTTCAATATTTAATGGCCCATGAAAGTGTTTTGGTTGTAGGCAAGCTGCAAGTGCCAGTGATTTGATTAAAAATGTGATTCAGAAAAAAAGCATGTGCTTAAACAACATTAAAACGCTCCAATGACTTTAGCTAGTGATATATTTATTAATGTTTATCCTACTGGTCTCTTTTATTAAATTTCTTACATTTTCTCTTTGGGAGATACTACAAATAGGGTTGCCAGGTCGGAACCATCCAAAAACCTGAGAAAATGGGGGCGGGCCCTAGTGATGCCAGGGGGTGGGCCCTAGTGATGCCAGGGGGCGGGCCCTAGTGATATCATTAAACATGATACATTGTATCAACCACAGTTGCTTGGAGCATACCATTCAAAAAAAATTCTCTGGAGATTAGAATAGAAATCTTACCTAAAATAGGGTGTTCCTAGGTCCATCTGAAGTGACAAGGTCATTCTTTCTCACAAGCTTAGGGTGATGCAAAATGGAAATGGACTGCCTTCAAGTTGATCCCAGATAGGGTCTTCATGGTAAGCAGTACTCAGACAGAGGTGGTTTACTATTGCCTTCCTCTGAGTCTGAGAGGCAGTGACTGGCCCAAGGTCACCCAGGGAGCTTCATGGCTGTGTGGGGATTCAAACCCTGGTCTGCCAGGTCACAGTTCAACGCCTTTAGGGAACATTTAATCTAGCTTACTTGCTTCTGGCAAGAAGGGTTTACGTGCCCTCAGGCCAGGCCATTATTGGAAGAAAGAAGCTTAGTGTTGCAGAGACATTAGATGGGAGCACAGATAGATGCCCCTGAAGGCAGCAACTGTAAGCATGCTTATTAAGGAACTAAGCCCCATAGGACTCAATAGGACTTACTTCTGAGTAGATATGGTTGCAGCCATGTTAAGGACAAGGGAGGACATTCTAGGCAAAACAGACAAATAATTGGGTGTCAGAACAAATTAAACCAGAACTATCACTAGAAGCTAAAATGATGAAACTGAGGTTATCATACTTTGGACACATCATGAGAAGACATGATTCACTAGAAAAGACAATAATGCTGCGAAAAACAGAAAGGAATAGAAAAAGAGGAAGGCCAAACAAGAGATGGACTGATTCCATACAGGAAGCCACACACCTGAACTTACAAGATGTGAACAGGGTGGTTCATGACAGATGCTCTTGGAGGTCACTGATTCATAGGGTCGCTATAAGTTATAATCGACTTGAAGGCACATTACAACAACAAACCTCCCTGATAGACTGTGGGAATGCTGTGGACACAATATATTTCAACTTTAGCAAAGCTTTTGACAAAATGCCACATGATATTCTGATTAGCAAGCTAGCTGAATGTGGACTGGATGGAACAGCTATTGGGTGGATCCACAGTTGTCTACACAATCATATTCAGAGTGCTAATCAATGGTTTCTTCTCAACCTGGGGGGGTAACTAGCGGGCTACTATATGGCTTGGTCTTGGACCCAGTGCTCTTCAACATTTTTATTAATGACTTGGATGAGGAGGGGCAGGGAATGCTTATCAAACTTGTAGATGATGCAAAATTGGGAGGAATACCCTGGAAGACAGAAACAAAATTCAAAGGGATCTTAATAGGCTGGAGCATTGGGCTAAAAACAGCAGAATGAAATTTAACAGGGATAAGTGTAAAGTTCTACACCTAGGAAAAAGAAACCAAATGCAGTTATTAAGATGGGGGATACTTGGCTCAGCAATACTACATGCAAGAAGGATCTTGGGATTGTTGTTGATCACAAACTGAATATGAGCCAACAGTGTGATGCGGCTGCAAAAAAGGCAAATGCTATTTGAAGCTGCATTAACATTTGGAGGCAATATGCCTCTGAAGGCCAGTTGCGCTTATTTATTTTATTTATCTATTAAACTGATATCCCGCCCTTCCTCCCAGAAGGGTCCTGCTTGCAGGCTTCCTATTACAGTTGGGGTGAGGAACTAGATGTTCTTATGTCCTTAAGGGAACCTGAAAACTACTGAAAGGTACCAGGAGAACAGATGGGCCCAACTCCTGCTGTGCAGCTCCCAGCACGGGCGGATGAAGCAGGGTGGCCAAAGCAAACTAAGACTCCGAGCCCTGGCCTGAGGCAGGATTGGACCAGATGCGAGGATCCGCTTCATTTACCCAGGAATGTTGGATGCAGACCCATGGGTGCTCTCTAGCCCAGTGCTGTCTGCACTGGCAGCGGCTCTCGGGGCTTCAGGCAGGGGTGTCTCTCAGCCCTACCTGGAGATGCCGCTGAGGACTGAACCTGGGCCCTTCTGCATGCGCAACAGTTTCCCTAAAAATAAAGTAAGATTCTAGTCCTTATGGTTCTGAATGAAGGGTGATTTAAACAGGGAGCTGCTTTATACTGAGTTAGGCCATTGGTCCATCTGGTTCAGCATCAGCACTGTCTACAGCGACTGGCAGCGACTGTCCATGTTCTCTACCACTGAGTTAAGGCCATCTTCCCTTGATTTAAAAGGGGGGGACGGGCTCTGGCCTGCAGGTCCCCCAATATCACCTGCTCCACAGGCTCTTCTCAGGCGGGAGGGTGTTCAGCACTGGGCAGTCTCTGCTTGAGAAGAATTTTGAAAGTGCACATTGGGCAGGCTGGCAGCTGACCCAAGGCATCTCCTCAGGCCACTGACCCACAGACAAAGCCAGCTGGGGCCTCAGGTTGATTTGGCTGCTGGTGGTCAATGGCTCTTGGACAGACAAAAAGAGGCTTCCTACTCTGCTGCGGGGGGCTTTGCACGCACACTGAGAGGTTTAACTTCCAGAGTCTTGAGTGGAGGCAACTCAATGCTGAAAAAAGACTACAAACTTGTTAGCAGAGTTAGGTTTGGGATCAAGAGCAGAGTGCCCAGCGTGTGTGTGTGTGTGTGTGTGTGTGTGTGTGTGTGTGTGTGTGTGTGTGTGTGTGTGTGTGTGTGTGTGTGTGTGTGTGTGTGTGTGTGTGTGTGTGTGTGTGTGTGTGTGTGTGTGTGTGTGTGTGTGTGTGTGTGTGTGTGTGTGTGTGTGTGTGTGTGTGTGTGTGTGTGTGTGTTGTGTGTGTGTGTGTGTGTGTGTGTGTGTGTGTGTGTGTGTGTGTGTGTGTGTGTGTGTGTGTGTGTGTGTGTGTGTGTGTGTGAGAGAGAGAGAGAGAGAGAGAGAGAGAGAGAGAGAGAGAGAGAGAGAGAGAGAGAGAGAGAGACTTTCCCTGTGAAGTAGCAGACTTTTACGCTGCAGCAATAACTGAGGATTCAGACTTAGTAAAATAAGGAACAGCTTGCTTCATTGAAGGAAATACACAATAGATAGGAAAGGGATTCTAGTTCTAGTAAACTACCTGCACTGGAGGTTCATGGACCTGACATGGCCTTTGCCCTCATGCTGCAGGTGAGAGAGACAAAGCAAAGACATCTCTTCTCTTCAAGAGACAGAGAAGAAGCAGGAAGGAGAGAGTTGGAAGGTGTGGTCAGCATTCCTAAGAGGTATCAGTTTTCAGGAAGGAAGATGAGCATATGACCAAAGGAAAGGCACAGCCTAGCAACCTGGAGGTCTCCTCTCTGTCTCCCTCCAGACGTGGAAACACCCAAATCGAGTTGCATTTCCACAATTCCAACACAAGTGAAGCTTAAAATGGAAACTGTGATTTATCAGGGACAGGGATTAGGAAACAGACATTGTTCCTGGGGAACCTGGCCTAGTTTTCCCTGCCTTCCATCTGCAAGATTCTTTCTTTATTTTAAGACCCACTCTGCACCCACCTGTTCCCGGGGCTGCCAGCTTTCTTTGGGTGGCAGCCAGAAATTCAAGACGTAGAACTTTCATTGTCACAGAGATGAGGGGACGGGCCTGTTCACCTGCTGAAGTTCCATACACACACAAACCCAGCTGGAAAAATCACATGGCAACCTCATCCTGCTATACATTTTGCTTATTTAAACATTTGGTTTTCAACAATCCAAGGAGGAGTGGCAGACATGGAACCACCAGCTTTCCACAATCAGAAAAGGAAGAGGGGGGGCCCAGGGTGTGAGAGTGTGTGTGTGTGTGTGATGGAATTTCCTCCCCCAAGGTGTGGTGATGGCCAGAGACTGCTGAGCCCCATCTCTCAGGACTCTCTCTCTCTCTCTCTCTGGCCTCTCTCAGGCCTCTCTCAGGCCTCTCTCTCTCTCTGGCCTCTCTCAGGCCTCTCTCTCTCTCTGGCCTCTCTCAGGCCTCTCTCTCTCTCTGGCCTCTCTCAGGCCTCTCTCTCTCTCTCTGGCCTCTCTCAGGCCTCTCTCTCTCTCTCTGGCCTCTCTCAGGCCTCTCTCTCTCTCTCTGGCCTCTCTCAGGCCTCTCTCTCTCTCTCTGGCCTCTCTCAGGCCTCTCTCTCTCTCTCAGGCCTCTCTCTCTCTCTCTGGCCTCTCTCAGGCCTCTCTCTCTCTCTCTGGCCTCTCTCTGGCCTCTCTCTCTCTCTCTCTCTCTCTGGCCTCTCTCTGGCCTCTCTCTCTCTCTCTCTCTCTCTCTCTGGCCTCTCTCTCTCTGGCCTCTCTCTCTCTCTCTCTCTCTCTGGCCCCCCCTCTCTCTCTCTCTGGCCCCCCCTCTCTCTCTCTGGCCCCCCCTCTCTCTCTCTGGCCCCCCCTCTCTCTCTCTGGCCCCCCCTCTCTCTCTCTGGCCCCCCCTCTCTCTCTGGCCCCCCTCTCTCTCTCTGGCCCCCCTCTCTCTCTCTGGCCCCTCTCTCTCTCTCAGGCCCGCCCCTCTCTCTCTCAGCCCCCCCTCTCTCTCTCAGCCCCCCTCTCTCTCTCAGCCCCCCCTCTCTCTCTCAGCCCCCCCTCTCTCTCTCTCAGCCCCCCCCTCTCTCTCTCTCAGGCCCCCCTCTCTCTCTCTCAGGCCCCCCTCTCTCTCTCAGGCCCCCCCTCTCTCTCTCAGGCCCCCCCTCTCTCTCTCAGGCCCCCCCTCTCTCTCTCAGGCCCCCCCTCTCTCTCAGGCCCCCCTCTCTCTCTCAGGCCCCCCTCTCTCTCTCTCAGGCCCCCCTCTCTCTCTCTCAGCCCCCCCTCTCTCTCTCTCAGCCCCCCCTCTCTCTCTCTCAGCCCCCCCTCTCTCTCTCTCAGCCCCCCCTCTCTCTCTCAGCCCCCCCTCTCTCTCTCTCAGCCCCCCCTCTCTCTCAGGCCCCCCCTCTCTCTCAGGCCCCCCTCTCTCTCAGGCCCCCCTCTCTCTCAGGCCCCCCTCTCTCTCTCTCAGGCCCCTCTCTCTCTCTCTCAGGCCCCTCTCTCTCAGGCCCCTCTCTCTCAGGCCCCTCTCTCTCAGGCCCCTCTCTCTCAGGCCCCTCTCTCTCAGGCCCCTCTCTCTCAGGCCCCTCTCTCTCAGGCCCCTCTCTCTCAGGCCTCTCTCTCTCAGGCCTCTCTCTCTCAGGCCTCTCTCTCTCAGGCCTCTCTCTCTCAGGCCTCTCTCTCTCAGGCCTCTCTCTCTCTGCAATCAGCCGCAGTCCAACCTGCTCCAGCTCCTGCCACCCAGCAGCCTTCTGCTTCCAAACGATATTCCAAACTGCTCTATCGGCCGCGATGCAAACCGCAGCCAGAAACACCCATCGCGGCCGCTCCTCCCACCCAGCAGCCATGCGTGTCAATCACGCATGCATGCCTGAGGGGGACGTCCAAAAGCCGGAGATCAGCCTCTTCACACCAAATATGGCCGGAGGCCGGAGACGGCCCACTTTTGCCAGAGACTCCGGCAGAAAACCGGAGACCTGGCAACCCTAACTACAAACCACAGACCTGTTAACTGTATACTATATTTTTCTCAGCACTAAGCAGCATTTTATATTATGTAAGAAAACCTATTTAAGAAAACTAGAAGATGGGAAATTACCAGAACAACTGTAGCTACAAAATTGTATGGGTTATTTTGAAGTAGCATACATTCACTGGCCTGGTTTGCACAACACAGTATGCCAAACTTTGGCTTAGCGACATTGTGCAGCCTCCTGGAGAGAAGTTCATCTGCTTTGCTCCTTCCTGGTTCTTTTTGCTACCATACCATACAAGCTAAGCCACACTTGTTGTCCAAACCAGGACTCATGGTTAACCATGAGGTGTAGCAAAGGTTTATTCTTGGCTACAGCTTGTGGTTAGTGAGGAAACTGCTTAACCATGAGTCCCAGTTCAGACAACACAGGTTTGGCTTAGTTTGTATGTTATAATAGCAAAAAGGACCAGGATGAGCAAAGCAGTTGCAAGTTGCTCTACAGGATTCCACACGCTTGCATGGTTTGCCTTAGTGTGTCATGCGAAGCAGCTTGCTACAGGTTATTAATATCATTCTTTCACTTTAATTAAAGCAGTGAAGTAGATAAAGTCAGAGTTTATTTATTTTATTTTTATTTATATCCCACCCTTCCTCCCAGCAGCAGCCCAGGGCGGCAGAGTTGAAACAACATCCACTTAAAGGTAGCTTGAGTATGAAGGGGCACAAATAAATGCTCTTATTTTAGAAGCCCTGTGATACACAGAAATACTCCAATGGCCTAGTTCTCACACACTGTTCAACCACAGTTTGGCCCTACACTGGCAAACCTCAAATAAATTGAGCAGCTCATGCACTCTTCCTCCCTTCAGAGGAGGACTTCTGCAGTTGTTTCACTTTCAGAGAGTCTCAGCTTAAAGTTGTATATGAACCAGCAATCCTAGTTTACAACAAACACAGCTTAGCTGCTAAACAGGTCAACTTCAACTGTCATGTATTATGGTATGAAGACCTCTGTTTCTGCAATTCCAAGCAAGCAGAAAAAACAGGAGGTTTATGAAGCTAGTGGTGAGCCACCGTATATGCAGGATGAGCTGTGCTTGGCTTAGTAGGTCACAAATTCTCCAGATCTGCCTTATAATATGCTTGCGTTTGGAATCCAGGAAATAATCCAAGTGGTTGCCAGCTTTCACAGCATACACATACTAACACTAAATTAGAGCCACACACAAAATGCTGAAGAAATTTTGGAGACAAATTTAGAATTCACTTCTCCATTGTGTTTGAGTGGCCTCACTCAAAATAAGGAAAATATTTTTTCAAGTGATTAATATAGAAAGAGAAAAAAGGAAGAATATTAAACATTTAAGAAAACAGATGGCAAATCACTCTGAGATATCCACTTATATTTGACAGTCTAGTTTAATATTATGTTGAATACATTTGATCAGTCTCCTTAAGAATCCTTTCCTTCCCCACCCTCAGGCATCTAGCTCATTTTCCATTTTTAAAGCTTTTCTTTCAGAATTAATAAATGCTGAAATACTGCCAGCCATAAAATGACTACTCACTTTCATTAAAAGCTTACTTCCCTCCACAGATTAAAAAGGAATTGTCGGCCCAAAGCACCTGACTCCATATGCTATACTGCATATGCTAATTTATCTAACTATATGAGCACTGAAATTGGATTTCTAACTAGCTATCAGAATTAGTAAAAAGGTAGACAAGTGGCCAAGCAAAACTACTTACCTCTGATCAAATTTGTTTTAAAGTATTTCTGTTAAAGTGGAAATCCCAGAAAATCCCAGCATTCACACAGCTCCATGCACTAATGGTGTGTTTTGTTTTGTTTTTTACTGTATTTTCATGGACCCCAGGTGTTCTTCAGAAGCTTATTAGGAGTTCTTCAATCAGAAGATCAACAATAGCTGACAGTCTCTCTTTAAGATGGTGCCACCCTGGGCTCCTCAGGAAGGAAGGGCAGGATATAACTTTAATAAATAAGCAAATAAACAAACAGGTTGCCATTCCTAGGGTTAAGCTGCAAGCAAGTATTGGGTGCACATTCTCAGTTTACATAGTGCAACTGTGAGGCCTTAAAAGTCTAGCAAGCACCTTGCATAAACTGTCCTAGAACATTTCCAAGAGTCTTCTGCAACACATATGAGGTTCCATGTCAACATACAGGGACTCTTCAACAGACAACTTAATCTGAATGAGTTCCCTAAAACTAGCAAAGTGGGAAATGACTGCCCTCAACCAGCTAGTACCGTCTACTACTTCCCCACCCATCCCTGCAACCAGATACTAGGCTTCTGCCTTAAAACATCCCTGTCCCTTCTATTCAGAGGTTCTTGGTCAAACTGCTTCACATCAAATGGCCCCTCACGTGACCCTGAGACCACAATTACAAAACCTCCTTTCCTTCCAGTATCAGAAACATTAACAAACAGAACACAGATCCTTTAATGCACACAGACTCCTTGGCTTCCATAAAGCCAATGTGATATAAAGAACAGAATGGTAGGGTTTGAAATAGGAAACCAAGGATCAAATGCACACCACATGGGCCTTTAACACCTTAAATTCTAGTCCTACGTTACCTCAAACGATTGTTGCAAGGATAAAAATGAGATGAAAATATCTCATTCCCCACTGTGTTAGGGGAAATGAACGAAAAACTATAGATTAGAGTTGCAGACTGTTAAGAAGAGAAAAGAGTACCAAAGTACAGCCAAAGACAGCCAACCAAAGACAGCCAACCAAAGACAACCAAGTCAGTGTTTCAATAGCTTTAATTGTATTTTTTAAAGTTTAGCAGGAAGCAGTAACCCTATTTGGGCACCTACCACTATCATTTTGGAAGGGCTGGCCAGACCACAACATTCCAACCATTAAGTTTCAGATTGCATTTTATCTGGTATTTTGTGAAAACACACATAGGAATGTATTGTTCTACTAAAATTATGCCACTGCACCAGTTTTGGCAGTCCTCAGAACACCTGAAGGAAGATCATCTGCCCCATAATATACAATGTGGCTTTCTAACACATTTTAAATTTAAAAAGTGACATTCAATAGGCAACACACAGGATTTGTTAGCCCCACCTCGTCAAACCTTTTTCCATGTCCTTTCCCCAAACACCACAAACTTCTTTTTAGAATTCAATATAGGTCAGATCCACACCATACATTTAAAGCACATGGCCTCCCCCAAAGAATCCTGGGAACTATAGGTTGTTAACGTTTCTGGGAATTGTAGCTCTGTGAGGGGTAACTTACGTTTCCCAGGATTCTTTGTTATTGTTGTTGTTGTTATGTGCCTTCAAGTCAATTACGACTTATGGCGACCCTATGAATCAGTGACCTCCAAGAGCATCTGTCATGAACCACCCTGTTCAGATCCATGCGCTTCAAATGGGCATTAAATGCACAGTGTTGATAGGACCTTAAAAAAAAAGAGCACCTTTCCCACTTTGCCAAGATAAAACTCAGAAAATATGCAAACTGCACACACAACTGTAGAGACACACAACGGCCACTAGAGGGCGCACTGCTTTTGTCAGCTAGAAAACACTGTAGTGCTCTTCAGAGGCTTCATGGGCTATGACAACATGCAGACTAGCACCACATCACAAAAAGGGCATCTCCCTTGGGTTACTGCATGTCTGCGTTTCCACAGAGCGGTGCTGAAACAGCAGCCCAAACCAGTTACCTTCACATTTGCAAAAACTACATGAAGATCAGGGAGAGAGAACCATTCCTAAAAGTATTGTATAACACACTGAGCTAAAGCTCTGAGGAAAGGAGATTATGCAAGGTAGCAGTGGCCAACCATTTTAGCAAGTGTGCCAGACGTTAAGTTCAAGTATGAGTGCACTGCTCCAGTGCAGCTTCTGACACCTTAGGATGTTTGGTCTTCTAGTCAACTCAGCAGAGAAGCAGCATCGTGGCACTGGAGGAACACGCAGAAACATAAATGTCTGGCCCAAAGGCCAGGCCAAAACTACTACCACCAAGTCTTTGAATGATCAAGTGATTTCATACTCACAATGTATTACATCCACTCTTGGTTTACTTCACAACTGATACTGCTCACACAAGATTGCAAAATTTATCTGGGCTGACTGAAAATATATACATCGGGTTATACCCAATGTAGTACTAAGTTAAAAGTCACTTAGCAGTATACTTATTCCGCTGGCAAAATGTTTTGTGCCAGTGGAACATTGCTGCACAAGAGAATGCATAAGCACATTGCTGGTAACTTTGTTGCACAACAGATTGCACAATTACATGTCCATTAACGCTACATCCCTTGCGCTAGCAGACAGAGAATGTTGGATACAGCCCTATCTATCTCTATCTCTCTATATACAATGCTCTGAAAAAGTAATTAGACCCCTGACCAATCCTCTCATATTACTGAATTACAAATGGTACATTGTAATTTCGTTGATATTTTATTTTGAAACACTGAAACTCAAAATCAATTATTGTAAGGTGTCATTGGTTTTATGTTGGGAAATGTTTGTAAGAAACATAAAAAACTGAAACATGTTGCTTGCATAAGTATTCAATACCCACACATTAATATTTGGTAGAGCCACCTTTCGCTGTAATAACAGCTTTAAGTCTTTTGGGATAGGTATGTACCAGCTTTGCACACAATGTCGGGGGGATTTTGGTCCATTCTTCTTGGCAGATTTGCTCCAGGTCGTTCAGGTTGGTTGGACATCACCTGTGGACCACAATTTTCAATGAGCACCACAGATTATCAATGGGATTGAGATCAGGACTTTGACTGGGTCATTTAGGACATTCACCTTTTTGTTCTTGAGCCACTCTAATGTTGTTTTGGCCTTGTGCTTGGGATCATTGTCCTGCTGAAAAGTGAATTTCCTCCCAAGCTTCAGTTTTTTAGTGGACTGAAGCAGGTTCTCTTGCAGTATTTCCCTGTATTTTGCTCCATCTATTCTTCCTTTGATTTTAACAAGATGCCCAGTCCCTGCTGATGAGAAGCATCCCCACTGCACAATGCTGCCACCCCCATACTTCACTGAAGGGATGGTGTGTCTTGAGGCATGGGCAGTGTTAGGTTTGCACCACACATAGTGCTTTGAGTTTTGGCCAAAAAGCTCTATCTTGGTTTCATCTAACCACAAAACCTTTTCCCACATTCTTGCCACCCTTCCGTACAAGCCAGTGTTATTCAGAGCTCTTGATATGGTTGACTGGTGCACCATTACTCCACTCCCAGCCACTGAACTCTGTAGCTCCTTCAAAGTGATTGTTGGCCTCTCTGTGGCTTCTCTCACAAGTCTCCTCCTTGTTCAATTACTGAGTTTTGAGGGATGGCCTTTTCTTGGCAGTGCCCAGGTGGTGTGATGCAGCTTCCACTTCCTGATTATTAATCCAACTGTTCTCACTGGGATATCCAAACACTTGGATATTATTTTGTACCCTTTTTCTAATCTATGCATTTGTATTACATTATCTTTCATTTCTGCAGAATGCTCTTTGGTTTTCATTTTCCTTTAGATCCACAGCATGACCAATGATCCTTCAACCATGGGGTTTTTATCCTGACAATGTAACAGCAACTTTAACGGTTCACAGGCAGAGGCCAATGGTAAGGTAATTGTGTGCTCGATAAGGCAATTTCTTTCATCTGTGTAAACTGGAAGCTTCCACAGCACAGGGGCTGAATACTTATGTATGCAACACGTTTCAGTTATTTATATTTCTTACAAACATTTCCCAACATAAAACCAGTGTTACCTTACAATAACTGATTTTGAGTTTGTGTTTCAAACTAAAATATCATACAGAACAAAATCACAATGTACCATACTTTTGCAAGGCTCTGTGTGTGTGTGTGTGATGCAGCACGTTTCTGCAATGTGAATAATCTATTTCACATTCTAACCCAAATAAAGCATGTTTTGTAATTTTAGAGCATACGTTACTTGCTTGAGACCAATACCTCCAAAAGGAGCAGAAAATAATCTGACTTCCAGAAAGGTACTAATACAGGAAACAAGTATAAAGTTCCAGCATTACATTGAAAATGTGTAACTTGGTACTAGGTAATTAACAACAAAAGCTATGAAAAAGGCAAAATCCATGTTAAGGATCCTTTAGAAAGGGATCAAAAATAAAACTGCCAATATTGTAATGCCTTTATACATCTATAAATCTATCATGCAATCATGCTTGGAATACTGTATTCTGTTCTGATCACTACACTTCATAAAGTATATTGTAGAGCTGAAAAGGGTGGAGGAAAGGGCAGCCAAAACAATCAAGAGGATAGAACAATTTCCCCATGAGGAAAGGTTACAACATTTGGGGCTTTTCAGTTTAGAGAAAAGGCAAATAACGGAGGGCATGATAAGACATGCATACAATTATACATGGTGTGGAGAAAGTAGACAGAAACATTTTCTCCTTTCATATAATACTAGAGCCAGACATCATCCAGTGAAGCTGTATGATGTGAGATTCAGAACAGAGAAAAGCAAGTACTACAAGATGTGGTGATGTGCACCAACTTGGATGGCTTTAAAGGGGATTAGAAAAATTAATGCAGGATAAGGCTATCAATGGATACTAGCCATAATGGCTATATTCTCCCTCCACTGTTGGAGGCAGTATGCCTCTGAATACCAGTCACTGGGGACCAGTAGTCAGAGAGGACTATTTCACTCATTGGATGTCTTGCTTCTGTGCTTCCCACAGACATCTGGTTAGTCACTATGGGAAACAGGATGCTGGACTAGTTAGGTCTTTGGTCTGATCCAGCAGATCTTATGTTCCTTTACATGCAGGAAATATTACACTCAACATAACAATTTCTTTGATTTATTGTCAGACTGTTTTTTTTAAATGTTTGCAAATATATTCTGACAAACTATTAGTTTTACTGTCCTTCACTTTGCTTAATCACTGTGAACAGGAATAAATTGCTTCCATTTCGCTTCTTAAAGCAATCCTCAGGTAAAACAAAGTGATTTGGCATATAGGGAATAAGCAATTCTCACACCTAACCACTCAAAAATTGCTTCCCTATACCTTTCAGTTCCCAGGATTTAAGATCAATGTCAGCAAGGAGCTAAAAATACCTTCCTTCTCTAACAGTGAGTTATTGACATTCATGGCTGTCCACCCACATTTCACAGCACTTGCATACATTATATTACTTAGCATTTGTACTGTCAAAATTCTGTAGAAATATTAAAACTAAAAGCCTCTTCCTATATTGTATAATAATCAGAAATCCTTGAACACCTAAATTCCAAATAAACTATAGGCTGCAATTTATTTTTAAATACATTATCAACATGATCATCATCATCATCTACCTGTCCTTCACCCAAAGGTCCCAAGGCGGGTTACAAAAATTTTAAAATACAGCATGAAAAAACAATCAAAAACAACCTAAAATCACAAAATAGGGTGGGTCCTAAAAATATACGCCTCAGGTGTCCAAGGCCAGAGTAGAGAGGTGCATCTTCAGCATTTGCCTAAAACTGTACAATGAAGCGTGGGGGGAGTTCCACAACTTAGGGGCCACCACACAGAATGCCCTCGAGTTTCCAAGGGTGATGAACTCCCAAAAGGGCCCCCTCTGCTGATCTCAACACCTAAGCAGGTCTGTATGGAAGGAGGTGGTCTTTCAGATATTTGAGATCCAAGTTGTATAGGACTTAACACTAATGTGAGCACCTTGGATTGAGCCCAGAAATGAAATAGCAACCAATGCAACTGTTTTAAAACAGGGATTATATGAAGTCTAAAGGGAACCCAGCCTGTAATTTGGCTGCTGAATTGCGGACCAGCTGAAGTTTTTGAGTCATCATCAATGGCAGCCCTACAGAGTGCCCATTGCAATAATCCAATCTGTGAGACACAGACAATAGATAATGTTGCTTTCCTAGTTTCCTATTTAATTTTTAACCTCATTCCTATCCTACTGACAGTCAACCTAAAACATTTTCTAATGCATGGGAAATGCACTAGTGACTGGAATCCATAAGGAATCATGCTGACATAGATTTAGATAACCACTGGTTCACTGCACATTATGATGAAATGTCCTTAAAATGCTGACCTGTAGGAGTCATTAAGCTTCTGCTTCACTAACCTTGCTTGGGAAAGAAGAACAAGAGACAAACAGTTTCTAGAGTGCACTAAATTAAGAGCAGCTGCTATGCTCCAGCTCTGACAGCTTTGAAATTTCCCCCAAAATATTTGTCATATTTGCATGTACATTTTAATATCATTTTTCATAACCACCACTACAAAAACATATTTTATTTTGAGCTAGCAGGACACATGTAAGGACAACAGATAACATAACCCCATAATAGTGCAATATAGAGAAATGACACTTTTGCCAGCTAATGAAAAATATAAAAAAGGTAATGCATAGAAACATGACCTAAATCCTTACCTCGGGGTCTTCTTTCACTCAGACTATTAATTCTGACACTGGTCTATGGGAAATAAAACAAGTGAAGGAAAATCTCATTCTTTGACCAAGAAGGTTGTTGTCTGGAATAAACATATTTAGCAAAAATAAAAAAATAAAAAGTCCATCTTATTATATATCCAGCTAATGTCTGGATAGGGATGGTATTTATTTAACTCTGTCTAACTCAGAATATTGCAGGCACTGTACTCAGTACATTTCTATCACCCAAGATGTGCAGAATGGAATCCAAAAAAGGAAACATTATAATGAGTAAATTGGTCTGCCTAAAGTGTCAGAAAGTACAATCACATTTCAACACAGAAAGTGCTACATTCCCGATGGCACAGCCTCAGCTAAACTTTCCCTCCCTCACATTATTCCCTTGCCTGTCATTGCTATTGACAACTCATACCACATCCAACATAAACAAAAATAAATTTTCTGATGCAAAGGGAAGAACTACAGGATGCAAAGAAGGTTCAGAAAGATTATTGTTACTTTAAACATAGATTGCCCAGATAAGGGCATAGCAGTGAAACCGGAAGATTAAATACCCTAATTCCACTACTCTACCTAACATTCTTCCAAGTCTGTGTATAAACAATGGCCCAGTGGCACAAAGACAAGTTTCCAGACAATAGCTAAAACTAATGTCAGTAAAAATTTGTATGGCATTTCTAATGTGTCTATTTGCAAGCAGGCACATAGAAAAAATGAACAAAACAAAATAAAAATTAAACCTACTTCCCAAGTTTGGAAATACAATACTTATTGTTATCCAAACTAAAATCCCTGAGAATTATACATCCACAAGAGTAGCCGTATACTGTAGCCAGAATGGATTTTTCATCTACCATGTTAAATTGAAAATATGTCCCATGCCATTCTGCTGCTTCCCATAAACTCATTTCAAAACAAAATCTTACAAGACCTATAGTCCTGAACTTAAAAATTAATGAACCTACGTTAGTCAGGTCTATTAACTTCAATTAGTCTACTCAGTGTAGGGCTGAATACCACCCAGTGACTGGCCCAAGATCACCCCATAAGCTTTATGGCTGAATGCGGACTTGAACCCTGGTCTCCCAGAACCTAGTCCAACACTCCAACCACTACACTACAGTGACTTATTATACAGCCACAAGAGTGGCTGTATGCTAGAGCCAGCATGGATTTTTCTCATTCCGCAATGTTCGAAATATCCCCCATGCCATTCTGCTGCTTCCCATAAACTCATTTAGAAACAAAATCTTACAGAACTTATAGTCCTGAACTCAGAAACACTTTACAAACCTCTACACTTTTATGGCGATACACAAAACCCTCAGAGAACCCAGAGTTCAAAGTATAAAATAATAGAATAAAATAATCCAGACCCCTGCTGGACTTTTTTCTGTCAGTGGTCTCATAATCTGTTGAAATTAATTAAAAATCAGCCATGTTCACAGAATACATGTAAATCACATTACTGACCTTACCCCATACTCCGACCTTCATCTTCTACAGTTTAAAATTTTTTAAAAAGCATGGCTGATTTTTAATTAATTTAAGAAAATTAACATTGGAATCCATGATAGCACAGTACTGAGAGTTGGATACTCCTATTGTCCTGGCAGAGCTTCAATGGCCAGGGTGGTTTAACGGTCAGCCCCTCTTCCCAGAGAATTCTGGTGAATGTAGCTCTGTGAAGGGAAAAGGGCATCTCCTAACAACTCTCAGCATCCTTCACAAACTACTCTTCCCAGGATTCTTTGGGAGAAGCTGGGACTATTTAAAGTGGAATAAATGTCTGGCATGGATGTGGCCAGGGACAGCTTTGGTTTAAATTTGGGTGGGAGACTACACGTCTGCTATAAAATAAAAAAGTGAGGGAAACCCCCCAAAATAATGATACTGTTAACAATGTTTCCTTTTAGAAAGGGAAGGGGCTTTTCCTCTGCCCACTGCCCACCCACCCAGTCTCCTCCCTTCCCTCACCCTCCCCTCCCTTGCCCTTCCCCTAGATCAGTTTCACCCATCCTAAGCATGACTGCATAGGAGTAAACACCATTGACCTCAATAAGCAGGCAAATGACAAAATCTTTCCCCTTCGCTTCCTTCCTGCTGCCTCTCTCCCTCCTTCCCCCTTCTTCCCTCTTCCAAGCTACACAGGAAGTGAATTAGATTGTGAAAGATTAACCCAAATTATGCTCGCATTTTGACAAATTTGTAGAGCAGTACAATATTTCAGAAAGAAGGTCAGGTCTCCTGCTCCCCTGGTGCATCCACTACAGCTGACCAATTTCCCTGCTTTATTAGTGAATTTTAGTATGGCTCATAAATAGGCTCAGCACCATTCTGAACTACCACTGTTGCCTTTGTTTCTTCCCCTTCCTCAAAAATTACATTCCAGCAGTAACATTGCGTAGAATCCTGGCAATGCACAATTCCCAGAGAACTTTGCACTAAGAACTTCCTGTGTGTAATGCTTTAAGGCAAGGGTAGCCAACATGGTGCTCTCAAACTCCCTTCATCCCCAGGCAGCATGATCAATGATTAGGACAGCAGAAGCACAACAACATCTGCAGGGCACCACACTGGCTACTCCTGCTTTAAGGAGTAATGAATTTCCAGGAACAGTCTGCTCGTTTCCCCACCTCTGGTCACTGATACTACATTTTGGGTAAATGAAAGTGGGCTGAGAAGGCCTCACATTCCCAAGACCTGAAGTGCAGAATGGGCCAAGTATTACCACAAAAAAATTCAGTCCTAATTGAAATCAAGTTCAAATTGACTCATGTTAGACAGCTCATTCCGAAGTGAGACATGGGAAGTCATTAACACTGCCCCAAACTCTGGTCCATCTTAACTGACGTCCGCACAGTGTTTCAGTAAGTAGTTCCTAATGTAATTGCCTCAGAAACAGCACATTATTACTATCTGAAAATTAAGAACACCTAGAAAAGAAATTAAAAATCAATTTACTAGGAGAATGATATATATGTGAAATGGCAGTGCTATTTCCATTGAAGTTGGAACATAATCTGAACTGAGAAATGTTCAGTTTGCATTCAATTAACTTTCTGTAAACCATCCAAAATCTCTTCATGCTTTAAATCACCATTCTCACCAGCCTTGCAATATTCCTTGGGAATAAACTTGTTCACATCATGTGCAAACTCTTCCCTTCTGCTCTGGGCAAATGCAAAATACCAAATACAATCATGAAAGGATGACCTCATAGTGCTCAAAATAATCTGAAGTAATAGATATTGATTTGTTTTATCCATATAGTATTTGAGAATGGGTTTCAGAATTAAACTCTGGAACAGATTATGTATTCTGCAGTACTTTTTGCCAATTGCAAAATTATATCCTAAAATTGCTTAAAGAAAATTCTACCATAATACAAGACCTAAATCTTGTAAATGCATAGAATAGAATCATAGAATCATACAGTTGGAAGGGGCCTTGTAGGCCATCGAGTCCAACCCCCTGCTCACAGCAGGAAATCCACAGCTAGAGCATCTCCCGCAGACAGCCGTCCAGCCTCTGCTTGAAGACAGCCAGCGAAGGGGATCCCACCACCTCCCTAGGCAGTCGGTTCCATTGCCGAACCACCCTTACTGTCAAGAAGTTCCTTCTAATATCCAGTCTGAATCTACGGTCTTGCAACTTAAAACCATTAGACCTAGTCCTACCCTCTGGGGCAGCAGAGAACAAATCTGTACCCTCCTCTATGTGACAGCCCTTCAGGTATTTAAAGAGTGCAATCATGTCACCCCTCAGCCTTCTCTTCACCAGACTGAACATGCCAAGTTCCTTCAACCTTTCCTCATAAGACTTGTTCTCCATACCGGCTATCATCCTCGTCGCCCTCTTCTGGACCCACTCTAACTTGTCTATATCCTTCTTAAAATGAGGCGCCCAGAACTGCACGCAGTATTCCAGATGAGGCCTGACTAATGCAGAATATAGTGGGACTATTACTTCCCTCGACCTGGAAACTATAGCTCTGTTTATGCATCCCAAAACCGCGTTTGCCTTTTCTGCTGCAGCATCACACTGCTGGGTCATGTTCAACCTGCGATACACTACAATTCCAAGGTCCTTCTCACACGCACTACTGCTAAGCCGGGTATTTCCCATCCTGTACCCGTGCATTTTGTTTTTGTGGCCTAAGTGCAGAATCTTGCATTTGTCTTTATTGAATTTCATTTTATTAATTTCAGCCCAATTTTCTAGTCTATCCAGGTCCCTTTGGATTTTATTCCTGTCTTCCATTGTGTTAGCTATCCCTCCCAGTTTCGTGTCATCCACAAACTTAATAAGGATTCCCTCCACCCCATCATCTAAGTCATTGATAAAAATGTTGAAGAGTATTGGCCCCAGGACTGAACCCTGTGGCACTCCACTGGAAACCTCCTTCCAGTCCGAAGCAGAGCCACCCACAACCATAAAGTGGTTGCACGTCAATTACATAAAATACAGACTGCAGATTTTAAGTGCTTTGATCTTGTTCTTCCCTGTAGTCAACAAGAATGGGAAACTGCATTAAAATCAGGCTAAAGTACCTAATAGTATGACCACTTCTGCTTTAAAATACTTGTCATTTTTTCATTTTTTAATTTAATTTTAAGAACACCTAGATATACTGTTCTGAACAAACAACTCAGGACAAAATAAATATATTTCTTACAAAATGATAATAGTCAAGCCAATCCACCTGCTCCAAGAATTACTATTCTACAAGGTGTTAAATCTGAAAAAAAAAATCTCTTATAAGAACTATATACAATTGTTCTAAGGAACCAAAACCTCAACCACTATTCTTTTAGAATTCCTCTTATCAAATTATCCCTCTGTTTTACTTCACCCATGAACACACTTTCTGCCAACTCAGAGTGCTTTATCCAAGTGTCTGGAAAGAATTCCCAACTTCCACTGAGGACTTCATTGCACAATGTTTAATAACAAGTTAGAGCACTAGTTCTAAATCTTTGGCATTCCAGCATCTGACTTCATCCTATTCTTTTGTTCTATAATACTCTTTCGAGCCTTTCCATTGTTTGATACAATTTCCGAGATTTACATGGAGTTTTGTTAATATAGCCTGCTCCACGAGCTAGAGGGAGCCCCAGCTGACGAAGCGTCAAGGCGAGTTAAGCAGCAGAGCGAAAAGAGGGTAAGTAGCTCCCATTTATTCCATTATTTAATTGAAGTAAAACAGCTCAGAGCAATAAATAATAAGGGCAGCCCAAGGTCACCCTGAGCTAGGAGCCAAATCCTGAAAGAACCTATATCTTAGGAGACAGATCCTAGGAGAAGGAAGCCTATAGAAAGCTAGTTTTCAACACCACCCTAGCAGGAAAGCTTCAGGGGACACTGTAAATTCCAGTCGGAGAGAAGGGGGAAAAGGAAACTCCACCGACACATACAGGGAGAGAGTCAGCTCAGTCCTTGCTAAAAAGGGCAGCTTCAGCCTTCCTGAAACACAACCACAAGCTCTGTTTCCCTAGGTTAAAGAAAGGTCAGGCTGTTCTAGGTGGGAAAACAGCAAACACAAAAGACTTGCCTGGAAGGCGCAGCCCCTTGATTAGATTAAAAGCAGCCAAAAGCTTAAACAGCCCCGCCCCTCGCTCAGGAAGGAAGGAAGCCTGCCTTCCTGCCTTCAAAGGAAGGAAGCCTGAGAGAATACTAAAGAGTTAAGCCCCAGCTGATAGCCATCAGCCTCAAGTAACACATCATTGGCTGGCAGCAGTAGCTGGGAGGAACCAGCCACACATATAAAGTCAGAGCACCCTAGCGAGGGAGCCTGCTCCATGAGCTAGAGGGAGCCCCAGCTGACGAAGCGTCAAGGCCCCAGCTGACAAAGCGTCAAGGCGAGTTCGGCAGCAGGGCGAGGAGGCCAGGGCCCCCCCTCTGCCCGTCTGTTCCCTGACCTCAACTAAACCGCAGTCTCCAACCCATTGACGTAATAAACCTTAAACAAAACTATGCAGGTAAGAAGCCAGCAGGGGTGTGGGGGCTTTCCAGTGTTTTGCACCGCCTGCAGCATGTACGACTATCTGCCTGTTGGACAGAAGTCATGGGTATGCTCTCGGTGCAATGAGCTCCTGGCTCTCCGGGAACGACTTCATTTCCTTGAGGCCAAGGTGGCGGACCTGGAAAAGCTGAGAGAGGCAGAGAGGTGTGTGGAGGAGACCTTTAGGGACGTTATAGCTGTGTCCCACTCCAACGATGATAGCTCTCCTGCTATCATGGACAACGATGGTCTCGGGGAAGGAAAGCATCCAGCTGAGGAAGAGGGAAACGATCCCTTAGAAGGGACCCATTCCTTGGGGGATGAGCAGCTATCCTCTCATGCCGAGGATATATCTCCAGAGGGTGGAGGGATCCTTGTAGTGGGTGATTCGATCATTAGGAACATAGACAGTGGGGTGTGTGATGGGCGTGCAGACCGCAAGGTGTTTTGCCTGCCTGGTGCGAAGGTTGCGGATATCACCCGTCGTTTAGATAGTTTGGTAGACAGTGCTGGGAAGGAGTCAGTGGTCGTGGTGCACGTTGGCACCAACGACATGGGGAAATGCAGCCGTGAGGTCCTGGAAGCAAAATTTAGGTTGCTAGGTAGGATGCTGAAAGCCAGGACCTCCAAGGTGGCTTTCTCTAAAATGCTACCGGTTCCACGCGCAGGACCAGCCAGACAGGCCCAGCTTCGCAGTCTCAATGCGTGGATGAGACGATGGTGTCGGGTGGAAGGGTTCAGATTTGTTAGGCACTGGGGAACATTTTGGGACAAGCCAGGCCTGTACAAAAGGGACGGGGTCCACTTGAACCAGAATGGAACCAGACTGCTGGCACTTAAAATTAAAAAGGTAGCAGAGCAGCTTTTAAACTGACTGAGGGGGGAAACCCGACAGGAGCTGAGAAAGGTCCGGTTCGGAATAAACCTCCCCCCTGGGATAAAAACCAAAGAAATGATGAAATTTTAAAAGGGGTAGGCCTAGAAGTAGGCATTGTGAGAGCAGGGGCACAGGATATAAATTCAGAAGAGCAAAATTACCACAGGCCTAACCACAAGTGCCAAAGACACTTGAAGAGAGACACTGCTTACAAGTGCCTGTACGCTAATGCTAGGAGCCTGCGAACCAAGATGGGAGAACTGGAGTGCTTGGTCTTAGAGGAGAGCATTGATATAGTGAGCATAACGGAGACCTGGTGGAATGGAGAAAACCAGTGGGATACGGTTATCCCTGGATATAAACTATATCGGAAGGACAGGGAAGGACGTATTGGTGGCGGAGTCGCTCTATACGTGAAAAAAGGCATTGAATCCAGCAAGCTCGAAACCCCAAAAGAGGCAGACTCCTCCACAGAATCGTTGTGGGTGGTGATACCGTGCCCCAGGAGGGACTTAATACTGGGAACGATCTATCATCCCCCTGATCAAAATGCTCAGGGAGACCTTGAGATGAGATATGAAATTGAGGAAGCATCCAAACTAGGAAATGTGGTAGTAATGGGTGACTTCAACTACCCGGACATAGACTGGCTGCATATGTGTTCCAGTCATGACAAAGAAGCAAAGTTTCTAGATATTCTAAATGACTATTCCCTAGACCAGTTGGTCATGGAACCGACCAGAGGGACGGCAACCCTGGACTTAATCCTCAGTGGGGACCGGGACCTGGTGCGAGATGTAAGTGTTGCTGAACCGATTGGGAGCAGTGACCACAGTGCTATTAAATTAAACATACATGTAACTGGCCAATTGCCAAGAAAATCCAACACGGTCACAATTGACTTCAAAAGAGGAAACTTCACAAAAATGAGGGGATTGGTAAAAAGAAAGCTGAAAAACAAAGTCCAGAGGGTCACATCACTCGAAAATGCTTGGAAGTTGTTTAAAAACACTATATTAGAAGCTCAACTGGAGTGCATACCGCAGATCAGAAAAGGTACCGTCAGGGCCAAGAAGATGCCAGCATGGTTAACGAGCAAAGTCAAGGAAGCTCTTAGAGGCAAAAAGTCTTCCTTCAGAAAATGGAAGTCTTGTCCGAATGAAGAAAATAAAAAAGAACACAAACTCTGGCAAAAGAAATGCAAGAAGACAATAAGGGATGCTAAAAAAGAATTTGAGGAGCACATTGCTAAGAACATAAAAACCAACAACAAAAAATTCTATAAATACATTCAAAGCAGGAGACCATCTAGGGAGACTATTGGACCCTTGGATGATAAGGGAGTCAAAGGTGTACTAAAGAACGATAAGGAGATTGCAGAGAAGCTAAATGAATTCTTTGCATCTGTCTTCACAGTGGAAGATATAGGGCAGATCCCTGAACCTGAACTAACATTTGCAGGAAGGGATTCTGAGGAACTGAGACAAATAGTGGTAACGAGAGAGGAAGTTCTAAGCTTAATGGACAATATAAAAACTGACAAATCACCGGGCCCGGATGGCATCCACCCGAGAGTTCTCAAAGAACTCAAAGGTGAAATTGCTGATCTGCTAACTAAAATATGTAACTTGTCCCTTGGGTCCTCCTCCGTGCCTGAGGACTGGAAAGTAGCAAATGTAACGCCAATCTTCAAAAAGGGATCCAGAGGGGATCCCGGAAATTACAGGCCAGTTAGCTTAATTTCTGTCCCTGGAAAACTGGTAGGAAGTATAATTAAAGCTAGATTAACTAAGCACATAGAAGAACAAGCCTTGCTGAAGCAGAGCCAGCATGGCTTCTGCAAGGGAAAGTCCTGTCTCAGTAACCTATTAGAATTCTTTGAGAGTGTCAACAAGCATATAGATAGAGATGATCCAGTGGACATAGTGTACTTAGACTTTCAAAAAGCGTTTGACAAGGTACCTCACCAAAGGCTTCTGAGGAAGCTTAGCAGTCATGGAATAAGAGGAGAGGTCCTCTTGTGGATAAGGAATTGGTTAAGAAGCAGAAAGCAGAGAGTAGGAATAAATGGACAGTTCTCCCAATGGAGGGCTGTAGAAAGTGGAGTCCCTCAAGGATCGGTATTGGGACCTGTACTTTTCAACTTCTTCATTAATGACCTAGAATTAGGAGTGAGCAGTGAAGTGGCCAAGTTTGCTGACGACACGAAATTGTTCAGGGTTGTTAAAACAAAAAGGGATTGCGAAGAGCTCCAAAAAGACCTCTCCAAACTGAGTGAATGGGCGGAAAAATGGCAAATGCAATTCAATATAAACAAGTGTAAAATTATGCATATTGGAGCAAAAAATCTGAATTTCACATATACGCTCATGGGGTCTGAACTGGCGGTAACCGACCAGGAGAGAGACCTCGGGGTTGTAGTGGACAGCACGATGAAAATGTCGACCCAGTGTGCGGCAGCTGTGAAAAAGGCAAATTCCATGCTAGCGATAATTAGGAAAGGTATTGAAAATAAAACAGCCGATATCATAATGCCATTGTATAAATCTATGGTGCGGCCGCATTTGGAATACTGTGTACAGTTCTGGTCGCCTCATCTCAAAAAGGATATTCTAGAGTTGGAAAAGGTTCAGAAGAGGGCAACCAGAATGATCAAGGGGATGGAGCGACTCCCTTACGAGGAAAGGTTGCAGCATTTGGGGCTTTTTAGTTTAGAGAAAAGGCGGGTCAGAGGAGACATGATAGAAGTGTATAAAATTATGCATGGCATTGAGAAAGTGGATAGAGAAAAGTTCTTCTCCCTCTCTCATAATACTAGAACTCGTGGACATTCAAAGAAGCTGAATGTTGGAAGATTCAGGACAGACAAAAGGAAGTACTTCTTTACTCAGTGCATAGTTAAACTATGGAATTTGCTCCCACAAGATGCAGTAATGGCCACCAGCTTGGATGGCTTTAAAAGAAGATTAGACAAATTCATGGAGGACAGGGCTATCAATGGCTACTAGCCATGATGGCTGTGCTCTGCCACCCTAGTCAGAGGCAGCATGCTTCTGAAAACCAGTTGCCGGAAGCCTCAGGAGGGGAGAGTGTTCTTGCACTCGGGTCCTGCTTGCGGGCTTCCCCCAGGCACCTGGTTGGCCACTGTGAGAACAGGATGCTGGACTAGATGGGCCACTGGCCTGATCCAGCAGGCTCTTCTTATGTTCTTATGTTCTTATATATCAGCCCATCCCCTTTCCGCTCATCCAATCTAATTTCAGTTCTGATCATTTATTTACTCCACGTGTGATTCTGGTGTTTTTCTGACCACCTGCATTTCATCCCTACTTACTCCCCAGCCATGGCCTGCTAGTCAAAATTCCTGACAACTAAGCCCTACATATTAATTGCACTTTCTTTCAGAAGCATCATGTTTGAGAAATAAGAGTAGCAAGTTACTGCATTCTTCGGCTGCACATTTCGCATGGCCTCCCGAGGAGTAATATTAGACCATCAATATGATGAAAAGATTAACAGTTGTTTAAAAACATCAATATTAGAATTCACCTGTACTGGAATGAATTCAGAAGACTCTAATTTGTGAAGGCATTTTAGGAGAAAAGAGAATAGAACACTGACAAACAAAGAAGGCCTTACTTTCACAAAAAAGGATTAAACCGGAAACACACACAGACCATTCTGTGTTTTGCTTTGTGAATTTTCTCCGCAGTTCCAATACAGTGCAGGATTAAAGCAGAAAAACCTCATAGATGATAAAAAGTTACTTTTAAAAATTAATCCCTGCTACTTAAGCAGAACGTTTTACGGATGCTACTGAATCACCTTAAAATCTGAGTTTATGGTGAACCCGTGAAACAACTGCAATACTTTCTTACATATATCTTATAGCAATACAGTTTTAATAGGCAGTGTATTATATTCTGGCCTGGCCTATGCATGCAGCAGAATGAAGAGGAAGCATGCCAAGGTGCTGAAATGAACAATATCACTTCAGAATGCAAGTGGGAATCTCATTTTTTGAAGGCTGGAGTATGCAAAGGCTGAGGGTATTAAAACCCAAGGGAGCATATTTTTCCCGACAGCACTGTAAATCCCATAATCCTCAGTGGGTATCTGAACTAGAGCCAGTGTGGTGTAGTGGTTAAGGTGTTGGACTATGACCTGGGAGACCAGGGTTCAAATCCCCACATAGCCATGAAGCTCACTGGGTGACCTTGGGTCAGTCACTGCCTCTCAGCCTCATGAAAACCCTATTCATAGGGTTGCCATAAGTCAGAATCGACTTGAAGTCAGTACATTTACATTTTTACCTGAACTATGAACACCATTTCCACCAAAGTAACTCCTAGGAATTTAGGGAAACTGGGATTTATATTCCCAGTAAACAGGAAAGAGAAGTGAAGTTCTGCCGAGTTTTTTTGGCACTACAGAGTTCCAAGACCAACACCACTATCTCTACCTTGGTGAAGGGGGATGTAATGGTAGTTTTCAGAATCCGGACAAACAAGCATATATGAAATTATTATTATTATTATTATTATTATTATTATAGTTTATTTATACCCCGCCTTCTGGCCAAAAAGCCCTCAAAGCGGCTTACAAGAAAAACACAAGTATAGAAATACATCAATAAAACAATACAATTTACAAAAATTAAATAACAAATAACATTATTAAAAAACAGTGATTACAATAATGTTAAATAAAGTTAATAATGTACATTAATTTCCATGGGTTTTTGGATCTACTCAGAAAGTGACTAGCCCTGAATACAGTCCTTAAGATATAAAGGGAGATAAGAAAGCAAATTCCTTCTTCTCCCCTCCCAAGTTTTTCATTTCTCTACCTGCTGCCCTTTACAACTGGCACACAACATTCCGTACATCCCTGAAGCTCACATGTCTTTACAGGACATATTTGTTTTATTTTGTTTTTAAAATATATTTTTCTTTAAATTTATAAACTTACATACGTCTGGGTACCTAGGAAGTCCCTCAAGTATGAAGAAGCCATTACTTTTATTTGTGGGTGGCTATTTGTGGGTTTTCTATTTCTTTTTCAAATTACAGTAGGGCCCTGCTTCTCGGTGCCCTGCTTTTCGGCGTTCTGCTAATACAGTGCCAGTGGGGCAATTAGCTGGAGGGGGCAGGAGCTCCCCGCGGTCCAGCTGATCTCACCGGAGGAGGGGAAGATCAGCTATAGCGCACTACAGCGGATCTTCTCTGTGTGAAATCACACAGAGCAAAAGAGTAGTTGTTCCTGAATACAACTTGCTACATGATACCTTGTGTTATGAGAAAGGCAATTACAAAGAACAGCCTAAGCAAATTAAGCAGGAATATTATGTGCTTATGCAAATACAACTGAAGTCACAGTACTTTAATCCTTGTAGCTATTTCTTTCATTAGAAAAAGCAGATTTTAAACAACTAAATCTCCTGTGGATAAAGCTTCCATCCCAACTGAAAGGGACAGTGGTTGGTCATTTGGTATTATTCTTAATCTACATTGAACACGCAGTTCAGATTCTGTTCTTGTCAAAGGAAAGCTTGGATAACATTTGTGACAGTTCTATTTTTAACACTGAATTTTAATACAAAAAAGTGGTATCTTAAGAGTTATTTAATTGAGTTTTGCAATCAAACAATAATGCCTAAAATACATTTGCTTATGTATTTAAATACAAGACCACCCTGTTTTCATAAGAGACATTGACTGAACAAGTCTGAAATTCAAGATACTGTCATAACTGAATATATACTGGCCTTGGGATTATCAAGAGCATTGGAGATTACATGCTTATTTACTCTAATGCAAAATAAGGCCAAGTGCTTATCATCCATCCCAGTACTTTTTGCACCCATGGACCCACTGGAAGTGAAGAACATGTTTACTCAGTTACTTCTTGCCAAGCAATTGGGTAGAATACTGTCTGCACATTCTTTATATCTATGGATTGCAGCACAGGTCCAGATGAGTATGTTGAAGCCCATATTAATTTTTATATGAAACTGAGCAAGCATCTTATTAGCAGAACAGGGGAAGTAGTTTTATTTAAATAATGATAGCATTATTCCATTTATCTAAAAATGCCACCATATTAGCAACTGCATCTGTGCACAGCAAGGCTATTGAAGAATGTGAAAGTTGATTAGACCTTCCCTAGATTTCCTTTGAAAATGGGCTAAACGACAGAACAATGAAGCCATTACTGAAGTCATACCGCTCTTGCAGCTTTGTGTTGCAAAAAAATAACATATTAAAACTGAATATTATGCCATCTTAAACTAAAAAATATGATCTGCTTCACAGCCTTTGTACAATAACAGTTTAGGGCTGGATGATATATTTCATGATACTGTCATTTAAACAAATGCATACCTTGGATGGAATGTTATTCATACAGAGAGTTTTCATGGGGCACCTGACAGAGGCTAAAGACCAAACGCTTGTCACAATGAAATTATTAGACTATCAATAGCGTCAACGACACTCTCATATATATATAATACACACACACACGAGAGAGAGAGAGAGAGAGAGAGAGAGAGAGAAATTCAGAACCAAATTCTAAATATAGGAAGGAAATATATTGAGGTAGTACATCAACCTAAAATTTATCATCCAAGTCTGCTATAAATAATATCCATTTTTAAAGAATCTTTTGGGAGAGAGATATTATGTGCGTAATACATAGGACAATTGGCAGCATTCCACATACACCTATACAAATTTATTATTAGGGAATGTATTGGAGGTCTCCAGTACAAAAGTACAATAGTACAACACAGGCATACCCCACTTAATGTCGCTTCACTTAACGTCGCCTCGCTATAACGTGCATGCTCCGTACGTCCCCATACCCCGCTTAACGTTCGCGCACTTCGCAATAACGTAACTTTATTGGCATGACGCCGCTGCCATCTAGTGGTGATTGAGTGCAGTACAAGTGAAGACAATTGCTTCACTTAACGTTTATTTTCGCTTACAGTATACTCTCTGGTCCCATTGCGAACGTTAAAGCGTGGTATGCCTGTACTTTATTTGGTTAAGAAAGTAACATCTGGCATTATGCCTGAATCATTACGTTTCCGATATGAAAACTGAAAAAAGGGAGATTTAAAACATGTCCCATTTTTCTAGTAACATCCCAAATCAATAATTATTTGTTAGATATCCTACTATAAATTATGCTCATATTAAATGTATCTTTATGGAGATTACAATTCACTGTAAAAAGACAGTAAGTTAGAGCGGAAAGGTGTGGACTTAGATTGCCTTTACATTTATTCAAAATGAATAAAATACTTGTTACAAGTGAAAGCATTCAAGTTTTTCCCTTTTGTCGTGGTGTGCTAAATTAATAAAAAGAAAGTAGAATACTTCCTGTTCAGCAAATGTGATTCTTTCTATAATCCAGGGACAAGGACACTGCAGCCCACAGGCCTATTTTGGCCCATGAGGCCATTTTCCCCAAACCACACCCGTATGTCAATCAGCTGGTATCACTCCAATGTCTGGGTGATGTCAGCTGATGGGTGAAGGGGCAAGGTTCAATTCTGTGTTGGCTGCACCCACCAGTTCCCCACAGGAATTGGCATACGCAGCCAAAGCAGCACAATAAAGCTGATCAGTGGGGGTGTTAAATCCTGCTCAGACCCCTGAAGACAGCAGAATTAAAGTTTCCACTCATCAGCTGATGAGCAAAGTTAAATCTTGGTGCTTTATCACTGTGTTCCCTACAGGGAATGTACTGGCAAAGCATACCTCTCTCCATCCCACAGATAATTGACAGATGGTGGCCCCACCCACCTGTCAAAGTTGTTCCATAAGAGGAGGGAGATAAAGATATGGCCCACCAGGCCAAAAGGATTCCCCACCTCTGCTATCATCAAAACATTCTGCAGTTACTGCCAAATAGCTGATCCAATGCATCTTCATACAAAGCGATTCAGCTATCTTGGGGTGGGATGGGGGCTTTATCTTACCATACAGATTTGACATCATTTTCTGTCATTTCTCAAGTACATCATTAACCTTCAAAGGAAATTCAGAGATTAAAAAAAATAACCCAAGTAGTAGATTCATCTTTAATTGCTGCTATTTTTCCAAGACAATATAAAGGAAGGTTTGGCCACAATTATAGCTATTTAAAAGCTTTTCTACAGTGACTGCATAGTTATTTATAAATTATTGACCCAGAATATTACAGTTAAAAAAACTGATATAGAATAAAAACTATTGATATACAATACACAAAACTGTCAAACAACTGGCACATATATAATCAGAAAACTGTCAAGTCTGCCTTAAGGGACTTTTGGTGGGAAACAACTTATAAACATAAATAAGTAATGCAAATTGATAGATCACATAGAGCAGCCTTTCCCAACCAGTGTGCCTCCAGATGTTGTTGGACCACAATTCCCATCTTTCCTGACCATTGGCAATACTGGCTGAGGCTGATGGGAGTTGTAGTCCAACAACATCTGGAGGCACACTGGTTGGGAAACAGGGTGTGCTTGCTGATTCCCGAAACAAGCAAGATGAAATTATGAGCTACCAATAGCTCCTTGTGTTCCTGTTTGGCAATGCCTGCAATTAGAGCAGGGAACCATTAGAGGAAACTTTGCTGTGCTGCTAGGTTTGCCCCCAACTACACTAGACTAGGGGGCAAGCAGTCCTTTCTCACTCCTGCCTTTGCTAACAATGACACCATAATGAAAGATAAAAAGTAAGATGCCACCTACACAAATTCATGAGTTATTTGGCAATATGTGATTGTGGTCAGTTAAACAGCATGCCAATCCTATTTATTAGCTTGATTCAAACATATAATTCCCAGCTTGCTAGACCATATTTCTCAGCAGAAAATGACAACGGGACTGTGCACTCCCTCCTCACCACTCCCTTCACCAGCACTTACATTCTTATTTAATTAAATTGCAAATAGCCGTTACACCCAAAGCAGAGTATTGTGGTCTAATGACAGTTTACTAAGCAAGGTCTTAAATTACACTCTGAGGTTAGTTTGAGATCTTTGTTAGTAAACAGATATTAACCCACTGTTTCCCCAACAAAAGCCAACATTTCACCACACTGCATTTCCACATAATGAAGGCCACATGACTTCCCATGTTACAATCCAAAGAATGGAATACAAAATGCCCCACCTGTACACTTTTTCTTTAGCTTTTGTTACATATTCAGCCCCAGCTCTAATGATCAGCAAATTGTTTGTTTGCTTGTTTTTAATTCTGAGCAAGATGAAACTACAAGCTATTCAAAGGACTTAGAGGAGGAAGACCTGGGTAAGAGTCCACACACAAAGCCATGAAGTCATTGGTCAACCTTAAAAGTCTTGGACCAATCACACCAATTCCTCCCAACCTACCTCACAGGTTTGGTTTAATGACAGAACTGGATTTCCATTTATGTAGTTTTGTGTTCCTTAAAGGAAGAGCAAGATTCAAATACATAAATCATCACATCTTGTCAATGACATTATAAGTACCTCTGGGAGATGTTTAACTGAAGAGTGGGCTAAACATGTTTTAAATCAGAGATTCCCAAATTGTGGTATACTGACCTCCAGTTATCCATGAACTTCATTCAGGTGATCCATGACATGTCTGTGGATTTGTGATTGAAGTCAGAAAATAGTACATCCATCTTCATATTGATTTTTAATTGTATTTTATTGCTTTTTATTGCTTTTATTGTATTTTATTGTATTACAGTTTGAATTCTGTGAATTCTTGTTGCCATTTTGACATAGCCAATAGTATCTGAAAGAAGCCGGCCAATTTGGTTTTCATAAGAGGTTTACGTTAATAACTAGCTGTGAAATACTTTGAATTTTGAGATCCATCTGCTGTTTCTGTTAATGATTTTATTAAAATTGTTATGTTGGTTGTATTATGTTCAAAAATAATGGCATTGTTTTTTTCTTTTTAAGCAATAAAAATAAAAGTATCTGAAATAAGTTAATATTAAGTAGAAAATCTTCAAATATTTTATATTTAAGAGCAGCAAATATAATATTCTGACACTGTTATCAAGTTCCATTTATATTTGCCAAACACATGGGGCGGTTGACAACACCATTACAGTTCATGTACAATTGTCCTCAAAGGATTTCAAAGAGACAAGTACACTCTTTTGCAATTCAATAAACCTCTTTTTCTCACGCTCAAGTAGTGACCTCGTCTTAAATACACACATGAAGCTGCAGCCAAAACTGGAGAATCTCAGGTCCCAATCTACATTTCAAAGCCCATGAACAAACTGCTTATAGGTCTCATAATTTTAAATATGCTTAACATTTACATCTATTCACATGGTCTAAGCTTTTATGCAAAGACTAATCAAAAGAAAGAGTGCATATTAATACAAACACTATATATCAAAATGGCTCTGAATCATTAGCTACTTCTACCACTCCCCCGCATACTAGAAGATGGAAGGAATGGATGACATGAGAGGAAATAAAGATTTCTCCCATTTTGAGAACCAGTGTGGTATAGCTGTTAAAGTGTCAGATTTGACCTGGGACACCAAGGTTCAAATCCCCACCTGGTCATGAAGTGGTACTGTTAGACTTCCCAGCAAACTGTGGAAAATAAAGGGGTGATTCATTGGCCGCACTTATACATAAAACAGATTTTCTGGTTTATTGTGAATGAGCAACGTGCTGGTGCACACTGCCCAATCACTCCCACTTTCTGCTCCCCTAGCACAAGCAGGATAAATAAACCAGGATACCTCGGTTTCCCATTATGTCAAAACCAGAAATTGTGTTGGCTTGCTGGTAGTGGCTTTTTGGGGAACAAATTAAAATCCCTGGTTCCAATGTAATGGCAAGCCAAGGCTTCCTGGTTTCTTTATGCCACTCACACCATGGAAGAAACAAAGAAAGAACGACTGCACAGCATGCACCATCCCATTCACAGTAAACCACAGTAAGTCTGAAAGTCTGGCTTATTACATGACAACTGCATTTCTAGAGAGGGAGACAGAGAAGAAAACAATGAAATTTCAGCAACATTGCTAAACATGGGAAAGGGAGACCAAAAGCGCATGGAAGAGAAAGTGACATGTGACAGTTCCAGAAACTGAATCTCATCAAAAAGAAAAACGTATCTATAGCGATGCATCCAAGAAACCGAAGATTTTAAAAAAAAGGCATGGTTTCAGCTATGATAGCAAGGTCACCAACCTGAATTCAGTTTTGTATTTGAAATTCATTATAAGATTGACAGAATCTTAACAAGGAATTAAGGAATCCCAACAGTGGCATTTAACTGACAAAAAAATTGTTATAGTGTAGAGGGGTCAAGTAGCCAAAAGAACCACAGAACTGTCTGCATTCAGAGTTAAGATCTGGTCTAAGTGTTAGAATGGGTTAATGATAAAGGCTGCAACTGTATGCAGCTTCAATTCCATTGAAGTCAATGGGATTTTAAACAGTCTATGCAGGATAGCAGCCAAAATCTGTCACTACACCCAGATCTCTCCAAATTATTGTGATCTGCCTAGATTCCACTTTGGGTGACATTCAGTTAAATTCTTAAAACAGCTGTTGAAAATAAATTATTAATAAGAAACATGTACCCAAGGAGGCTTTGGACTATTTTCCGAGCAGCAACCTTCTCATTCTACCCCGTTACATGATAAACCATCTTTAAAGAGAAGTTTCAAAACAGTGTGCAGTATGACATGGGTTTATTATTTTGAGTTTTATAAACCCCTTAGATCCCAAGAGCATTGGGCCTCAAATAAAACATTAACACATGTATTTTTGACAGACCAATGAGGTACAACTGAAAGCCTTGCCATATTCCCTGGTGCAGCTACAATCACAGCTAGTCCCAACGTCTAAAGCTGTTGCCATGGCACAAAGATGAGAAGAAAGACCATGGAGAAAAAATCATTACAGGAAACACCAGCATACTACCTATTCTATTTCATTCAGCACATTTTGTATTTTCTTTGGATAGATCACAAGCCATCACTGCTCACTTTAATGTGAATTCTTGATTAAATATATCTAATAAAATCAACTATGAGAAGTTTTATACCAAAAGTATTCTGGCTTGTAAGGTATGAACCTTACTTACACTGCAAAAGGTCCCTGGTTCAAGTCCTGGACAAGCCCTCTCTTGGGATGGCTGTGCCTTTACAGGGAAGGACTGTAGCTCAGTGGTAAAGCACACACTTTCTGGGTCCAAGCATCTCCAAGTAGAGTTAGGAAAGAGTCCTTTCTGAAATACCAGAGAGCCACTGTCAGCGTAGACAACATGAAGGTCCCCACCCTGCATCTTATATTTAGATCTCATAATCGGATGCAACAGAGAATCAGGAAAGTCCTAAGAGATGGGGGGAGGGGGCTTCTTGGCCTTCAGGGCCTGCAGGAAGAGAACATCGCCGCCCAGGGAAGGAGAGTCTGCTGCTGTTGCTGCTGTTGCTGCTGCTGTGGGATCACCACCTCCACCACCCTTCCCTGTGGGACTTCTGCCTGGCAGACCTGCATCCTGCAGGACCAGGCCCCAGGTACCCAGCCAGCTGGGACTGATTGCTACCACCTGTCCCTCTTTGGAGGGATACATAAGCCGGCTGGCTGGGGTGGCCTGGGAGACCCAGGGGCTGCAGGAAGAGAACATCGCCGTCCAGGGAAGGAGAGTCTGCTGCTGTTGCTGCTGCTGTGGGATCACCACCTCCACCACCCTTCCCTGTGGGACTTCTGCCTGGCAGACCTGCATCCTGCAGGACCAGGCCCCAGGTACCCAGCCAGCTGGGACTGATTGCTACCACCTGTCCCTCTTTGGAGGGATACATAAGCCGGCTGGCTGGGGTGGCCTGGGAGACCCAGGGGCTGCAGGAAGAGAACATCGCCGCCCAGGGAAGGAGAGTCTGCTGCTGTTGCTGCTGCTGTGGGATCACCACCTCCACCACCCTTCCCTGTGGGACTTCTGCCTGGCAGACCTGCATCCTGCAGGACCAGTCCCAGCTGGGACTGATTGCTACCACCTGTCCCTCTTTGGAGGGATACATAAGCCGGCTGGCTGGGGTGGCCTGGGTGTTTGTTTGTTTTTTTGTTCGTTTGTTGTGTGCTGCTTTTTTTTTTTTTTTTTTTTGTGGGAATAAGGAGGATTAATTTTATGATGTTTTAATTGGAAATTGGTTTTAAATTGTTTAGGACTGTGGTTTGTTTTTGTATATGTATGTTATGTATAGCTTTTTGTTATTGTAAGTCGCCTAGAGTGTCCACTAACCTGGACAGATAGGCGACCAATAAATAAAATATTATTATTATTATTATTATTATTACTGCATTCAGATTTTTAACAAAAACTAATAATATAGACCTCAAGTTTATAAAGCTCTGCCTTCAACCAATCAAGTATGTTACAGACACAGACAACAGCAGATTTTGCATCTCTTGTAATCAAATCAATCTTTATTTACAGTCAAATGACCACAGATACAGACGTATAATATTAAATGTGTGTTAAACAAAAATATATAATAGAGACAAAAAGATTATATAATACACTATAAAATCATAAAATATATCTCAGATAGACTAAATAGAATCATTCATAAGTGGTCTGGTCAGAATAGCCAAATTCAGAAATTTTGCCACTTGCTTAGTGATTAACTTTTTTGAGCCCTCAACTAAAAGTCAAAAGGGACTCTGAAGAGCAGCCTGGGAAAGACTACACTATAGGGCAGCCTTTTTCAACCAGTGTGCCTCCAGATGTTGTTGGACCACAACTCCCATCAGCCTCAGCCAGCATTGCCAATGGTCAGGAAAGATGGAAGTTGTGGTCCAACAACATCTGGAGGCACACTGGTTGGGAAAGGCTGCTATAGGGTGTATTAGGTCTTTTCTAGCCTCTTGGTAATAACTACAGTTGAAAAGAACATGTAGAATAGAATAGACGTCATCATTATTCCAGATACAATTTTATATTTAAATCTATTATGCTTATAATATAGATTTATCATATAAATAATGGGCTGTATCCAGCATAGTAGATCCATTGAAATTAATAGCCATGACTAACTTAGGTCCATGAATTTCAGCAGATCTACTCTGAGTAGAACTTAGTTAATATAACCCAAACTTATAATATAAAGTCCTTCCGGCGTCAAGCAAAGACTTTCCTAGTTCAACAAGCTTTTGGTACTGATGGATGCTAAAGTTAGGACTGCCGGGACCTGCACTGCTAATGTCAAATATCGTTATTTTAAATTGGCTTTGATCCTCTTTTAGCTATCAGTTTGAATGGTTTTAATATTGGATATAGTTTAATTCTATTTTAATGTAGATTTTGTATGTTTTAATTATATGTGTTTTATCTGGAAGCCACTGCAAGTTCCAGTGTTGGAAGGATGGCGGGATATAAATAAAGAATAATAATAATAAATAAAATATAGTTTTATCTTAAACATTCTTACTGCTTTTCATTCTGCTTTTTCTTTTAAAAATCCAGGTCTCAATTATTTGTAACAAAATGAAGCAATGTTAAAACATTTTTTTAAGCTATTCAATTGTACATGACATTCACGAAAGATTTACTCCTTTAGTCACATTTCCTATTCATTTTGCTTCAAAGTAACCTTTGAGGCTATTTAAAGCAGCAATTAATTTTCAAGCTATTTTGGAGAGATATTCCTTACGAAATACATCAAAGAAGATGAAACCCTTCAAGTGATGCTGTCAATGTTTCCTCCAGAACCTGGACATTAAACAAATGAATCAGTCTTTATAAATGCAGCTTCATCTTTTCTTTTATAAGAACATACATAAGAGAGAAATGCAAAGGTTTTGTTTAATAGCATTAGCACATTAAAATTATAAAATGTCACACTAAGCAATAATCTTTTTATGGTCATTTTCACTAGATTAGGCAACCACAAGTTATGAATTTTTGTTCAACAAAGACATAATTTAAGACATAAAAGGCCATCATTAAAAAATGTATCTGGATGAAACTTGTTCTACAGAGAACAAGCACAAGACAATTCCATACTTCAAAATAAGGGTTAAGTGAGGCAGACATCATCTGTGCTCAACTACTGCAGTTATATGAATGTTATTTTCTATTCTTCAAAGCAAAAACTGAAAAGCACACACACACTGTATTGAAACTTTGGAGCTTGGAATCCAGCAGGTGATCAACTCATTTCCCTTTTCAAAGGAAGGGGGCTTCTGTTTGACATTTGGTAGGTTTCGTCCCATCAGAAGGAACTACCATCCCAGAAAATTTTGTTTAAAAAGTTTTACATGGATAACTTGCCATGCCTTATATCAATGGGAAATACAAACAAAGCTTCATTCACTCCTTTGAGTGCCTACTCATAGGGAAGCTCGGAGGGTGGCAACAAGGAAAAGGGCTTTTTCAGTGGTGGCCCCCGACTTATGGAACAACCTCCCTGAGGAGATACGCCTGGCGCCAACACTACTATCCTTTCGGCGCCAGGTTAAAACTTTCCTCTTTGCCCAGGCATTTTAATATGTTTTTAGTATGTTGTTGGAATTGTTTAATTCTTGGAAAAAAATTTAAAGTGTTTTAAATTGTTAATATGTGTTTATTGTATTTTGATGTTAGTCTTGTGAACCGCCCAGAGAGCTTTGGCTATGGGGCGGTATATAAGTTAAATAAATAAATAAAATCATAAATCTGAGTTCCTGTATGTTCTAGAAATTAATACACTGTCCCCACCTCCCTATCAAGTATTCCAGACTTGATAGCAAGCTTCACAGTAACTACCCTGGTTTTGTTTAACTTGTAAAGCCACAACTGTATACAGAGCTACATGAGTACCTGTGTAAAAAATACATAGGATCAAGCTGTTAATCTGCTCTTCTTACTGAAGTGACAGGGCTGATACTGATGCACTGATAGGCAATTCTATGCAAAACTACCTGTCTGGGAAAGTTGCATCTCTCTAAGTCTGTGTTCCCTGGCTCTAAAATGAGACTATGACTAACAGTGTTGACACAAGTTTGGAGGGTTTTAAGGAGGACTTTAATGCTGTTGCCTCTTTCAGAGGGTGGGCTTTTCTTTAACTTTTTATTTTATTTTAAACTTTTATACTGATTTTAATCTTTTGTTGACTGTAAGTCACTTTCAGTTCACCTTGTGAAGAACAGCAATGATCAAATTTAATAAATAACAACAACAACAACTTCTTAGCCCTTAAAAATTGTAAATGAAACAAGTTTTATCTGCCATGGACTCAATAGCTGGTTTTAGGCTTATTTCTCAGCCTCGGTGTTCCTTTCCTGTAAAATACTGAATATTAACTTGATTGTTTTTGAATAGGTCCTTTCCTTTTTTGCTGATTTTTTGGGGGGAGGGGTTTAAGATACAATCCCTGAATCTATAGTAATTGAGATCAGAACTTGTATATACAAGTCATTCTAGTATATGGCTCAGGTCTAATCTAAAATAATTCTTGCTGAGAACATTTCATTTAATCATGAACACCCTTGATAAATAATGCACAATTGTTTTATGAAAGGCAAACTCAAAGGGGCCTGACGTGCTAATAAAATAGTAATCAGCTGGTGTCCATTCCGTGCAAGACCATAAGTACTAAAGAAATTCACATTGCAAGAGCTAAGACACTTGCACAAATGTCGATTCAGAGTGGGGGGTTGTGCATTTTGTACTGAATAGAGAACATATGAATGGATAAAGCACTCACTACATGTTTCCCTGCTGTTTTTCAACATATGGCAGTACTAAAGGACTGCAACTTAGAAAAGATAGGAATATGCCTACAGAAGGCAAAATATTGGGTGATGGGCTCTTTCAAAACAACCCTTCAGATCTTCAGTTTCATGCTCCTGCTCTGTCAATGTGCATTTTAACAATCTAAGCAAAAACATTTCTCCTCCCATCCCAGGAAAACTTTTCAGTAATATTTACTTTAATTCTTCAAAAGGATATTTCATGTTATGAATGTCTCATTGAGCTGGTTCACATGCAACCCTAAGCCAAACCATGGCTTAGTGCGAGCTCACATGTGTGAGGGTTCCCAGAGAAGAGATAACGGCCACTGCACTTTTCCCTCAGTTCTCTTGTTGGTGCACTGCTGCACAGGCTCAGAGGTGGTCCTCCAGACAAACCATGAGTTATAAACCTAAGAACAAATTGTGTTTTTTCAGGAGCAAGACAAACCATGAGCCAGGGTTTGGATAACATATAAAGAGCACCAGTAATTTCTGTGGCACTAAATATATTGAAATCTTGCAATAAGTGTACATGTTCATTTCCCAGAAGACATTTCCTCAGTAGTTTCACTCCGGTTTTGTTACTTGGATTGGACCATGCACAGTATTAGTTAAGAGTCTGTATGCAGCCTGCCAATTCAAAGATTATATTTTGTACCTGCCACCTGGAATCACAATGACTGCAGCAAGCTGTGGTTGAGGGATGCATCCATAGACTCCCTCACACTATCAGCACACAGACTAACAGAGGTGATTTTAATTATTTATATTTACAATATTTTTATCCCACCAATCAATCCAAAGACCATCCAAGTCTCACAACACAAACTACAATATACACTCAATAATAATAAAATAAAAACACAACCAAAACTTCACAGAAGGAAGCAGATACATAAAATGGAGGGAGTCTGAAGACACAACACAAGAAGAAGGTGTCAGCCTGTCTAAATGCCGAAAAGAGGGCCAATCAGGCCTCTTGGAGGAAGGAATTCCACAACCTGGACTCCACTACGGAAAAGGCTTTGTCCCAATCAGACCTGCAATGGCAACAGGACAGAATAAGACCTCAAGTGAGCATACTGGGAAGGCCAATTCATTTGGGAGTAGGGGTCCTTCCTTCAGGAGTCCTGGTCCTAAATTTGCTTCCTATTCGAGGCTGGCTCACTCTGTTTTTGGCAGCGTGTTAGAAGAAATTCAGTCATGAAATTAAGTGTATACACCACAGAGTATGCCTGCTTGTTTACCATGAAGAACGTTTAAGCCCAGCTTGTTAGTGATCTAGAAGGACAGAAAAAACTGACCAAATATGTCAAGAGGAAAAGCATTTCCTTACCAGAGGACAGGCCCTCAAGGCACTTCAGAAATTTGAAGAAACTTTTTTTATTGAAAACAGCCTGTGCTTTTGGGGCTGGGGCAGGGTATCAAAATTTAAATACTATTGATTAAAGAAGTATTCATTCTGTCCAAGTAACAAGTTTATGTCATTAACAGATTTTACTAAGGACATTAAAACAAGAATATGCAAAGGGATGGAAAAGATGATCTCTTGTCTCCTGGCAGTTATTCCAGTTCTTTAGACAATACATCCTTCAGATGCACAGCCACTAAGATTCAAAGGTCACTGGAGCCTTTGTATCCAGTTGTATGGTAGTTAACAAACAAACTTTTGTTCTTCTTTTTCTGAATGGAATAAGTTGCAGCCACAATAATTGAGTTCTACATCCAAAGCTTGCATATGCATAATTTAACTACAGGCCTCTGGAACCTCATTTATGCTTACTGAGTCACCAATTATGAACAAATCTCTGATATTTTACATGCACATAAATGAGAAAAAGAGCTCAGTGTGGCGTTTCTCTTGCATCAAAAAAGCTCCTTTAGATTATTTGATCGCTACTTTTTATGCACTATATTTGCTCTTTAATCTGACAACTCTATTGTCCGAAATAAAAAATGAAGGCATAATTCTTTTTGGATGAAGTCATCTCCGTTATGTAAACAATATAAACATTAAGGTAAGGAAATCAGACAGAATAGCAGCTCAGTATGCAACAAGCCACTACAATATAATCACATATGTGATTTCAGATATCAGTGACAGTATTTATATGGAAGGTATTTTCTAATCATATATAGCAGACAATTGCACTCCAATTAATTTAACACTCTAAGCAGAACACAGACCCAATAAAAAGGTACTCTCCACAGGCATACTGAAAATTATTTCAACAGTATTTCAGAGCTATATTGGTAAACTATGCAATCAAAATGAATGCATGTATCATACATGCATCAAAACAATAGAAATTACTCATTTCATCAAATAAAGGGGGCACAGTTGTAACTGCTTCAAAATCATGAGAAGTTCTCTGTAGGGATGGTATCAGGAAAGCTAAAGCTCAGAATAAGCTGAGGCTAGGGAGGGATGCTAAGAGCAACAAAAAGGACTTTTTCGGGTGTGCTTGAAGGAAGAGGAAGGAAATGGTAGGATCGGTGCTCTTTAAGTACAAAGGAGGTAGAGCAGCTGAACTCTTATCTTGCTTCTGTCTTCCTCCAAAATGGAAACTGTGTGCAATTTTGCATAAGCAGACTAACCATTGAGGGGCCAGGATTGTAGTTCAACAAGGATTTGTTCAGGTAACACCTAGCTACCTAAAATGAGTTCAAGTCTTCAGGACCAGATTAATTTCATTTTAAGAGTACTAAAGAAACTTGCTGCAGTACTCTCAGAACTTATTATACAGCCACAAGAGTGGCTGTATACTATAGCCAGCGTGGATTTTTCACATTCTGCAATGTTAAATTGAAAATATCCCCCATGCCATTCTGATGCTTCCCATAAGCTCATTTCAAACTAAAACCTTACCAAACTTACAGTCCTGAACTCAGAAACGCTTGCTTAACAACCCTGTCAATTTTCATGGCGATACACAAAACAGTCAGAGAGAATCGAGAGATCAAAGTCTAAAAAGAGGGGCGGGGAAACCCAGAGCCCTTTTGGACTTTTTTCTCTGAGTTCTCATAATCTGTTGAAATTCATTAAAAATAATCCACGTACACAGAGTACCTGTAATCCTAATACTGACCTTGCCCCATACTCAAGTGGAGTGCTACAGTACTCTGTCCTGGGCCCAGTACTCTTTTAATATTTTTATCAATGCCTTAGATATATTTGTGGATAGCACAAGACCGTGAGGGGTAGCTACCACCTGGAAGGCTAGAAAAAGGCAAAATGATGTTGACTGAAACTGGGCCAAAACAAAGAAAATGAAATTCTGAGACAAAGACAGAATTCTACATTCAGGTAGAGAAATCAAGAGACAGGTTCTTTCTCACTGGAGCTCTTCAAGCAGAAACTATTATACAGACATTCCTTAGAGATTTTCTTGTTCTGGATTTCCTGTATCAAGCAGAAGGATGGACTAGATGGCCTACAAGATCCCCCACAAACTCTGCGATTCTAATAAATAACAATGTGTGGGGGGAAATTAAAATACAAAATAGCTGATTATATGCCAAGACTGATCATTAACATTTATTACACGCTTTGTGCATGCAAGGAGCTTCACACGTCATAAAGCAGGTCAGATTAACCTTCGTTATTGCAAATTGAGAGCTGAAGCTAATGATTATTTGCCATCCAGAGCATTCAAGGAAGTTATGCAATGTGAACCAAGGACTTCCTGGTTCACCCTCTCAGCCATTAAACTATGACAGGCGCAAGAAGGGTTGTTCTGGCTTTAATTCTTACTAGCCAAACTTATAGAAACCATATAATATTGCAGACTTCCTCCCAACCCTGCAATCATTCTTTAGCCCAATCATAGATGCAATCTCTATTTCACAAGTAACAACTAATTACACTCTTGCAAGAGAATTGTCATTGTGACAACTTTAATATTCCAGGCAGTTTTCTTAGTTCTCCAAATCCTACTGCAACTCCTTAACACCAGTAGCAAAATCCTGTCTTTTCCGCAAAGTAAACCCCACTTAGTTCAAATACTTATTTTCTAATAAGTATGATTAAAATTGTAACCTATAATTGCAATCCTAATCACACATATTGGACAGTAAACCACACTAATCACATATTACATTACTACAAGTATTATATTTTTACATTTATTTCCTAAATGCTCCACTTTAGAGCTTTCTTGATGGCACAGGATCGGATTGAGTTCTTTCCACAATAATTCCAATGTAAATGCAGCACAGCATAGGTAGAAAGGTTCTGACAACATGGTTAGCAGAACAAATTAGCAAAACAGTTTCCTGTTTAAGAGCAAAGATCCTAAGCAGCAATTTTGTGCTGCTAATCAACGAAATTTAAAGTTTAATTACATTGCTAAATTAGCCCAGAAAAAGGAAAATTAACAATATATTTTCAATAATATGAATTAGACTTACGCAGGATGTAAACATATAGGCTTGTAATCCTACAATTTAGTTATTCATTCAGAAATCCCACTATAGTCAATTACTCTTTTAGCACTAGCATGGTATTCCCCAACTGGTGCCCTCCAAATATTTTGGGTTATAATTCTCATCAAGCCAAGCCAGCATGGCCAACACTCAGGGGTGATGAAAGTTTTAGTCCAAAAACATCTGAAGAGCACCAGGTTTGGGAAGGCCATTCTTCCACAAGCATAAGTAAAGTCTTCATCTCATATGGTCAATTGACATACTCCTATGCAGCCACAAAGATGCTCTACAGAGTTTAGTCTTGTTTTCACAGATTCCTGACTTATGAAGCCTGGGATCCTGGTTTAAAATGAGCTCTGGTTAATCTCATAATAAACTGACTTCAAACCACATATTATGAAGCCATCTTATTAAATTAACCATTGTTTATTTTAAACCAGGATCGTACATAAGGCTAACTGAAGACTCTTTGAAAGTGAAGCTAAACTCAATAAAGTTCCTCCTCCCTGCCTCTGTGAGGAAGAGAGGAAAGAGGGGATAGTGTGAGCCCCAAGCTTCAGTCAGGCTCTTGGAAGCTTATTCATGTAACACTAAACCACAGCAAACATGGCTTAGTAATGACAGGACTGTTTACTAACTTTCTTGTACACACAAACAAAAAAATATAATATTTCTATATTGGTTTCTTCTATACTGATTATCACCATCAATACCTGAAGCACTTAATATATATATTTTGTTCTTGAGCTTTAATGCAAACTTCATGAACAAGTCATTTTTGCCTTTGTTATATCTCAATGACAAAATCTGAAAAACAAGCCAACATCAATTCTTGGTTTATAAAACTGGCTTGTTTCAAGAAACCATCGTTAAGACTAATCACAATTTATCTGGCTTCAGATATAGTGCTAAATTATGGTTAATCAAAAATTGAAGTGAAAGTTTCTGATCTCTTCCTCTCAGCCCAGTGGAGGTCAAGGTGAGACCAAGGCTTGTTTCTGTAACAATAAACCGTAAAATCACTATGTCAAAATGTGGCAAGAGTTAAAGGCTGCACTTCTACGTTAAAATGAACCACTGAGGAAAGTATTTGACTCATGGGGTTAAGATTTATAAACAACACAGCACAAGGCATACTATATTAATTATTGTGGGCTTTGTATTGTACCAAGGAACAATGAAGGCATTGCAGGTGCTACAATTCAGGAGATGTCACCATGCATCTCACTAGCATCATCCACTGGGTTATCTTGTACTCCTGTGTTATACCATCCAACTGGTTGAAAGCTGCAGTGAGTTCAGTACTCCATGCATCCAGTTCTATTAACTAAACAGCATCAATATTTACCTTCCATCCTCATGTAGGAATAACTACCAACTCTTGCTTGTGGAAAGTTCTGAACACTTACATCTGAATGGACATGGGTAGCACTGGGCTTTAGGGCCTACTTTGGTCAAATAGTACTTCCAAATAAGAGTATACAGGTTTGCAGCTTTTGCCTTCACATCTTGCATGGTATCCTTGCAAGTGAATATACACAAATTAATCTGTGTCTAAGTAGATATAATTATGTGCTGAAAAAGTCATGACCCAACGGTTTTCTAGAAGATGATACTCCTAGACTGTGTAGACTTTATTTAGTTACAAATCAACATGTTGTGTTACACCTATTTTTCCACGTTAAGGAAATCAATTACTTTCAAAATAGAAAATTACTTAAATCAGTCTTTTCTTAATAATTTGAGGTTGCAGTACTTCCAAGCAAGTGTGTGTCGGAAACTACATTGGACTCAGTTGGCTTACTTCTGAATAGGCATGCCTAGGATTGTGCTGCAAACCACTTTGATTTAAAATTAATCATAGGTTCTAACCCCATTGTCTCTTTTCCAAATTCATTGCTGCTGAGAAGACACCCAAAAAGTAAGCTCTGTCCTAAGGAGGTTGCCTCATAATGTCCCATGGTTAGGACCAAAATTTATTATACTTATAGATTCCATTCTTGCTTGTCCATGTGATTCCTTCCTTCTCCGTGCAAAAAACTAAGAATACCAACAATGCAGTTGTATTCTTTGAAGGATTCTCACCATTGACTATTTGAGATTGTTGGTCCCACATTAGAATTCAAGCTAACCACATTATGAGGGGTGTCTTGCGTGCATGGCTGAAGTGTGGGTATCATCGATGTAAAAGTTCATGACTGGCACAAGGCAACAGAGTTGTCAGAGGTGCTCAGAGAGTATGCTGATAAGGTTACATTGTCCTCTGTTGCTGCAGCTACTCTTTTTATTTCAACTTTGCTGTTGAGGGTACACAAGATTACAACAACTAAAGATATTTCAATTTCCATTCCAAAATAAAGGCTAAATACAGGTATTCATTTCTGAAATGCAAATGCAAACGCAACCTCATCCTTTTAAGAGCAGCCCTGCTGGAACAGGCCAAAGGCCCATCTAGTCCAAGGATCCTGTTTCTCAGAGTGGCCAATCAAATCCCTACAGAAAGCTCACAAATCGGACTTGAGTGAAATAGCACTCTCCCTACTTGTGATTCCCAGCAACTGGAATTGAGAGACATACTACTTCTAATCTTCAACAACTTCCACAACACTAGCTTTGATCTAGCAACAGTAGCGAGATCATTAACTACATGCACTAGCTAGAAGAAAAGGGAAACCTCACAGTAATCAATAAGACTGGAAACAATCGTTAGCCCAGGGTAGGAGAGTCTAATCCTAAAGGGCAGCCTACAAATAAACAACCAAAAGCCTTGTCAGTTTCACTCTTCAACAAAACTTATTTTTTTTAAAGTGTTTTTCGGTTCATGGAAATTGGCAGTGCACCATTCAAATAGTGTCCCAGCTCATCATCAAACAACTCTATTTATACAATCATTGAAAATGGTGTAATTAATCAGTATCTGCAAATCAGCACTATATGGTTAGCCCCTCCCCCAAAAAAAGTCTTCATTAGCAAATGGGATTTAGAACCCCACCGCTTGTGTGAGAATTCTGCTTCCTCTCCTCTCTTCCAGTCTAAAAATGCTGCAGACACGGGACTTGCACAGGCTGAAAGTACAGTGTAGACCATGAGGCTTGGATGAAACATTAAGGTTCTGTGCAAACATACACTTTGTTGAAGAGTCTCCAATCAAAATTGGCTTGTTGAAGCATTGAACTACCACTTAATTCATCTAAACTACTTTGCTCTAGAAACATTCATATTTCAATACACTTGTGTACATATATTTACACTACATTAAGAGCTTGAATTTGATAACTGCCAATGCTAATAGAAGCTTAAGTATGTTTGGAACATTGAATAGTTTGTCTAGGTGTTCACATTCATTAAATATACTTGAAATTGAATGATATTCTTACCTCCAGATGGTTACAATATGTTCAATATAATATCAAGTGTGCTATTTCAACAATATATTTATAGTTCAAAAGTTATCTGTATGTTCTGTTTCATGAGAATTTTGATATATTATTTGCTACTCACCCTCATCACCTATAATAACCATACATCAGTGTAGAAAGCCATTAACCTTAGGGGTCAACACCTGTGCTGCTTTTAAGCAGGAATATAAATGCAACTATAAAGAACTCATTTAAATATACTTGACTCCCATTAAAATTAATGTGATTTACACATACTCCCTGTGCATTGGATTGTGCCCTATTGCAACCAAAGTGAGCTTTTTACTTGCTATTCCTATTTTTAACCACTATCACTACTCAAGGCAAATCAAATTTCTAGGTTCAGATGAGACCTGATGGGTTTCTGACCAAAGTGGTGTTAAGGCTGCAATTCTAAACTAATGTTCTAATTCTAAACTAATTCTCTAAAACTCATCCCACTGAAATCAACCATGTTTACTTATTTCTGCATATACAAGGTTAGGACATGGGGTGAGTACAGAAAGTAAGATACAAGAGGCAAGTTAAGTTCTATTCCTTGTCTCAAAAGAAATTTCATCCAATATGTTAGCACTTCAGGCATACTCCCAAAATACTAAATCTACCAGGGAGCCTGGTAATTCCAGAAAAGAGCCAGTGAAATCAGGAAAGACAGAAACCTTAACATGTTCTATCCCAATGGATAATTAAGGCTGATGTGCCCAATTCCTTCTCAAGCAAAAGAGGAACTTGTCTACTGGGGTACTGACAACTCAGATCATGTTGTTCATGAAAATAGTTCAAAATTAAACAACAAATCAAAATAATCTTGGATGAATACTTTTAGTATTTCAGGTCACAATCCAATCCCCAGCTGAGAAGCAGCTAAGGTTAACAGAGCAGCACTGCAACTATACCTGCTGTCACTCACTTCAGCCAGGGCAGAAGGCAGGGGGACAGGCAAATTACTGTGTCAGCATCAATGCATCAGGGCCCAGTGCCATCAAGTGATGCCAGTGAGGCTATCTCAGGTTCCAGTGGATCCTGGGCCAGCTCACTCGCCTTCCACTCATCCAGAATGCCCAGGGTTGTTGTTTTTTTGGCAGGGGGGAGTTGCTGATGGCAGAGATCCCACCATCAGTACTTCCACCCACCTACATGTTTGGCAGGTGAAACAAGGAGTATTGCACTGGCAGAGCTGCACAGAAGGACATCTCCACCCAATCCAACCCCCCACCCACCCTCCCTTAAGCCTAGGGCAAAGGAGATTTTGACTGCAGTATTATAATTATTTATTGAATTTCTTATGAGTATTATTTTTTGCATTTTTATTATTGTACATTGCTTCAGGATGCTTTTAGATTTGTGAAGCAAGTTATTAATATAATGTAATATACTAAACTAAAACACAGAAAAGACATCACAGCAAAATACCTTAGTGGCTTCAAGATTTCTTATAATACCCAACTCTAATACCCATAGTGATTCAAGCAAATTACAGCTAACCAGGTAAAAATACTAAAAAGGAACTCAAAGGCTGTTTTAACAATATCACTCACACCACCTGGAAAAGAAAATATGACTCAACACCAACTGGAAAAGAAAAATCTATCTAGAAAGTAATCATAAATATAATTATAGAGCTTCATTAACATTTTAAATGTATCAGTGATGAACCCCAACTGTCTGTTTTTAAATAAAATACTTCTCATGGATAATATTATTATTATACCTATTTCTCTCATGTGGGAGAGGCACAGAACAGGCAGTAAGCTAGTTTTTAAAAAAATTAACTAAGGTGCAACACAATCTTCTCTCACCCAAACAGAAAAAAAGAGTAAGCAATGTCCACATTTGTTTGAAACAAAAGAGTTGGCATAACCTAGAGTAAACAGAGGTGTGTAGGTTAAACACTACCAGAAACATAACAAAAAGTCTGTTTAGAAAGCAATGGAAGTGTTCATTGATTCATTAACAAAACATACTGATTTATACTGAAGATTACATTAAGAATCTAAGATCTCTCCATAGTCTTTGTTCTTTTGAAGGTGAAAATAAAGAGAATAATAGTTCCCAAACTGAACTGGTTTAGGACATTTCCTTCTATGCACATGATTAGAATACAATGAAGAGCAAATGCAGGAAAGGGCATAGGCATGTGTTCTATAGCCTCTGTCCATTGCAACACCCACCATCCCACACAAGAGCAATGAAGACTTCCTCCCTGTCATGATACAATCAGCATGCTTTATGGCTGCACATGTACACTCTATCTTGTGTCTTCCCTTTCTTGCCTATAGTGCCCTAGAACAACTTCCTCAGCTTCACTTGTGAAGCATTTCCCAACAGTTATCACAGCAGATTAGTGGCTGGTTATCCTTTACATTTAAGGCAATGCCCCCTAGTTTGGAACCTGACAGCTCTCAAGGGGTCTTTAGAACAGCTGATTACAACTGTAGGAAAAACTAAAGAACCCGAAAGCAATGACATCACTCTCCACAATTCAGAGATATATCCTTAAAAACCAACAGATCAAGCTGTCATCTACACTAACACCTCCACAGATCCATATTCAAGGCCACCTCTCTGCACTTTCCCTAGCCCAATATTCAGACACCCAGTTCAGCAGGAATCCTCTGCAAACCCTGTAACAAACATATTCATCTTCCCCATTAGCTTCATGAACAGTTCGGGGGGGGGGGGCAAATAGTCATTTGGTACGTTAAAGTCTAATAAATGTATTGTGGCATAAGCTTTTGTGGACTACAGTTATCTTGGGTAACACACCCATAGTTGGGAGGGGGGAATTCCCTCTAGAAAAAGCTGTAGAAGAGCCATCTAACAACACAATCCTATACTTGTCTATTCAAAAGTCAACAGGACTTACTCCCAGGGAAGGGAATATAGGAATACAAGCCTATCTCTACTTACGTGGAAGTAAACACCACTGAATTCAGTGGGATGTACTTCTGAGTAGAGATATACAGGGTTATGCTGTTAATATACCTTACCAGATTTCCATAGTATAAGAAGCAACTCTGACCTTCAGGGAAACCCACGTTTTCCCTTACCCCAAAACATACCAATACAGCAAACCCAATCCAATTTCTCTGTGTGTGGGAGAAGTGACTGATTTTAGGCATGTAGATTGGGGTGCGGGCGGGGGAGTTAGTGGATAGCAGAGCTTTGTGTCATAGAACTCCAGTGCATATGCAGCCAAATCCCAAATGCATTTACTGAGAAGAAAGGTATCTACATTTGAATGGCACTCACTCCTGAGTAAATCCTACAAGAACTTGGACGTAAGCCCCATGCACACAATGGGATTGTACAGGTACAATCTCATGCACCTATCTGGAAGTAAACTCTATTACTCTTCAGAACTTCAAAATAAGGATAAGCAGGCCTGGATTTCCATCTGGAATTCCATTAGACAAAAATTCACTGGATTCCACCAACCCCAACTGTGGTGCACAACAGCAGTCAGTCCAACACCCCCAGACACAGATCCCTACAGGACAACCATCCCAACCCCTAAGCCTTGGCCCTCCACAGACACCATGAGATACACATACGCACAGGGCAACACACACTAAGCTACAGCTACACACCCTAGAGTCCCCATTCAGTTGCACAACATTCCAGCTCCCCAGCCAAGCCTATGCATATTTGTTCAGGAGCAAGTCCCACTGCATTCAAGGGGCTTACACCCAAGAAACGGTCCCCACACAGGGCAGCAGCTGGGCAGCTCCATCCTAGGATATGTATTTACTCAGCAATAAGCCCCACTGTGGGAAATATACACGGCGAAGGTGAGGTAGGAATACCGCCCTGCAGTCACACTCCATTCAGCTGCTTCCTCAACCTTCCCTTCCCAGAGAAATAAGCTCTTCTGAACAGGAGCCCTACTGGATCGGAAAAAAGCTCTGTCTAGCTCAGCACCCGGCTCAATGGGGGGGGGGAGGTACTCTTAGTGAAGAATATTCTCAGCCTGTGATGCACATTTGCTCAGAAGCAAGCCCCAGGGCGTACAGCGGAGCTTGCAGCCTTACAACAATAAGGTCTGTGATGCACATTTACTTAGGAACAAACCCTACTGAGTACAGCGGGGCTTGTTCTCAGGTAAGCGTGCACTGGATCGCAGCCCGGTCTGTGATGCACGCTTGCTCAGAAGCAAGTCCCACTGCGTACAGCGCGGCTCGCCTCAGGCAAGATCGCAGCCTGACAACAGCCCCGTTTGTGATGCACGCTTGCTCAGAAGCAAGCCCCACTCAGCGCAGCGGGGCTTGCTCTCAGGAAAGCATGCACTGGATCGCAGCCTTCATTTTCTTGTTCTAACGCTCTCCCCACCACCGCCACCACCTCCCCCCCTTTTGACACAGCCCCCTTGCGTGTAGGTGCGCTTACCTCCGGCTCCCGAGGAGAGCGAGAGGCGGGGACGATGCCTCCCCAGCCCCTCCCCACCCAACCAGGCAAAGCTGCTGTTCGCTGCGGCGGCGACCGTGTTGGAAGCAGCTGGGCAGCAGCTATTCTTCCTCCCGACGCAGCCGCCGTTCGGTGGTCCACTTTCGCCCGCCTCCTTCAACGGCCCCGGCGCGTCCTCTGTGTGGCCGCCTCGAGGCAGCCCGCGCTGGCCCCGCCTCGCCCCATTTTCCCAGCGCCCGCTCCGTTCCCCTCACGCGAAGGAGGGAGAGAGCTGGAAAACTCGAGAGAGAGAGAGAAGAGGAGTGGGGGCGCCCACACAACAAAAGCCGGCCGCGGAGGGAGGAGGCTGAGGCGGGGTGAAGAAAGAGGTGCCGCGAAAAGCGGCGAACGGAGAAAAAAACGGGGGGGGAACCTGAGAAAAATAAAACGCCTCCTCGTTCTTTTTTGTTAATCCTTCCCGTCCGAAAAGCTCTGGCGCCCCTTCAGCGCCCCTTTCCCTTCCCCTCCTCCGTTTGGTTCCCGCACCTGGGCGCCTCAATAGGGAAGGGAGAGAGAAGAGACATCGACTCCTCCTGCCTGGAAAGATTCGCGTGGGGCCGAGTTGGGGGGGGAGGAGAAAAGGAGGAAGACGCCGCAGCGAGGCAGGCGCAAGGCCCATGCGCGCCCCGCAGGCCCCGCCCCTCCCGCCGGCTCGGTGGTGAGGCAAAGGGGGCGGCTGAGTTCGGTGGGCGAAGGGAAAGGTTGGGGTGAGGAAGCAGCTCCTCCTCCTTTCTCCCGGTGAAGTCCCTGAGGGGACGGAGGCGGGTTTGCCACAGATCGTGGTTAGGAGGAATGAAAAGAAGCGGGGGAGAGGGGGGCGAAAGACTGGCAGCTGCCATCCTATGCCTCAAAGGTAGATCGGGGATCTACTGGTAGATCTTTGGGCGGTTTGCAGTGGGTTGGGTGTGGAGGTGTGTCTGATTCCCCATCTCCAAAGCTGTGTTAGGCTGCAATCCAGTACACACACCTGGGAGTAAGTCCCAATGGAGCTTCAGAGTAGGCATGTACTGGATTGCAGCCTTAGCAGCAGCAGGAGGAAGATCAACAAAAGAGGCTTGCTTAAAAGACTGGAAATACTGCATTTACAGCACAAGCTTTGGCGCAGGAGAGTCCACTTCGCCGGGGCCTCTTTGATGAAGTGAACCTTGGTGGTCCACGAAAGCTTATGCTATAATAAAAAATGTGTTAAGTCTATAAGGCCGTGGAGGGGCATCTAGTCCACAAAAGCTTGGTGCTATAATAATATTTTTTTTAAAAAAACGTCAGATTGCTAAGGTAATATTTGGTTGATTTTGACTCACAGTAGCCACATCAAAAAAGATGCCCAAACATACCCGAGTGTATATCTTTTGCACCTGACTCTGGTTCATTGATCTTGGGGTTCTAGTAATAAAGCAAAGCAGATCTCACAAGAATGAAGTCTGCCAATGCTTGCTTAACCTAAGAGTAAGTAAGCCCCGCTGGACCCTATGGGACTTAGTATTGAATAGGCATGTATAGGATTGTGCTGTAATAGAACAAAATAGAAAATATGAGTCCTGCTCACACTCTGAAAACAAACAATGAAGAAAAAGAAAGAGTCTTGTGGTTCCTTAAAGACTAATATTTTATTATAAGTGGGCTCTGGTTTGCAAAGGTTTATGTCATAATAAAGGGTGTTAGTCTTTAAGGTGCCACATCTTAGATGTGTTGTTGTTTTGCAGCAGACTAGCACAATTAGCTCTCTGGCCAGCCCTACTGGGGGTGGAAGGGGTGTGAGTCACAGACAGTATGGTAAAATACCTTATAGCAAACAAAAATGTGTTTAGGATTACAGATGGGCAGAGCAATCCAACTCAAGGGAAGTCGGCGTAAATTGTGCTGGAGTAAGAGTAGCCAGTGTAAAGTTCTGCTGCATTCAGTTGCCATTCAGGAGCCTCCGGCTTGGTTGAACACTGGCTAAGCCATGAGCTGTGCACAGGGACCAGAAAGTAAATGTCTGTTCTCCCAACTATCCCTACCGGGGAGTAAACCCTCTCTATTGATTTCTATTGCAGTTATTTTCTTAGACCAACCTTTTTTCCTAACATAACTTTTGCCTGGATTGGGACCTGCAGGAGTGCTTTGAACACAAACTGGATGTGGTCTAAGTCCCCTCACCTCAACCTGTCCCTGAACATGCCCTTTTTCCAGGCCTTACAGTGGCTCACGCTGGCTCAATTTGCGCCAGGCTGAGAGACGTATGCCAGCATAGCCCAGCTGAGCCGGACCCATCTGACAATGCTCTGCATCCAACTCCTCTCAGCCTGGCATAAATGCAAGTTGGATTACGCCTTTAGGCTGCACTCCTAAACACAAGTACCTGGAGCAATGGGATTTATTTCTGGGCAGGCATGGTTAGGATTGTGCTGTAATCTTGAAATTAACGTAAGAACATAAGAAGAGCCTGCTGGATCAGGCCAGTGGCCCATCCAGTCCAGCATCCTATTCTCACAGTGGCCAACCAGGTGCCTACTGAAAACCTGCATGCAGGACCAGAGCACGAGAGCACACTCCCCTCCTGCAGTTTCCAACTACTGGTATTCAGAAGGACACTACCTTTGTCATATTTAGTCAGGGTACAATGTGCATAATGAGCATAACAACATTCTCTCAAGTAAGGCACCTTTTGTTCACACCAACTGATCCTATTAACACCCTGTAAACTGCCCTGAGAATGTTTATTGAAACAAGGTACAAAATTACCTTAAATAAATATTAAAAGGTTGAACTAACAGCAATTTCTGATCCAGCCCCATGTTTTAACAATGTTTCAAGTGATGCATTTATGGATGCTTTTGCTGATTTTATTACATTTTTTATTTATAATAAATTTTATTATTATGAATTATTTATAATTACATTTTATAATAAATGTTGTATACTAACTTGATATACTTTCATGAATGTGGTTTATAAATACTTCAGTAAATAAAGAAAGAAACAAATCAATATGAAGCATTAAGAGTCCAGCCATTTAATTTATGATACTGTGCTTATGTTATGCTTATTGGCAGGCAACCTTTGCATACGTCCATGGCTACACTGTAATTTGCTAAGGGTGTTGGGAATTGTAGCTCTGTGAGGGGTAAATGACAGTTCCTAGGATTCTTTGCAGGAAGCCATGAGCTTTAAATGTGCCTTAAATGTATGGTGTGGATGGGACTGCTGTGCTTAACACTGAACTATGGAGAGTCACAATTTGACATAATGTGTAGGGTGCCTCATAACATAACTGGAGGCCTGCTGTCTTCTTGAGAAGCAATTGCTCCCCTGGCACAGGGGAGCAATCTAGAGAAGTCCAGTCAAGACACAGGTTTACTACCTCAGTGAGGAGGTCTGGTATGAAGTGGAAGGAAGTCATTGAGCAACCACAGCAGGTTTATAGCTAGGAAGTGTACGTGACTTGGCTGAGGCAATGGTAAATTTCATTCATGGGTGTGTAGAGCTAGGCTGTGTATATTGGGCTGCTATCGTTAGTGCAGTCTAAAACCATTTCTTCATGTTCCCTTGTACCGTACAGATTTCAGTCCTAAAATGCAGGATTTCAGAAGTTGTTTCCTCAAGCTTGTTATTCTTATTTTTATTTCTTTAAAGAATTTTGATATTTTTAAACAAAAAATACAGTTTAAAAATATTGTGGCAGAGGAAAAAAAATAAAGTAAAAAATGCAAAGTTCAAACAATAAGAATACAATGAATCCATCTGTAAAACCAGCATGAACAATATCAACAATGCTACCTGAAAAAGACTGGTTGAATTAAAAAAAAAAGTCTTAAGGAGGCACTTAAAAAAACAAATTACCACATTCCCTCTTGGACTTGTTGGGACATCAAAAGGTAATTGTGTTTCTGTATAACTCTGCCCCAGCAACACAGCCATTGAATATATGATCAGTCACCTTAAGAAGGATCCCCTGATCTTGGCAGGAGCTGTCCGCACACTCTTAAATCTGATTCACCCCTTGACTGTAAATAAACCAGAAACTAAAATAAGATATGAGATTTTTATCCTGTAATAACTCATTATATAAACCATGTCACAAGCATTTTTAAGAATGCCTTATATAATGTAGTAAGATTTGATATGTGACTATATGGTAAGCTAAGCTGCTTGCTGTTTTGGTCATGCAAAACAGAGCAGGTTTCATTAAGAAATAAAACTGGACTACTATAATCCTTAATTTTAAATTGCTTCAGCATAATATTCTCCCAGCACAGGGGAATTCTTAGCATTTGAAAATCTTTGTAATAAATCATTGTAAGATTTCCTTTCCTTTAAAGATGTGTGGTGCTATTCCCCTGCTGAATTTACTGAGAACAACCTCTGTTCCAACAATTCTTCTAAATCAACCTGAACTCGACTTAGGTCCATGCCATTGCATCACTGTGTGAGATCAGCCTTAGATCAATAAGTTGCTGCTTGTGCCTTTCATGAATTATGGAAACATTAATCTTTGGTAATTCAGTAGTTTGAGTCACAATTGCAATTAAAGATTAATATGTCACAAATCTCTCCTGCACTTGACCATGCAATCATAACACTTTTAATTGTAATAGGAAATTATTTTCTTCTCTCAGACATTTTCTGACAAAAAGGTGGGGGGAACGGTTTCACTATACTGAAGCACTCAGAATGCCACTACAGAGGCTAACAATGTCTAAGAGATGCTTTACTCGCCTACCCCTAAGCATCTGGCACAGAAGCTGTGTTGTGAACAGCAGGAAGGAATCAAAAATTGTTTCGAGGTGTTGCACTTTATTGGCCCAACTGTGTTTGTAGGGGAGGTAAGTTTTCATGGTGTACACAATGCATGAGGCAAGAATGAGAGACTGAGAGAGCTGAACTAACTAAAATACAAGGAAAACAACCTTTTAGGTCTTGGAAATCCTAAACAAACAACTAGAACAAACTCCAGTTTATATCGGTGGGCCTTACTTCAAGTACGTTTGCTTAGGATCCAAGTGCAGGGTGGTTACTTGCAATGAGGTGTATGCAGAACATCTTTTACATTCTGTTTTATACTCGCCCAGCAAAACCTACTCCTTTTTCTTCTCTCCTGCAGCAGATTCTGCAAATAGGCCATCCATATTTCTGGGGAAGAAAGTACACAAGAGAGACTACATTCCCTCTTTGCAAAATCTGTTTTTCACTAGCCTAACAGAGAGATATGCTGCATCAATTCTAGAAAGACTGTGTTACCAATAAAACCTTAGGGAAATTAGGGTTGGGGGGGGCAATAAAAAAGGAACCATTCTCTTTAAGATAATTTGTGCATGGGAAAATATCCAGTCTGCACTGTTCAAGAATCCAGTTTCTTGATGCCATGCTTTCTAGGTAAGGTCAGTACGCTTTCTGATTTCACACTGCACACAGCCAATTCTCCAATTCCCAGGCTGGGCCCCTATTGCCAGTATAAGTCCCTGCGCTATAAGGCAGCTGGTGGTGGTGTGAGACAATGAAGTCAAAGGTTGACATCCATGACCTCTGCAACTTGACTTTTCCTGACCTGGAACGTCTTGCAGGGATTTAAAAAGAGGCGGGGGGGGAACACAAAAGTCTTGCTTAGTGTTACCTTGCATGTTCAGTCCTGTTTGCAGATTGCTGCCTGTATTCTCCTATCTGCTCTTCTGCAGTCAAGACAAGAAAAAACTATAAAATTCAAGCCTCCCTCCAGGCTGGAAATTAAACATCATTTGAAGAATGCAAGTTTAGATGTACTTTAAACAAAAAAAAATACAATGTGATTGTTCAGGAAGTAGGGGCCATAAAGTCAGACTCTCTCTCTCGCTCTCTCGCTCTCTTCACATTTCCCATAGTTTCAGGTCACTTTCCCATGTGCAGTTTTGCTGTTTGTGTATGCAGAAAATGTGATGAGTTCAGATGGCGACAGGAGCAAAAGCACCCAGCAACACCACTGAGTTAATCATGCTAAATCTGAAAAGTAGGAGAGTCCATGTATGAGGACAGTAGTTGCAGAAAAGTAAGGCAGTTCTGTATCACAGAGGTGGACAACTTGTTCTGCTTCGCTGAAACACCATTTTGAAAGAAAAAAACAGCCACAGCTATTTTGCATCTTATTTATGCATAATTTGCATTAAAAGTTTGCCACAATTTGGCCATGGCTGTCCACTTGACCTTTGACTCACTATCTTTCTTACTAATTAATGTTTATATTCCCCCGGCCACCTCTAAGGCAGTTACAGAGCAAATATGGGAGGACTTAGATCATTTCCTTACAGAGCTGGAGGCACGATTCCCCGAAGCCCCGGTAATTATCCTGGGAGATTTTAATGCTAGAATTGGCCAGAACAATGAGAGCCTCTTGGCTTCTAATCTATGGAGGGGTGAAGTTAACGCACATCTAGTTCCTGAGCTAGAGAGAACCTCCAAAGATCACAGCATTAACTATTGGGGTATATGTCTGACTCGCATTACCGGCAGTCATAATCTCATCATCCTTAACGGCCTAAGCCCCCTCGATGCCTGTGCGGAATATACATACATTTCAAATAGAGGAAGTAGTGTGATCGATTATGCAATCATTTCGCACCATCTTCTGGATTCAATAATGGACTTCTCAGTTGGCAATAGACTAGACAGTGATCACCTTCTATCTCTCTCATTGCGATTAAAGACGAATGGCCAGCTAGAGGCAAAATGTAATCAGGCTGTCAACCACTTGCTCCAATATAAACGTCCTATATGGACTCAGACAGTTGCCTCCAAAATAGCGGAATTTATAACATCTCCCCTGGCGAAGATCTTACAGGAGTCTCTTGAGAACTCCCCCAAACTTTCCCAAATGCTAAATATATTCGATTCCTTGGTTGAGACATTTCAACCATTATTAGTACCTAATAACATTCCTAGACGAGTAAATGCCCACTCATGCCCACACAGATGGTATGATCAAGAATGTTTAGACTTAAAGAGACAACTAAAAAAGATATACATTCGTTATCGCCACCAAAATGCCAAAGCCTTGCCTGAGGCTTATTACACGACTAAGCGGGACTATAAGGCTCTTATAGTTACTAAAAAACAGCTAGCGCTACATAAAGAGTGGGAATCCCTGAGACAAGCAGCCCAAGATAAAAATCCCAAAAGATTCTGGTCATTAGTCAACGGCGCTACCAGACCCTTCAATTTAGCCCCTTGTAATATCCTCCCTAGTGTTTGGGAGCAACATTTTGCGGACTACCAAAAGGATATGCAGCATCCCCTCCCAGTGCTCCCTCCAGCAGATAATTATGAACCTCTTTCTACATGGCCACCGGTCTCACAGACAGAAATAATTGACTTGATCAAAAATCTAAGACCGGCTAAAGCACCTGGTGGTGACAATCTTCCCCCAGAGATTTTAAAATCACATCCAGACTGGTGGGCACCCATTTTGGCCAACCTTTTCACCTTGATTAATAACAAAGGACAGTTCCCACAGTCTTGGAAGGAAGCCATTGTGGTTCCTATCTATAAGAAAGGACCTAGGAATGAGCCCGCCAGCTATAGACCTATTAGCCTACTTTCGGTGATTGGCAAGCTTTACGCCACTTACCTTAAGAGGAAACTGTCCAACTGGATGGAGGAGGAAAACGTGATGGGATGGGAACAGACAGGCTTCAGGAGCGGCAGATCGGTAATGGACCACTGCCTTCTATTAAATCATCTAGCCGAAAAATACAGAAACCAGGTAGAGAGTGGCCTATACGTTGCCTTCATTGATTTGAAGTCAGCGTTCGATTCTATTCCGAGGGATATTCTGTGGGCCAAATTGGCTAAAACATCCATTGACAGGAGGCTGCTGTTTTTGATACGCAATTTGCATTTGAATACTTCCCTCCGGGTCCGCTGCGGCCCTAAGGGAGACCTCTCCAATTCAATTACTACGTCAAGAGGGGTCAGACAGGGATGTGTGCTGGCCCCTCTCCTCTTCAATTTTTTTCTGAATGATTTGGCTCCCAAATGCCTCTCGCCGGACCTACACCCGCCCAAAATTGGAGGAAAGAGCTGTCCCATCCTGCTTTATGCGGATGATGCGGCTCTGCTTTCTTTTACTAAAGTTGGCCTTAAATGCCTGATTAGGATTTTCATGACCTACTGCTCAGAGAATTCCCTCACAATTAATTTCTGCAAGACCAAAATCCTAGCATTTGCAAAATCCTCTTTAACCCCTGTATGGAAAATCAACGGACATACTATTGAGCAAGTTAGATCCTATAAATATCTAGGCATTGTTTTTCATTCCTCCCTTTCCTGGGTGCCACAAATACGTGCGTCAGTTGCGACAGCACGGACAGCGATGAAGAGCATTATACGCTACTTCTATAAAAACAGGGGACAATATATACCGGCAGCCATCCAGGTGTTTAGAGCTAAAATACTACCCCAACTACTGTATGGTGTCCAACTTTGGGTACATGCTTTCAATCCTTCGGTTGAATCAGTATTGTCTTACTTTCTCCGACGGATCTTTGGAGTCCCTAATTGTGTTCCAAATGCTGTTTTGAGAGTAGAGGCGGGATCCAGCTCGGTCAAATGCCAAGCTTGGTCCCTTGCCTTCAATCTCAGGATCCAAATTACTTTTGTACGTCCGTCAGGCTTCCTGTTGCTCCTTGGGGAAGATCGGTACCTTTCCATCTGGATGAAATGCTTTCTAGAAAAGCTTCCTTATCTAGGCCTATCTACAGAATTTCTCGCCTCCCAAGATCCCAGTAAGGCTAGGCAGATCATCAGGTCCCTGCTTAAGGACATTGACAGCCAATCCACAATGCAAGCTGCAGCTAAAGTCTGCTCCCCCCTTCAACACAATCTGAATGTTAACTTTCCAAAATATGCTCCCTATTTAGACATCTTAATGAATCCTAAATACAGAGTAGCCTTCTCTAAGGCCTGTTTCAACTGCCTAGAGTCAGTCCTACTGGAGGGCAGATTTAAGGGGATTCCACTAGCACAACGCCTTTGTCTGTGTAAAGAAGGACATGTTGAAACACTTGCTCATGTTCTCTTGGATTGTCCGTTATACGCTGAGGAAAGGGACCGATATATTACACCCCTCATACAAAAGCATCCTCATAGATCCCTAGAACAGTGGATGACATGGTTGCTAGCCGGCAAAGATAGTCCCCATTTGATTGCTGTGGCTAAATATTTTAATGCAGCTCAGAGCAAACGACTGTTATTTACACTTAACCTCTCTTGCAGTTGATTTAGTGCCACTCTAGTATTCAAGTGTAAATTTTATTTTAATTGATGCATTCTTTGTAAATTTTATCTGTTTGATGGGTTGTTGACCGCAATAAAGAATGATGATGATTAAAAGTTTGAGAAGCTTAAAGCTATCAAATCTGCCGCAGGGCAGGAAAACAATCTCCATCTATTAAATAGTAAAAGAGCTAGCACTTGAAACAGATTTTAAATAAATAAATTCATTCTGGGGAGTACCTTGATGACTAGAATACAGCAAATATATCTGTTCCATTCTCCATAAAAATAGGAGGGATGTACCAGCTAATTACAGCTGTGTTTGTTTAGTGTCTTTAATGTTTGTGTAATGTGCAGGGGTGGGAAACGTTTTTCAGCTTGAGGGCCACATTCCCTTGTGGGCAACCTTCTGTGAGCCACATGCCAGCAGTGGGTGGGACCAGAGGCGAAAGTGAGTAGGGTAACAGATATGACTTCTACCTTTGTACGGTAGGCTACATTCCCTCCTTGCAAAATCTAGAGCTTTCAACACATACACATATATCTCCATTGTCCATTCCGGCATGCAAATGGCATCAAGGTCACATTCCAGCCAGCCAAAAACACAAGAAGAGGTTGCAGAGTTAATCCACATTTCTCCAAATTTTGCAGCGCAGTTCTCCAGCCAAGTAATGTGTACAAAAATGCATATATTTGGGTAGAGTGTGCATAAAAATGCATATATTTGTGAAAATAACATGCATTCTACTGGAGGAAATTGCTGTGCAAAATGTGTATATTAGGCAACACAGCATACAGTTAAGTGTATGTTACGAGAAATTTGCACTAAAACACAGCTGAACTTTCAAGACATTTAAAAAAAAACCCTCAAACTGATGTGGAAATGTGGAGAACTGATTTAAGACTGGAAAACTGAGAAAGTGAGACAAATCAAAATTGACAGGTTCAGCCATCCCTACTCGAGGCCCAGATAGAAAAGCCTGGAGGGAGGTGAGTTCCCCATATCTCGTCTTGCAGATAAGACCATAAAACAATAATTACAGGAAAATATCCTTAGTCCACATTCACACTATACATTTATTCCACTCTTATTCCACTCTTATTCCATGGCTTCCCCCAAAGAATTCTGGGAAGGGAAGTTTGTGAAGGGTGCTGAGAGTTGTTAAGAGGCACCCATTTACCTCACAGAGTCACAGTTCTTAGAGTGGTTTAACAATCAATCCCTCTTCCCAGAGAACTCTGGTAATTGTAGTTCTATAAGGGGAATAGGGGTCTCCTAACAACTCTCAACACCTTTCACAAACTACACTTCCCAGGAGTCTTTGGGGGAAGCCATGGTTGTTTAAAGTAGAATAATAGTGGAATAAATGTATGGTGTGAATGTGAGAGATATAATGGGGGGAATACCATATGACAAACAAGACAGTATGGGTTAGCTATCCAAAGGATGTGTCAGACTGATAAAAATTTTCTAAGACAAGTAGCTTTGTTGACAAAGGAAATGTAGTACAGAGAAGAAGAAAAGCAAAGTAGTCCTTTGTTTTGAGCCCAGAACGCTCGGCTTTGAATGCTTAACTCTGTGATGTTTTGCTACTGTGACTGGGTTGATACCCTTTGCAATCCAGAACGAAAGGTCATTCAGCTTCGCTTGCCTAAGCTTCACATTAGTGGGTGATGTCAAAGAGCTTTGCACAAAGGGCAGAAAAGAGGAATTTATCAGTCCTATTAGTCTAGTAACAGATCAATATAGCCGATGCACCATTACAGCAGAGAAAGAAAATATTTTTTATTAGGTTGCCCCAAGTGCATGTCAAGGCTCCCTCTGAAGTGACTTGACAATACACTGGGCTTTCTTGGAAGTAGTGAGTTGTATAAACAGTCCCCTTGTTTGGTCTTTACACATGGGAGTAACTTCCTAGAGCACTCCCATGACCAAAATATGTTAAGTATCCCAGAGAGGAGGAGATATGGGACCTTTGTCAAGTGAAGTCACTGATGAATTGTCTATTTTTTCCATGCCCTATCATCTAAATTATTTTTCAAGTGTTCACATGAGAGCAAGAGGGATGGAGGGTGGTGGTCCCAAATGAGTAGTACAGAAGCTGTTTTTGTAGTGGCAGCTGATAATTAAAGCAGAGTGTATCATGACCGAAGCAGTAGACCTAGCATCCATAGCAAGTATTATTTCAGGGACTGGGTTAACTCTGATCGCTCCAGAGGAGCTGCTGCTAGCTGTGAAAACAAATTTTGATCTTCATCTCCCTGGAGATGTTTTACAAAGCCATCAACAAAAACCAGTTGTGTTTCCTTACCACAAGCGGATATGTTTTGATTTCTGAATGATCATGGAATCACACTCATTTGAGACATCTCTGGAATCAAAGCATTAGTGGTTTGCAGACTTCCTCAGAGAAACCTGGTGTTCCTCAGAAGCTTATCAATGAGAAGACTGTGTAAGACAAGCTTCAATTAAAGATATTTCCCCTGCCCATTACTGAGAAGATACATCTCAGTAGTGGGCAAGGCAGCTTGTTTACCATGACTGGTAATATAGGAGTCCCTGATCAATTTATTTCCTCCCAGCATTGTTGAAATACATGCCATATCCCACATTTCACGTGCATTTCTCTGTATTTCAGGGAGCGTTATGCAGAGGGGACACTTCTAGAAGTTTACTTGTGAAGTTGCTCTTCTACAAATGTTATGAGTTAGGATATGTGGGATCATACAGTGGTATTGGGGAGATATGAAAAGGCTGCATGAGATACCTATATAAGCTTATTGATATCTGGATGTGGGACCATTTCCAGTGACACCAATAGATTTTAGATATAATGATCATAAAAGTTGGGGAGTCCTTTTCCAGCAGTAATTATGTGGATGGGGACAGGCAATAAGCAACAGCATAGGGTCTTTTAAACTTATTCTGGAACAATCAGCCCTGAACTTACTTCAGTCTCTGATTGGCTTATTTACATTATACTTTAAAAGAATTAATCAGTGACTGAAATGAATTGAGACTGACAGCAACTATGGGCAAGGTGGAGGGTTCTTTCAGTGTAAGTTAGCAAAATGCATGTCACTTTGCCAGGCAGGGTTGTATGCAGAGGGAGGAATTGTTTGTTACAAGAGCCAGGGCACCCACTGCCAGGATAGTGGGCAGATTTTGCCTTCGCTGAAACTATATCCCCATACCCCAAATGTAACATGTTGTGTTTCTCCATTAGAATAAATGAGAAAGGTTCACTGATAAAGGAGAAATTAAACTTGAGTGCACCCTGGGACAACTGTGGACTGGGAGCAACAGATGTATTTCCCATAGAAATCTGATTGGCTGCTGTGAGAACAGGATGTTGGAAGAAATGGATCACTAGCCTGATTCAACAGCCTCATTTTTTGTTCTTATGTAATCCTATGCATACTAACAGTACTAACTCGTAACAATGACTTTTCAGTAGTGGCTCCCCATTTGTGGAATGCCCTCCCCAGTAAGGGTTTTGCAACTATCTCCGTCACTTTCGACGTTCAGGAAGTATTGGAGAACATTTACCCAGGTATTTAATAGCTGAAGTAGACCACTCCTAGCAACTCGAAGATCACTTGTAGAAAAAGGTTTTAACTGTGTTTTGAAAATATCTTGTTTTTAGGATGATTTCACTGTGTTTTAGAATTTTTAGAATGTTTTTAATTGTAAGTGTATTTGAAATGTTTTACTTGTGATTTTAGAATGCTTTAAAATGCTTTTTTTCTTGTTAAATTGTTTGATTTTTTTGTTTTGTTTGTTGCCCTGGGTTCTTTCGGGAGGAAGGATGGGAAATAATAATAATAATAATAATCTACACACGTACTTGGGAGTAATTCTCATTGAACTCAATGGGACTTACTTCTGAGTAGACATGTGTACTATACAATGTATAGTATCAGCTTCCTGCACCTAATAGCACACTCAATTCGCTGAGTGTAGTAGATCCTTATGTTGCCAAAATGGACTATCCATACACAAGAGACTTGGAAAGACTTGGAGGGACCACAGGACTTGCAGAATTATAAAAAGTATATGAACAGGAAAAATAACATTAGGGGGGAGGAAACTCTCAAAATAGCCCAGTGAGGACTAAGCATGCCCAATGGGCATGGAATGCTGATTGACTATTGGGGGAGAGAGAAATGGAAAAATTGGGGTTGATGGTGGAATGAAATATCCTGAAAGAAGTCATGGTTAGCTGGTTGGAACCCTGAACAGGAGCAGTCTACATTGTAACTTTTTTGTTTGTTTGTTTACTGGTGTCACTTATCTCATATATAATGTAAATCAAGGGCAGCAAATGTGGCAGCTCCAAATGTTGGACTCAAACTCCCATAAGACCCAGCCAGCATGGGAAATAGTAAGGGGTGATGGGCTTGTACTCCAACAATGTCTGGAGGCCACTTTGTTGGCTAGTCCTGGTGCAAACAGTAGCTGACTTATCATCTTTGGAAGGGTGAAGTTCAGCAGAATGTCCTACTGAAAAGAAGTGCTGGGTGGGGGAGAGGATTAGGAGATGTGCTGTGTGTGACTGTGTTATTCCCTTCCATTTGTCACTCTATCAATATTACATAGCAGGGATGGGCAGACCTGTCAGGCTTGCAGGCTCTACTTTGTTTTTGTTGCTGGAACCCTGTGGTCTACCAAGAAAATACAGGTGCAAAACATGGCTCAGATGCATGTGCTCAGCCCAAGAATTTATGGTCAGTCCTAGAACCTGCCTTACAAGTCCTTTCACACACAAAAACAAAAACCACTCCTGGTTTTCCCCAAAGCATTCTTTTTCAGCAACTTAGCAGGGGGAGGTCAGCTTTTTGGTTATTGCTATGGTTAGAAAATAGGTAATCAGAGACCCTTGCTGGTCTACTGCAAATCACTTGGAGATCTACTAGTAGATCCTAATCAACCTTTTGAACAACCCTAGTACTAGGCTGACCAGATGAAAAAGGGGACATACAATGTTTTGCATTTTTTAACAGAAGAGGGCATTATGAACAGGTAAAACTTGTCAGGAAAAGATTCAAAACGCTGCCCTTGCTGAAATTCCTCCATCTCTGCAGCTATCAAAAGTACAAGAGCCCTGATATCTTTTTATTTTTAAACTGGTCACCTTAACAGTGACTCAAGCAAAGCTAGGAAAAACAAAACAGTATCTATGCAGTGATGTGAGGCTTTAGTTTGGCTGGTTATCAGCAGCGCTAACCTTGGTTGCAAGAGGAATTTGCAGGTAGGCAGGGCACAAAAGGTTTTCAGTGGATCAGTTCCCAGTGTTATTTGATGCCACTCTAAAACCTGATCCCCGTGAGGCTCCGTATTCACTGTTATATAATTCAGTGAAATTGATCTGCACTACAGAAGAAGAGGGCAGGGTCTGCTTTCATGGGAATTGTCACATTTCTTTATTATCACAAACAGGCTGAGAAACAGAAGGGATGTGTATGTGCGTGCAAGAGGGAGCAGGGTAGGCACAATGCAGCTGGGTGTAACCTAAGAGGTGTGTAAGCCAAGGGTTTTGCTTCTTAGTCAAAGCCTTTCCCAGACCTTGTGTGCAAAATCAGTACAATTATTCCATCCTCAGTTACACCAGTATAACTACAAAGAGAGTTTGCTGAACTGAACATGTTTTAAAATTGAAGCATGGGAAGGAAGCATCCTTCAAATGCACCCAATATTAATATGCGAGAAGCCTTAGCCAAAAAATGCTTACAATATCCAAGACCTAACCATAATTGCAATAAATAAATAAATAACATAATTATTGTCTGCAATAATTAACAATAGCTTCATTCTGTATGCATGAGCCTTAGGTGCCAGAACAAAAACTAAAATTTCCCTCATGTGATGTTCTTTTGTTAGTTGTCCAATATGCCCCCCTTGCACTTTTTATACAAGACTTCTTGTTCACATGCCATATTTGGCCTAAGGATATTATTTGGTACATGAACAATGTGGATTCATTACTCCTTAATGCAGTCATTAAATGCACTTTATTACTTAGGCAGTGTTTTTGAGCAAGAGTGGGAAGCAGCAGTGATTCTGCAAGAAGAATTGCAAAGAAGCGGCCAATACTACAGACGAAAGAGTTGAGAAGAAGCCGGGCCATTCCTTTGGCCCAGCTGAAATTTCACCTCCATCAGGTTCCTCAAGCCCATGAACTGTTTCCATTTCGGTTGGCAATTATGAGAACTGTTTAACTTGAAGAACTGGTACCAATGTTTGCTGATTTCATCTTTCTCCTCCATATCCCATTACCCCTTTCTGTAAGGATAGAAGGATCAGTCAATTTCAGTTCTCTCAGTTTCTAATTCTTCCAATCTTAAATTCAGTTCTCCACATTTCTGCAGAAATTTGCAATTTTTAAAAAATCCTCATGAAAATTCTTCAGCATTTTAGTATGAATTTTCCCTATAAACACATTTTTGTATGCAATGTTGACTAATGTACACATTTTTACCTTTAAAAAACAATGTTTTTAACTTTTTTTAAGATGCCTTGAAAGCTTTTTTTAAAAAAATGTTTTTAAAGATGTTTTGTTTTAATGTATTTTAAAGTCTGTTTTTATGATTTTAAAGTGTTTTTAGTGCTTTTGTTTGCTGCCCTGGGCTCCTCCTGGGAGGAAGGGAGGGATATAAATTTAATAAACAAGCAAACAACATAATAAATAATAAATAATTTTTTGCAAGCAATCTCTCGTAATATGATGCATTTTTGTATGTAATTTTCACTAATTAATTTTTAAGCACAATTAATATATACATTTTTGTAAACATTTTGGTGGGAGAAGTGCATTGCAAAATTTGGATAAGTGTGAATTTCAAAGGATAGCTGTGTTTCAACTCTCATGTTTCAGAAAATGTGATTTTTGATAAATTCCATTTTAAATGCAAACTGAATCAAATTTCTCCCCATCCCTACTTTTATGTCATGTTTTTATGTCAGGGTGGCTAACCTTTCTCAGGCCCATGGCCAACCCTCTGGACAGAGCCTCAGGTCAAAGTGGGTGTGGCCAAAGTATAAAACTGGGTGTGACTGAAGTGGGATTGTCCTGTAAATGATCAGATTTATTTGTCTCTAGTCATTTGACCATTACAAAACAACACTTAACAACATAAAAGTCAGACAAGGTAGCAGAAATAGAAAATAACTTGGACACAAATAAGCTACAATATGAACAAACTTAGAATGCTGAATTTCCTTGGCAAATCGCACCTCGCCCCTTAAAAGGGGAAAGGTTATTACTCTTGTAATCTATATAATCTTGTATCTATATTACAAATGATAAAATGACTAAAATGAAATAAAATGTAAGTTATACAAATCTGAATAAAAATCTGCAAAGCCATTTCCCTGTAAATGGAGAAAATGAGGTATGAACTTTCACATTTAGGCATCCCAGAAATCTATAATTATTTTTTAAAACTTTCCAGGCCTTTAAAAACCTAGAATGCCATGCAGATGTGCAACACTGAAAGCTTACTGCATATCCAAACAGAAATAAAAGAAGTTAATGCAATTATTTTGTAAAGGTGAAAAAGCTAACAAAATTATTCACATATGTTTGGTAATTATTTTCTGCTCCTGTTGGAATTAAGGTCAAAACTCTGCCGGACTTCAATGGAGCCAAGATTTCATCAACAGTCTTTACTCTCACCTATCCTCTGTCTGTAGATATTAATGCACTTGGGAAGTGTACTGTTCATATAAGTGATAAGTCTGTAGACAGGAATAAAGCTCAAGGCTTAAAACAGCAAATCTTAACGCCAATTGCAGATTGAAGGCAAGAGAGGGCAAGGAGGCTCGACCTAGCTTGAAATGCTTTAGAGAAACCAGCAGCAGGTATTGGAGGTACAAGAACTGAAAAGGTTTGAGAGAGATTTTTCTGCATTTACAGTAGGGCCCCGCTTTACGGCGCTTCGCTTTACAGCGCTTCACTTTACAGCGGTCTCAGTTAGACATAATTAGACTAAAGCCCCACTCATACGGTGCTTGTTCCGCTTTTACAGTGGTTTTCTGGCATCGTGCACCATTATATTCAATGGGTTCCGCTTTACAGTAGTTTTCGCTTTACAGCGGGGGTCCGGAACGTAACCCGCTGTATGAGTGGGGCCCTACTGTACTTAGGACTGAGGAATTAGTCTGCAGACTGGCATAAAAGTACATTGACAAGACAGCCATATAATGGAAGGGAAAGTACAATATTTAGAATATCTTACAGGCCAAGGCTGAGACTGGGGAAGGGTCAGGAGGACTGTGACAGCAGAACGGGAGCTTCAGGTTGTATCTGCATTTGTAGAGTTTCTGTTACTAGAAGGGCTTCTCTAAAGCAAAACACATCAGCAATGCATAAGAGACATGTCCTTCAGCATTTGTAGAAGAAAATGTCATGTTTCTTTATTTTTATTATTTATTTATTTATTTATTAGATTTATCTCCTACCCTTCCGCCCAGTAGGAGAATGTTGATATGAAAAGCCAGATGCTTCTTAGGGTTGCCAGGTTCATGGCCTGAGACTGATCCTGTATCTTTAGGACAGCCTTTCCCGACTAGTGGGCCACCAGATGTTGTTGGACCACAACTCCCATCAGCCTCAGCCAGCATTGCCAATGGTCAGGAAAGATGGAAATTGTGGTCCAACAACATCTGGTGGCCCACTAGTTGAGGAAGGCTGCTTTAGGAGAAGAGAAAGTCAGCCAAGTGCTGGTGTTCTTGCAACAGTGTAATGGGGAAAACCAAAAGGTGGAATTCTCCCTTCCCCTCCACAGCTTTTAAATATACAGAAGACCTCTTGCAGGCCGGACCTGGCAACCAAGAGGTCTTCTGTATCTTTAAAAGTTGTGCAGGGGGAAGGGAGAATTCCACCTTGTAGTTTTTCCCACTACAGTGTTGCAAGAACACCTGCATTTGGCTGACTTTCTCTTCTCCTAAAGATACAGGATCAGTCCCAGGCCATGAACCTGGCAACCCTATTCTGCTCTGAAAAGCTGTCATTCATCAATACAAGGATGAGGACATGTAATAATGGTACAGAACGTCAGCATTTAGAAAAGAAAACAGAATTACTGTGAAAATTGAGGAAAAGTACAATCAGATTGTCTAGACTGCTGAATCATCAGAACTTCATGGATCTACTCAGACAAATAGATTGCCCTGACTTTTGGAAGCACTGTCTGTTGACACTAAGGCAAAACTAATTAGTCTCAAGATGTTTAACTCACAATAAACTCTTGCTTGCATGATGAGATTTGGCTGTGGAGTCCATCATCATGATCATCATCACCATCACATTTATATCCCACTTTTCCTCTCTGAGAGCTCAAGGTGATGCACATGGTTCTCCTCCTCATTCAATTAAATCCTACTCAGAGTAGACCTATTAAGTTAGTCATGTCTATTAACTTCAGTGAGTCTACTTGATTTAGGACTGAATACCACCCATTGACTGGACCAAGGTTACCCCAGAAGCTTCATGGCTGAATGGGGACTTAATCCTGGTCTCCCAGATCCTAGACCAGCACTCCAACCGCTATACCTCACAATTTATCATAAACTGGACTGTTTCAGGTCAACTAATTCCAGTCGATTGCCATTGCAGGACCTCTGCAAAAGTCCATATATGTTGGGGAAAAGCTGCTGTTATGTATCTACTCACCTACTTGTGCCCCTATCCAGCAAAGGCCATCCATGGGTATAAGCTGGCTTCTTGTGTATTATGTTGGGGACAGACCATAGCTCAGTGGTAGCACATGTGGGTTGCATGCAGGGAATTCCAGGTCCATCTCCATTTCAGAAATACCTGGCTGTAGATTATGGGGAAACCATCTGCCTGAGATGCCACTGCTAGTCAGAGTAGACAAGATGTGTAGACAAGATAGGCGAAATGTGTGACCTGGTATAAAGTAGCTTCCTATGTTCCTTCCTATTGCTTGGTCTTAAGTATTGCTTTGCTGGATGAGAACCATGCATGAAATATGGTTTCCACCATTTTTTAATACAACTGGCCCTGCATTTCATTCACAATGCTACTGCACACAGCTTCTATCGGCCTGGAGGTTGTATCATGACCATTTTTGCAGGATTGCACTAGCTTGGACAGCATAGTCACTTGGGGTGGGGGTAGGGGTTGCAATCCAATCTCCATCTCACAGCAGGTGATCAGCGCTGCCCAAGCCAACAGCACTAACCATGTGATCAGTGGCTGTATGTGGAAAGGTCCTTACACACAGCAGCACAGCTGTGAGCTATATGCTGTTTCTCAAGATGGGTGGATTGTATGTCTGCAAACCTAAGTGACAGTCTTTCTTCCTCCTATCCATAACCTATGAAGGTGCATATAAACGAAGGTAACTAAGGAACAATTTTGAGATAGTGCTATGTACTGTTGTGGTTAGAGGCAAGGGTGTAGTCATCCAGGATCTTGGGGGGTGGGGTCTTAGACCCTTTACTTTTTTAGAAGCAGAGTCCTAGCAGGGTCCCTATGACTCCAGTGTCCTACGAGCCAATCAGCGTGAAAGGGGAATATGTTAGCCACTGAGAAGATTCTTCTAACTTGCTTCCTTGTCCTTTCCTGCTGATTGGAGTCAGAGTAAAAGGAGGTGAGTCAGCCACTGAGAAGACTCTTTTCAGTAGTTAACACTCTCCCCTTTCATGCTTGACGTCTGTTGTTGTGGGAGAAGGTATTAACAAGGATCTCATTCTCAACCCAGCAGCAAAAGGAATAAAGGGGGAGGGTGTGTGGCTGTGACTATCATGAAGGGACCCTGCACTTCTGAATTTGCCACTACATGACTAGTTAGAGGGAATAGGGGTGGGGATACCTGGGTACAAATCCACACTTAGCCATGAAGCTTTCTGGGTTGTCCTTGGGTTAGTCAGGGAGAAACTGTAGTTCTCAATGGTAGAACACATGCTCTTCAGGCAAAAAGTCCCAGGTTCAATGCCTGGCATTTCTAGGTAGACTAGGAAAGATCCCTGTCTGGAATGCTAGACACTGCCAGTCTGTGTAGATCAAGGGTAGCCAACATGGTGCACCCCAATGGCCAATTGGCAGGGATGATGGGAGTTGAATCCACCCACATCTGGAGGGCACCATGTTAGCTACCCCCAGTGTTGATAATGCTAAGCTAGATGGACCAGTGGTCTGACTCATTGTAAGGCATCTTCCTGTGTTCCACTGTCTCAGCTTAACTACCTTGCAGAGTTGTTGTGTGGATAAAAAGGGGAGGGGAGGAACTATGTATGCCCCTCTGAGCTTCTTGGAGGAATGGTGAGACATAAACAAATAAGCAAAGAGCATTTGTTCATTTAGGTTTTCAATATTTAAAATGCCCTTCGGATATTAACTTACTAGGGCTGGTCTGCAGAATAAGCTTTTCAAACAGGTCAGTGCCAGTCTGGGTCTGGCATGTGTTGCCAAGCGTGATAAACATTTAAGAATCTCTGCAGGTTCAGTGTGAACATTGCATTACTCTGAGGTGTGGGGTTTCTTTAAAAGAAATTAGTGTAGCAAAAAGAAAAAGTTGGTAATGTGACATTGTGCTTGGACTGCCTTGATAGCTTTCATACAGCTGCTCTCTGTCCCTGCCCAGCCCACTTCTCAAGTACAACAAATCATGAGTGTGCATCAAGCAACCTGGGTGAGGCAGTAAGGCACCTGCACTGGGTGCACCTTGGACAGGGGTGTAATATGGGCGTAAAAAGACCATGCAGCAATTTGGAAGATTGTACAATGTAAAATAAAATGCAAGATGATTTCAGCACAAATCCTTTAAACATGTTTACAAGATGACAGATGAAAAAGTCAGATATTAGCTTGCTCAGAGGCTTAGTAAGGGCACCAGGCCAGACAGGGTTGCACAATTGCAAGCCCTTATGCCTGCAGCCTATGACTATAAAGAGCCCTGCACTGTGCTTTGAAGTGCCACTGATGAGCCTATCAGCTGATAGGTGGTGACATCAAGCCTGTATCTGCAGTGATCAGCTGTGCAATCAAGGTCTGCACGGGGAGTCAGTTGTGCAGCTGATCCACCCATATGTGCCATATGTGTGGCAGCTGAGCATGACTTGGGGAAAACAGCCTCACAGGACAAACTGGGACCCTTCCCAGCCTAATCCAGCCTATGAGCCAGAAAATCCCCACTCCTGCTATACACAATACAGCATGTTAAGTCATGTAATATTGCTGGTGGAGAACAGAAAATGAGAGGCATGTGACATGAAACAGATGCAGCCAGGAAATGTTTTTGCACAGCAGTTCCTGAGTAGAAAAGCAGTCTGTCTGTGATCATTTCCGCAACAGTACCATGAAAAGTACTGAACCATTCTTTAACTCAGATCTGGAGAATCTTTGGCCCTCCAGATGCTGCTGAACTACAGTTCCCATCACCCCTTGCCATTGGCTATGCTTGCTAGGAGGGATGGGAGTTGCAGTTCAGCAGCATCTGGAGAGCTAAAGATTCCCCACTTCTGCTTTAACTCATGACAGTGCTCCATGCGTACATGCTCTTCTGTGTGTAATGGACAAGTTATGGCACTGGTGTTAAGCACTGATAGCTTGAAACCTTGGCCTGCAAAGTGACTGAGATCCTAACCCACTGAGACCTGTAGGCAATATTGGGAATTTAGAGTTGTTCTGGAGAAAAGTTCTCTGCCATCTGTTGTAATTGCTTTCTGATATGAAGCCAATGATGTTATAGGCTTAAATAGGTGTAGCAGCTAGGAGCACACAATGGCATTAGGATTTTTTTTTTTTTAAAGCCTGATGAGAAGTAAGTCAATACCAGGGATCACACTGTTAAAATGGAGATTAGCACCTGATGCAATGAATGTTGCAAGAGCCAGAATCTGTCAATGTTCCATTCAGCGTTCCATGTGCATTGTGCACGTACTTTGGCTAGGTGATTTTTACAGCTGAGACGGGGAGCTAAAAATAAAATAAGTGGACTGCAAACACTTCTCCCTTTCCAGTGGTCTTCCTCTGTCCTCATCTCCTAAGTCCCAGCAGGATCAGGCAATGCCCCTGCTGCTTGGCAGTGTTGGAATTCCACTTGCTTTACTCTCTCCATTTCCATGTCATGCTGTTTCACCACATTGATGACTGCAGCAGCCCCATGGGATGCTGATATATATGGCATCCAAAATGTAAAAGGACGCTGATTTCTAACCAAGCCACTCTTTATTATCACAGCAGGCAATAGATATCAGACTGAAATTTGCAGTGAATGTTTATTAAGATGGTGTGTCTGCCAGAGGTGGGTAATTCTGATCTTCAGCCTATTATGATGATGAATTGCAGAATCTATTAATCATGGAACTGCAGGGAAGATAAGCTGTCTCTGTTTGCTTACTTGTTTTATAAAAGAGTTTCTTTCCTTGTATTATTACTTTTTTATTGTTAATATTTATTTACAGCTATGGAAAAGTAAAGTTTCCATCTCTTTTTTGTGCAGGTGTTGCAATAGCATGGCAAGCAAGGGAAGTTCCCCTCACAGCATTCTGACAATGTACTTCAACAGTGATTTGGGAAGCACCACTCCTTTGTCATTGCCAGGAAAACAGCAAAAAATGTCCATTGTGATGCAAATACCTAAGATGGGGGGGGAGGAACCTGTGACTCCAACCTCCGTCAATCCCTGACCACTGGCTGTGCAGGATGGGGCTCCTGGGAGATGGAGTCCTACAACTTATGGAGGGCTACAGGATCCTCATCCTTGCCCTCAAAGGGGGTCACCAGAGCAGTACCCATGGGCACCAATGTACCCTCCAACATCTCCAATGGTGCCCACAAAGGTCTCAGTAAATATCCTGTCAAAACTCCACCATCCATGAGAGACTTTGTTCTTCCAGCTCAGTTCCTGTTTGCACAGGCTTGTCCTCTCCTATAGAGCAGTCATTTTGTGTTATGTGTTGAAAGCACCTTGGACAGCTCCTTGTAAGTTTGGACTAAAACCGGAGCAGATTGCACTGCCCGCTGACATGGAGCTGCCACTAGCCTTGAAGCTGTCCATCTCTTGGACAGCAGACTGAGCAAGCACACAGGTCACCTGGACACAGACGTCCCCACCATGATGAAATGTCATGTGTGTCTATCTTAAGTTATAGTAATTATTTCTAAATTGGAACCTGTACATATAAATTAGCATCTGCACTTTTTATGCAAATCTGTATCATCTTTTGATCCTCTTTTTGGTGCAGCATTTCCTCTTATTTGGCTGTGCATAAGTGGCACCTTGCAGATAGTCAGCTTGTATATTTATGTACACCAAAACATGAGTCTTGAACACATCATAGGACTGACCTCCACTCCACCACACTGCATTGTCTCCCAGATAGCTTAAAGAGTCAGCCATACATGAATGAACGCCCCAGTGATTTGACTGTGTAAACACTTGAGGACAGTTATTTGTACTGGGCAAGTGATTTATACTCATGGATTACTCTCATTCTGATGAGTTTCTTGTCGACTGTGGTCACACATTCTGTTTCTATGCTGAACAGAGCATGCTTCCGCACAAAAGCAGACCAGACCTCTAATGCACTTTGTTCAGCCCAGGCACACATTCTCTCTCTCTCCCCCCCCCCCACTTAACTGCATACTTGCTGACACAGAGGCAAGCCATGCCTGTTTCCCACCTAGTGAGCTAGGGGTCCTAGCTCACTAGGCAGATGACTGACAAGCCCCTGTGTAAACTCATGCAAATGAGGTGATGAGGTAGCCAACCTTTTTGGGCCATTGGGCACATTTGGAATTTTGAGAAATTGCTGTGGTTTCCAGGCACAAAAGGGCTGTCATGGGAGTGTGGCAGAACATAAAATGGCTGCAGTAGGGGCATGACATAACACAAAATGGCTGCTACATTTAAAAGGGCAGAAAAAGAGACAGGACAACAAAATGGTGTGGGCAAGCTCCCCCACCATTGATGGGAGAAAAGGCACTTACTCCTGTGCTGCTTTTCTCTGTTCAGAATGGATGGGAGAGTGGCTGTCCAGTCCTGGCATTCAATAAACTGTGGACATTTTTTAGAGTGTGTGTTCAGTGTAGGAGAGGCTGAGCCAGTGGAAACAGGAGCTGAGCAGGAAGAGCAGTGTCTCGTGCACTGAGGATCTTTGAGGGCCTCTTTCCTGAGACCTTTCATGGGCACTATAAGAGGTATTGGTGGGTACACTGGTGCCTGTGGACATCACGTTGGTGACCCCAACCACACTAAGCATATGCTTAGTACATACACTTACTAAGCTGGCAGTCCTCTTACATATGCATGCCCTGTTAGGCCAAAATGCATGGCGCAAGGGATTTGTTTTTACTTGGTCTATTGCCTATGCTTCTTTGGTGCCTCATCTCTTCAACAAAAGACCTGCCATATAAGACATGAGCTACTGCTCCTATTGTCTTCAGCATTAGGCTAAGGTCCAAGAAGCTTTTTAGACACACCCAAGGGCTTTGAGCAGATGTTTTTTTACTCCTCTCCTTTGAACAGGGCCCCCCTCACAAAGTGCTTTTGAAAGATGCCTCTGATTCCAAAGAGGTTTTCATCCACAGCATATAGTGTTACTATGGAATTCAATCCCACAAGATGCACTGATGGCCACTAACTTGGATGGCATTAAAAGAGGATTAGACAAATTGTTGGAGGATAAGGCTATGAATGGCTACTAGCCATGATGGCTATGTCCTGCCTCCACTATTGGAGGCAGTATGCTTCTGAATACCAGTTGCTTGGAACCACAAGTGGGGAGAATGCTTTTGGGCTCAGGTCCTGCTTTCGGTTTTCCCATAGGCATATGGTGGACCACTGTGGGAACCGAGTGCTGGACTGGAAGGATCATCGGCCTGATCCAGCAGGGTCTGAATACCAGTTGCTGGGAATCACAGGAGGGGTGATTGCTGTTATTTATCTTGAAAATATCCCGCTTTACACTTAGGTGAACATGGAGATACAGTTTATCCATTTGTCTGCCGCACTCCCTCCAAGGATTTTAGAACAAAATACATAGGGCCATTCCATTTTATTCTCAAAGCAACCTCCAAGGCAGAGCCTGGAAAGGTTACTTTTTTAAACGACAACTCCCATCAGCCCCAGCCACCATGGCCACTGGATTGGGCTGATGGGAGTTGTAGTTCAAAAAAGCAACTTTTCCAAGGTAGGTGAAGCTGAGTTGTTAGGACAGGCGTGGTGAACTTGTGGCCCTGCAGATGTTGCTGGCCTTGTCTTAACTTGCATTAGATTAACCGGGATTTGTTCCAAGCCCAAAATTCTGTTGCAGAATTGGGGAACCTGTGGACCTCCAGATGTTATTGGACTCCTGTCAGCCCCTGACAACTTGGGCAATGGTCTGGGACAATGGCAGTTGTAGTCCAGCAACTTCTGGAGGGCCACAGGTTCCCCACCCTTGCCCTTTCTGCTAACCACACTGGCCCAGTCTCTGCATCCAAATCTGGACAGTTGAAGCCAGTATCCCAACACTCATAGCCTCCGCAGCAAAAGCAGTGAGACTATAACTTCACACCCAGCTGAGGAATGCTGACATATTTTTATCATTAGCCTGAAGCCCTCCATCCTTACAGGCAACCAGGATCTCTGAGCCCTTTGGCTCTGCTTTGCTACATCAAGTGTTCTTTCACACTTGCCGAGTTGTCTGATAAATTTAAACAAGATGTGGACATCTCTAAACAGTGGCTTTAAGTGCTGGCTGAGTGTCCCTCTAAATAACTGAACAGTGCAATCAGAAGCTGCCAGCCCCCGTTTGAAAAATTGTTCTAAGCCAAGCTGGATAAAACTGCTGACGGAGGCTATTGGCAAGGCATAGAGCAGGCTTGGCGTATTGGAGAACTTTGATTGAAAACATACTTTATGTATTATATCCAGTGTTAATCATATTCAGAGTAGACCCATTGAAATTCATGGTGATGACTAACTTAGGCCCTTTAATTTAAATGGATCAATTCTGGGCAGAATTTTGTTGGGTGCAAACTTTTATGTTTGTTCATCATTAGGTGATGGTTAATATTTAAGGGACTGGAGTGTGTGTTTGTGTAAAGTTTAAAAACACACCCATCCTTTGCACCTGGCTGTTTCACCACTCTGGATACTTACTGATTTTTATGTTATGGTTTTGCAGAGTCCAATGCATTATTAAAGGGGTGTGTGTGTCTAGCTATTAGGTCTATTTCGTTCAGGATTGGGAAAACTCACAGGCCTTCTGTGCGCTCCAGATCTTCCTTAAAATACTTAAAAAAAAAAAGAGTCTTGTGGCACCTTAAAGACAAAGAGATCTATGTAGCATATGCATTCATGGACTCAAGGCCCACTTCATCAGATTCTAGCCCACAAAAATGTATGCTATTACAATAAAACTAGGTATGGGAATAAGCAAAATTTATGTTTGCTTATACTCTGCCACTATGGTTCAAAAAGTATAAATAAAAGTAGACCCTCTATGTGTAGAGAAGGATCATGAGAAGTAATAGTCCTACGTTATTCTGTGCTGGTCAGACCACATCTGGAGTACGGTGTCCAATTCTGGGCACCACATTTTAAGAAGGGAGTTGACAAATTGGGAACACAGCAAGCTGCCTTATACTGAGTCAGACCCAGTGGCCCATCTAGCTCAGTACTGTCTACACTGACTGGCAGTGGCTTTCCAGGATTTCAGGCAGGGGATGTTCCCAGCCCTGCCTGGAGAAGCCAGGGATTGAACCTGGGACCTTCTGCATGCAAGGCTCTGCCACTAAGCTATGTCTGTTCCTGAATTGATAGCCAAAGGATGGTGAAGGGTCTGGAAACCAAGTTGCATGAGGAATGGTAAAAAGGGCTGGGTATGTTGTGTCTATATAAGAGAGGTTTTGGGAAAGGCATGATGGCTGTCTTCTTCAAATATCTGAAGGGCTCTCCTGCTGAAGATGGAGCAGGCGTGTGTTCTGCGGCTTGCTCTAGCGGCCAGAACCAGAAACAATGGGTGGAAATTGCCAGGAAGCAGATTTCGGCTAAACATTATGAAAAACCCTCATGGTAAGAGATGCTTGACAGTAGAACAGACTGCCTCAGGGGATGTTGGGGTCGCCTTTGTTGGAGGCATTTAAGCAGAGGCTGGACTGGCCACCCTACCAGGGGATGTTGTACTTGCACCCTGCGTTGCACATCTTGTACTGAGCAGATGATTGGACTAGATAACCGCTAACATCCCACCCAATTCTATGATTCTAGGAATACCAAATGCTGAGGACAGGAAATTAGGGCATGGCCTCCTCTTTATGCTTACTTGCAGAAAGAGGGTTAAAAATAGAATGCTGGGATAGATGGGAGCTTCTTCCCATCTAGCAAGGCAACTCTTATGCTCATATGGGATGTTCTTATGAAGGCAAAGGAAAGGGGCCTTGCTATCTTTTCCTGGCAATCAAATGCAAAGATACTCACTGCCACTGTAATATCACAACAATGATACTTCCCTTAAGATAGGGGTGAGGAACATTTTTTCAGTTCAGTCGCCACATTTCCTCCTGGGCAGCCTTCCAGAGGTCACTTTCCAGTGGCCAGCTGGCCTGGGTCAGAAGCAAAAGTGGATTTTACCTTTCTACATTGTAATCTGTAGTTTTCACATAACATTAGCCAGTCGCACAAAAAAGTTTTCAAAATGGGGAAAAATGTATGGTCATAGGAAGCTAGTTTCTACCAGGGATGAGGGAGATATTCAGTTCAGTCCACATCTAAAGGCAAATCTACTGAAGCCTCACATTCTGAAACACTAAGCAAATGGAAACACAGCCTTCCTTCAAAATTTGCAGTTCTCCAAATACTGTGATGCCACTCTCCAGCCAAGTAACATGTACAAAAATGCATATACCAGGCTAAAGTGTGCATAAAAATGCATGTATTCTTGAAAATAACATACAAACATGGATTATATTAGGGAAAATTGCTTTGCAAAAATATGTATAGTATGAGAAATTCAGAGTAAAATGCTGACAAAGATAAATAAATATCACACACTAATGTGATAATGTGGAGTACTGAACTTAAGACAGAAAAAATGAGGAACTGGGAGAAAATGAAATTGACAGGCCCACCCATCCCTGGTTTCTACACATGCATTCACACACACCCTTTGTCCTCCATCCAAACAAGTGAGAGGCATGATCAGAGTTCAAAGAGGCATGCCAGCCAGGCAAAAACCATCAAGGAGGATACAAAGCAAGGCTGGTAAGGGATGTAGCTTGGGAAGGGTATGTGTGGCTGGGGAGGTGCTATGGCCTAAAGGGTCCCAAGGGCCAAAGAGAGAGGCCTTGAGGGCCACATTTGGCCCCCAGGCCTGAAGCTCCCCATCCCTGCCTTAAGAATTACTGTTGTCCATTGGATGCCACTCTCTTCCTGACATAGCCATTCCCTCAAAGGGGAAAAAGCAGCATCCTTCTAAGAACATAAGAACATAAGAAGGGCCTGCTGGATCAGGCCAGTGGCCCATCTAGTCCAGCATCCTGTTCTCACAGTGGCCAACCAGGTGCCTGGGGGAAGCCCGCAAGCAGGACCTGCGTTCCCACTCTGGCAAATGGGAATAATTTTGGTAAACTACAAGAAGGAGCAAAGGCAATATTTGGATAATAAAAGCAACTGTACAAACCCACGGCTGTATCGTGTTATTCTTCCACCTTTGCAGTATCAGAAACTATTTTAATCGGCACAGCTGACTTAGGCACCCAGAGCTGCGCAAAGATCTTAAAAGGGATGCATTCTCTCTTTCTGTTCCATAGTCTTGGAATAAAGTACCATAATTATAGGGGAAAGTTAGCTACCTATTAGTGCCAGGGAAAGGTGTGAAAGAGACAAGGGACAGCTAAGTACAGCACTAACACAAGAGGGGAGAGAGGAGAGAGAGAGAGAGCTTTTCACAACAATTCTTACCAAAAAGAGTGCCCAACCCAGACCTTTAGGAAAAGCTTGGTTAATAAATAATTTGACATCAAATGGGCATAATGGAATGGAACCTATTGTCTCAGGACTCTGGAAAGGAACTGGAGATTTCATGGGTGGAATTTAGAAATTTCTCATTAGTTTTTGTTGCACCTGAACATCTATCCCAGAATTAATCCTGCTGCCCTGTAATTCTTCCTGGACAGTTGATGATGATGATGATGATGATGATGAGCATTTATTGCCCACTCTTTACCCAGAGGTCCTAGGGCAGGTTACAACAACCTGATGACAAAAAATAAAAATTATGGCATCTGGTTTCGGGTGCATCCGGATGTCATTGATTCATGATGTCAGCAATGACTGTGGTATAAATGTGTTGTTGTTGTGTCACTGGAATATCATAAGGTGATTCACTGCAGCTTTGCCACATGGTAAACGTGATGCTCAAAAGCAGTCGGCAGAATGTAATGAGCTGAAGGCCCAATGAAGCTAAATGCTGCAGCTAACTGGCAACCCAACTGCAAAGATAAGGCTAGAGTCTGGTCCCCTAGTCCCCTTGCCTTAAATCCAGCCACACTACTGCCAGAGAATAAAAAACAAAGCCAATGGGAGGAGGAAGGTCATGCTTACAGCCTTGCCCTTTTGTGCTTTCAGCTCAGATAAACAAAAATGCATGCAGTGGAATGGAGGGAAAAAAGAGTAAAGTGAATGAAAGGTCAGGATGTTCTGCTGACCTTTATATCTTTTAAAATTGCTTTTTAAAAATGTGTTTTTAAATTTGTTTTTAAAGTTTTTAATTGTTGTTTACGCCCAGAGAGCTTCGGCTATGGAGCGGTATACAAATGCAATAAACAAACAAACAAATAACTGTGTGCTTTGGTTCTTGGTGGTTAGATAGCATCTTTTCCCTTCAGTTCAGTAGAATTATTACTCATTCCGCCACCTTCTCAGTCCATTTATTTTCTCATCCAGCTTTACTAGAAATACCCATAAAAGTTCACATATGTTCGATGGATTTATAAGGAAAAGAGATTTTTATACATGGCATTATATTAGCCAATATTTTTTATGGAAAACTTGCTGACACAAGCATTTTTTTTTTTTGGTGGGTTAGAAAGCTGTTATAACTTGGACCAATTGCTCCAGAAATAAGCGTCTTGCTTTGTTCTCTCATAAAACTTTCTCTTGTTCATCTGATTCCTTTTTCAGTTCTGTATCATCAAAACCACTAGGTCATGAGACTACATTTTGTGAAGTGCTTTGAACACTGCACTTAATGCTAAGCAGAAATGCTTATGTCCCATTTTGCAACAGTCTCTTGTGTTGTGTTTGCCGAGAAGAAGAGGCTTGTTAGAAATGCTCTTGAGAAAGGGGGATTTTATTAGTTTTTTCTTTTCAAACTTTATACCCCTGCCTACTAGCTCCAAAAGGGCTGTCAAGGTGGTTACAGTACAATTTAAATAAAGAGTTTAGATATATGCACAGCAAAATTTAAACAATTTGAAAACAACATTGCAAAGACCTGAGGAAAAAACTACAGCAGCTTTCCTCAACCTGGTGCCCTCCAGATTTAGGGAGAGGCATGGGGGGAGAAGGATCACCAAAAATGGCTTTCTTTCTTGTTCCACTGATGGAAACCTTACCATTAACTGAGCAATACCACTCATGCAACCTTTGAATCTTGGATCTAGGAGTATGCCAGCTCTTTAATGGGCTGTAATACCAAGGGTATAGTCACCCAGGATCTTGGGGGTCTTAGACCCTTTTTTTGGGGGAGCAGGATCCCCCTGTCTCCAGCATCCTATGAGCCAATCGGAGTGAAAGGAAGTGAGTTGGCCACTGAGAAGACTGTTTTCAGTAGTTAACACTCTCCTCTTTTATGTTGATTGACTCCTACGGTCTTCTCTTGTTGTGGGAGAAAGCATTAACAAGGATCTCATTCTCAGCCCAGCAGCGAAAAAGGGGGCCGAGGGGGCATTGCTGTGACTATCATGAAGGGACCCTGCACTTCTGAATTTTCCACTATACTACTGTGTAACACTTATTCAAAACTACTACTTAAAAAAAATCAGCCATCATTCTGAATGAAAAAAATGTTGCACATTGTTTCAGTGTTTCCTCCAAATTTACAATTTTCCCACTAGAAAAAATGGGGAAATTATGCAAACAAAACAAATACAATATTCCCCACCTGTTTTTTTCCCTACACACACACTTTGCCTGGACTGCCACATCTCTAGGGTAGAGACACACTTACTGTTCTGTTGGTTCCAGTGTGTCTCCATCTCTCTTTTCTGAAAAAGGGGGCACACAACACTAATCAAACCCTGCTCCTTTTTACAGTAAAAGCTGGTGGGATCAGCATGAGTATGGGGGTTTTTTTTAAGAAAAATCAGCTTCAAACTTATTTCACAACCGATTGGCAAATCAACCCGTTGTCCGTCCAGGTGTGGCCAATGGAAATGCTTTGTTGTAGACGACTAGTGTGCTCACAGCCAAGCTCTGTCCCTTTGTTGCTAGTCCACTGCCTTGAGCCTTTCCTAGCTATCAGACTTAAGAGCTGCAACTCTGTGACATCATAAGGCCCCTTGCAACATTAGTGTCAATGAGGTTCAGACATTGGGATGCTGGGGACATGAACAGCTTTAGCACCATCTCCACACACAGCCCACAGCCAGCCAGCCATGCTGCACAGCCTGACCACATCCTTGTGGCTGAATTTAGCATGGAGGAGTGGATATGAGGATGCTCATAGGAGGAGAGGGCAGAGCAGGAATACAGAAAGTAAGATTGAAAGAGGGAAGCAGGGGGCAGAGAAGCGGCTTCAGGGGGAATACAGTAAGATGTATGGGGGAAGAAAGAAGCAAGAGGGCGCAAGACACAGAGGTGCAAAGAGAGCATCTTATGAGCATGCAAAGAGAGAGGGAGTGATAATGAGAGGTTCAGATTCATGGGTTCAAAGAGAGTTGTGGCATGCAGAACTAGACTTAGAGAAGGGCATGCCGAGTGTGCCAAGAGATGCCTGGAAGAAAATGGTTAAAAATGTGGGCAAACTGTTGCTCCATGGTTAAAGCGGCAGTGCAGCACTTGAGTCACTACAAATGGAAAAGTGGGCCTTGGAATGATTTGTGTTGTACATGCCAGGTTTACAGTCACATCACAGGCCAATTATGCAGAAAGCAATTTAAGCTTTATCTGGGGAGATGCCCTTTCTCCCATTTCTTGACGCCAACAGCCTGATTCTAAGCAGCTGTTTCCAACTTTTTTTGTGAGTGGAGGTAGGTAGGAAAAGGAGTTTAGAACCATGCTTGAAATGTTTACCCAATCAAGCATTGTCCAGCCATTCAGAAACATTTCAACAGAATGTGTTGGATCAGTCTGAGCAGTAACTTGCCAGTTTCCAGTGGATATACTGTCCATGAGCATTTCATCCAGATTTTTAAATATTTTCTCCCTTCAGTTTCTATCTTGAATGCTTGCCTTATGCCTCTCTGCAAATAGTGCATCTGGCAACTGATATTGTGCTTCTGATACATTTCTTCGTGTTATTATCATACAGGATCCAATATCCCAGGCTTTGTAATCCAGAGAAACGGCAGAGTATTAGACTCCATTCTTCCTCATACTGGAGGTATTGTCAGAATCAACTGGTATTTGAATGGGGGGGGAATGGATGTGCAAAGAAAAAACTGGTTTACTTTTCTCATTCATTCTGATATTTAGTTTTTTTATTTTCCATTCATTTAGGGGTTCATTTGGTCTCCCCCTTCCTCGTTAATTTCAATGGGAGACTCAACCAATCTTCTGCTGCCTGTAACTTTGTTGTTTTCCACTGAAACAGCATGAAATCTACAAGCATCTTATTACCATGCCTGCCATCAAATGTGCCAGATTTCAGACGGCTGGATAAAGTATCCCCATTTTTCAAGCTACTGTGAAAAGCCTAATTGCTGTCTAAACTAAACAGAAACAAATGCACACTCCTGCTGGGATGGAGGAAGGCCTCTTTGGTGCTTTGCTGGTGCTCCTGGTGGTGGGCTCATTACAGAACGGAATTGGATAGTGTTGCTCTCCTAGCAGATGCCTATAGAAAACCCACAAGCAGGACAGGAGCACAACAGTGGTCTCCCCACTTGTGCTCTCCAGCAAATGGTATTTGAAGGCCAGGGCTGGATCTACTCTTCTGCCTCAAGAGTAGTGGAAGATGCTACCTACCACATTAGTTTTGCCACTAGCAGTGCTGAAGTAAAGATTCATCTGCCAGCTCAGTCTGCACATGGAATGGGGAGCAGGCAGCATCTTGTCCTTCACCCTCGGCAGTCAAATGTCTTGGGCTGGCCCAGTCAGAGGCACACTGGAGGTAGTACACAGCCATCAGAGTGCATGGCCTTAACCTCTTGTCTTCAAAACAATGGCTCTATATTAGTGCAGTAGGACAGACTTTATGGGGCTGTATACAATGTCAGTTGAAATGGCTAACTTAGGTCTATTCGTTTCAATAGGTCTACTCTAAGTGAAAGTTAGCTGGATACAACCCATGCTCTCCAAAACACATAGAGCCCTAATATTTCCATTGTGATAACTTGAGCCTCAGTGCTGATGCCTGAAGGAAATGGGGATTGTTTTGGATTGCTTTTTCTGATCCTCATGACCTCATCGGCGCTTCATTCATTGAAGGAAGTCCATTCTCTAAATTTCCAGCTTTCACTGAAATCTTTTTAAAAGTAATTTTCTAGCCTTTTTTTTTAACCTACAGAGATGTAAGAAACAGCATGGAGGCAGTGTGCCACACCAATGGAGGCTGAGGGCTCTGAAGTCAGTGGGACAGTGAAACCGCTCTGTATTTTAGTCTGAGCTTTCGAGGAGCTGTCCAAGGTGCTGCCTTGGAACAGCTCCTTGAACGCTCAGACTAAAACCTGGAGCGGATTCACTGCCCCACTGACATTGGAGGCACCAGCCTCCACTGTTCTATACACAGCAGTAGCTTTGGTGTGGGCACCAGAGATATGGAACTGCCCTTCCAACATTGCCATCACTGCAGTTACCTGGATGTGGTTTGGATAGGGCAGGGTGGTGGCAAGCATGGGGCTGTGCAGATATACCAGCAAGAGCACCAGTTTGACTCTACTGCCCTCACCGCTACCCTGTCCCACCCCACTGAGGTAACCAGCAGTCCCCTTAGTGTTGGGAGTGTTGCCCCATCACACTGGCTTCTCCTTCCACAGGGGCAGCATCTTTAGTAAGAAGCAAACCTGCTCATACCGTCCAGCGGGCTTTAAAATTTCAAAGACATTGGGGTGACTGACAAGCACTAGATCAGGCATGGGGAATCTGCTGTGAGACTAATGCTCCTTTAGTGTGGTGTAGTAGTTAGAGTGTTGGACTAGGAGCTGGGAGACCAAGGTTCGAACCCCCACTCAGCCATGAAGCCTGCTGGATGCCCTTGGGCCAGTCACAGTCTTTCAGCCTAACCTACCTCACAGGGTTGTTGTGAATATAAAATGGAGAGAGTGGAGAACCATGTCTGCCACCTTGAGCTCCTTGGAGGAAAAGTGGGATATAAATGTCCTAATAATTAAGAGCTGGGCTGGAGGGAACAAGGAGTGAAGGGGTGTTGCCAGCTTCAGGGAGTGGAACAGCAGAAGCTGTAAGATTGGTCATGATTGGGGTCTCTTGGGCTTCTACTGGGAGGAACGGTGGGATAGAAATCAAATAAATAAATAAATACATTTGTTGTTGACTTGGAACAATTTCTAGCTTTGTTCCGTAATGCAAGGAACAACATGCCTGTGGCCCTCCAAGCTCCAGATGTTTCTGGACTGCAACCCCAGTCACCCCCCTGACCACTGGCTGTGCTGGCTGGGACTGGTGGGAGTTGCAGTCCAGATACATCTGGAGGGCCACAGGTCTCCCATCATTGCACTAGGCATGTCTTTCCAATTTTTCAAAAACGACTTTGCATTTGATTGCTATTTAACACTGCCTCTGACGCTGGGGGTCAGTGGCCTGCATTTAGATTCTGCATCGATCCCTCTCCTGTTCCTGAACACACACACGCACACACATAAACACACCGGTGCACCCTTCAGTCCCCTAACCATGAATTTTCTGGCATTGGGCTTGTGCCGTTTTGAAATCCATCCATGCTCCAGCTCCTGAACCAGAACTTTTATGCTGGCAACCACAACGTCTGATATTTCCAGCTAGAAGCCGCAAACCTTAGTAACTCGCTCTGTCCTAACATGAACTGTTACAGCACTGTGGAGTTCGCTTCTTGATTATTTTTACTGCTCCATCCATTCTCTAGTCTCTCCCCTTCCCTCTCTGATGCTTTTAGCAGCAGTAGCAGCACAAGCAATTGCCATGACGTTGCTTTGAGAGCTCAGGCCACATGCCTTCCAATGTTTCTTGCCTCATTCCTTGGATACATCTTAGGAGACGAGAATAAAGGGCCTTAAAGGGCCCAGTTCAGTGTATAGATGCTCTGCGCTTTCCTGCAAATGAGTACCTGTCACTAATAATTGACAGCAGATCTGGACTTCTGAACACAGTTTTGGCAGAGAGGAAATAAAGATAGGTATCATATATGTATGGGGAAAGAATGCTTTCCTGTCAAAGTTTGCTAGGAAACCAACAAAATGTCAGAATCAATAGGCTATTTCTAGGAAGGGAGAGCACAGATGATGATACTGGCTCAGGGCAGTATTGATCCATTAGATTGGTGGAGACAGCTAGCGATTATAGCTGCTGCAGCATCCCATTCCCAGAAAGACAGAATGAGAAAATGGACCTTGATTGACTGTGGATGCAAGCCCCAGGGGGTGATTTTGCAAATAAAGGCCCCATCACCACTGTCAGTTAAAGGGCTCAGATCTTTAGCATCTAATACACTTTTGAGATGCTTTCAAAAATAATTTTATTCAAAGGACTTATATCCCACTCTTCAAAAACACTCCCAAAGCCGCTTAGTAGACTTTGTAAAACACCTTTATATAGTAATAAGATATAATGTATAAGTTTAAATATAAGTTTAAAACAGCTTACAAAACCTAAAATAGCAAGAGTATAAAACAGCATAAAAAACACTGGAGATAAAACTCACACCGAAAGGCCTGGGAAAATAAAGTCTTTGCTTTTGTTATCACTGGAAAGACAACATAGAAGGTGCCACTTAAGCCTCTTGGGGATGCCATCACTGAAAAGGCCTGACCTCTGCTTGCCACCTACCACGTCCAAGAAGGTGATCTCAGTGGATTCACATGGAGTTAGGTAATTTCCTAGCAGGGGTGTAGTCATCCAGAGTTATTGGGGGCCATAGTCCCCTTACTTTGGGGGGGCAGAGTCGCAGCAAGGTCCCTATATACGAGCCAATCAACATGAAAGGGGAGTGTGTTAGCTACTGAGAAGAGTCCTTGTCCTTTTGTGCTGATTAGAGCCAATCAGAGTGAAAGGAGGTGAGTCAGCCACAGAGAAGAGTCTTCTGAGTAGCTAACACACAGCCTCCCCTTTCATGCTGATTGTCTCCTAGGGACATCTGCAGTAATGGAGTGTGGACTCAGAGATGACACAGAGAGCAAGAGAGATGAGGGAAAGTGGAAGAAGTGGCATCCCTGTATGGAGGCATGGTGTGATTGTCACAAAGGGACCCTGTAATTCTAAATTTGCCACCACACTACTGGAGATAGGTAATTCCCTAAGTGCCCTGACACCAAGATGTATAGCAGGGACTGTGGCCTTCCAGATGTTGTTGGAATCCAACCCCTATCAGCCCCAACCAGTTTGGCCAATGATCAGGGACAATGGATTTATTCTCCAGCAACATAGAATCATAGGATAGTAGAGTTGGAAGGGGCCTACAAGGCCTTCAAGTCCAATCTCCTGCTCAATGCAGGAATCAAAATCAAAGCATTCCAGACAGATGGCTGTCCAGCTGCCTCTTGAATGCCTGCAGGGTCAGAGAGCCCACTACCTCTCCAGGTAATTGGTTCCATTGTCGTATGGCTCTAACAGTTAGGAAGTTTGTCCTAATGTCCAGTCGAAATCTGGCTTCCTGCAACTTGAGCCCATTATTCCGTGTCCTGCACTCTGGGACAATCGAGAAGAGATCCCGGCCCTCCTCTGTGTGGCAACCTTTCATGTACTTGAAGAGTGCTATTATATCTCCCCTCAGTCTTCTCTTCTACAGGCTAAACATGCCCAGTTCTTTCAGTCTCTCTTCGGTGGCGTGGGATCGGTTCCATCTTCTTCCTTCTGATGAAGTGGACAAGGTGCTTTCAACTCTAAGGCCGACCACCTGCTTACTGGATCCTTGCCCTTCGTGGCTCATTATGAGCTGCAAAGATCGACTGGGAGAGAGGATCAAGCTGATGGTAAACGCATCGCTTGAAGAGGGAATAATGCCATCAGTGCTCAAGGAAGCGATAATAAAACCAATCTTAAAAAAGCCCTCTTTGAACCCTCAAGATTTGAACAACTTTCGCCCAGTCTCAAATGTGCCATTCTTAGGCAAGGCAGTTGAGCGGGTGGTGGCTAAACAGTTGCAAGCACACTTGGAAGAAGCGGATTATCTGGATCCATTTCAGTCAGGCTTCAGACCGGGACATGGGACTGAAACAGCCTTGGTCGCCTTGGTAGATGATATGAGAAGGGCGTGGGATAGAGGCGAAGGCACCTTCCTTGTCCTCCTCGATCTCTCAGCGGCTTTTGATACCGTTGACCACGCTATCCTCTTGGACCGCCTGCAGAGGTTAGGTATTGGGGGCACTGTATTGCAGTGGTTCCATTCCTTCCTCTCTGGGAGATACCAAAGAGTAGCATTGGAGGAGGAGGTTTCAGATCCCTGGCCCCTCACTTGTGGGGTGCCACAGGGTTCTATCCTTTCTCCAATGCTCTTTAACATCTATATAAATCTGCTGGGAGAAATCATCAGGAGATTTGGGCTGCAATGTCATCAGTATGCGGATGACATGCAGCTCTATCTCTCATTTAAATCTTCACCAAGGTTGGCTGTGGAAACCCTGTCCAAGTGTCTGGCGTCGGTGAGTGGCTGGATGGGAAGGAATAAGCTGAAGCTGAATCCTGACAAAACCGAGGTGCTGTTTGTGGGAGACAAGCGAAGGTTGGGAGACATAGACCTGGTGCTTAACGGGGTACGACTGCCCTTGAAAGACCAGGTCCGTAGCCTGGGGGTCATTCTTGACTCCCAGCTGTCTATGGAGGCTCAAGTTTCAGCTGTAACCCGGTCAGCTCTGTATCAACTCCATCTGATATGGAGGCTACGCCCCTACCTTCCCAATCATCTGCTCCCACCGGTGGTACATGCCCTGATCACCACTCGCCTAGACTACTGTAATGCGCTCTATGTGGGGTTACCCTTGAAAACGGTTCGGAAGTTACAATTGGTACAGAATGCAGTGGCGCGTCTGATTGCAGGCAGCCGCCGTAGAGATCACATCACTCCTGTGTTGAAGGAGTTACATTGGTTACCGGTTGTGTACCGAACCCAATTCAAGGTGTTGGTTTTAACCTTTAAAACCCTATACGGTTGTGGCCCAGCCTATCTGAAGGAGCGCCTCCAGCATCGACAGGGATGCCGCTCAACAAGATCAACCTCAGAGGGCCTTCTCTGGATCCCACCAGTCAAGACAGCTAGGCTGGTGAGGACTCGAGAGAGGGCCTTCTCAATAGTGGCCCCCGCCCTTTGGAACTCTCTCCCTAGTGACCTACGCCATGCCCCGTCTTATAACTGTGTGTTTGGTTTCTTTTTCCTAGGTGTAGAACTTTGCATTTATCCCGGTTGAATTTCATTCTTTATTTTTCAGCCCAATGCTCCAGCCTATCAAGGTCCCTTTGGATTTTGTTTCTGTCTTCCATGGTATTAGCTGTCCCCCCGATTTTGTATCATCTGCAAATCTGATAAGCACGCTCTGTACCTCCTCATCCAAGTTGTTAATAAAAATGTTGAAGAGCACTGGGCCCTGGACTGAGTCCTCTGGAGAACATCTGGAGAAGGCTCATCCCTGCTGTAAAGGAAAGCACCAACACTTTGAACTGGACCTTCAAACGGACCAGGAAGTTGGTGCAGTTATTAAAGCAGAGAAGAAATATGTCTCCAACACCCAGTCCCAGTTAGCAATCTTGCAGCTGTATTCTGAACTAATGGTGGTTTTTGAATCATAATCAAAGGCAGCCACATGTATAATGCATTAAAATAATCAAACCTGGAGGTTATAATAAATAATAAATAACACATTCTGATGATGATCTGTAAGTCTTATTAAATAAAGGAGATGTTTATATGTCAGTCTAGAGCTGGAAGAATCCCAGGTGCTGGGTATAACTCCTAAAACATTGATACTCTTGATGAGTAATTCCAACATTTTCTCAAATATTTAAGCATATGGCCTGGTGCTTAAAAAATTAAATACTAGAGATTTGATCACATTTCTCAACTAAGTGGCAGTGTCCTCATGCACAAGAGCAGACTTTCAATGGCACAAATGCCACTGTTACCCAGTGGGGCCATAGCTCAGTGGCAGAGCATCTGCCTTGCATGCCGAAGGTTCCCAGGTTCAGTCCCTGGGACTGGGAGAGAAGAACCCTGTCTGAAATCCCAGAGAGCTGCTGGCGGTCAGTGTAGACTATACTGAGCTAGACCAAGAGTCTAACTCAGTATAAGGCAGCTTCTTATGTTACTATGTTCAGAAATTAAAGTTATCATTTTTAAAGGTAGCAAAGCAAAATAGCAAAGATAACCAGATCCTTATCAGGTTAAGGCAATACTATTTCAAAGGGGAACCTTTGGCCTTCCAGATGTTGCTGAACTGTAGCTCCCATCATCCCTGGCCATTGGCCATGCTTGCTAGGACTTACTTGTTAGGACTTGCTAGCAACATCTAGAGGGCCAAAGGTTCTCCACACCTGTACTATTTGCTCTGTCCAAATTGAAGACCTGGCTAATAAGATGGTCTTCTCTAGCCTCTTTTAAGAGCTTAGATAGCCTTTCCCAACCTGATGCCTTCTTACAATTCCCATTAGTCCCAGTCAGTGCGGTCATGCTGACTGAGGTTGATCGGAAATGGAGAACAAAACATCTGGAAGGCACCAGGTTGAGGAAGGCTGGAAAAATAATGTAAATAATAATGTACACAATAATATAACAATAATGTAATAATAATAACAGGGGACACTTTGCATGGTGTGTTTTAAAGCACCTGAAGCAAGGGATGGCCTACATTAAGAATAATTTCAAGAGCATCATATTTCCCTAAATTTGTGTAAATATATTTAATGGAAACAGTGATTTAGCTCACTTGTCTGTTTCCCCCCCAATTCGTACCTTGCTATAATAGAATTTCAGTTTTGACAGCCATGCATTCTGTGCATAGAATGATGCACATTTTGCAGGGTCTGTTTTGAATTTGGATAGTCTGTATTTAAAGTGTAGAGAAACTGCCATCTGGTTTTATGTATGGCCATATATATATACACACAAACCATAATCCATAAGAAATGCAGATGTTCTCTGATTTGCAAGCTCTGGTGCTTTGTCTCAGCCTGGGAACCCTATCTTGTGGGCCAGTCAACATTACTGTGAGAAGTGTAACTTTTCTATTTCTCAGTTCTTTGTGCTTTTAAACATTAACAGTGCAATTGTCTGCACTTGCTGCCAGTCCATTTCAGACCCCAATTCAAAGTGCTATTTAACCATTTAAGCTCTAAATGGCTTGGGACCAGATTATTGAAAGATTACTTCCTTTTATGCTTTCCTACCGAAACCCTAGGAAGTTCTCAAATGTGGTATGTTGGGTGGCTACCAGAGAAAGGACCATTTTGACAGTAGCGCTGCAGATTCAGGATGCTGTTGTGCTCACTTGGCACCTATGTGATCGTGTTTGGGGCACCAATGAAGACTTTTTTATTTTCGCAGGTGTTTTAAGATCATGTTAAAGATCTTCAGTATTTTTAACTTTACTGTGCTAATGTATGTTTTGCTCTTGCTAGCCTAGTTTATTTATTTACTACAGGTGCAATCCTAACCTCTGGCTGGCAGTGGCAGGGCTTGATGGAGCGGCACACAGCTAGCACTGCATATGTACCCCTGGCATTTGCACTGGTCAGGGGAGAAGATGGGGGCAGGGAAAAATGCCCCTTTGCTGTGTCAGGCTGGTGCGGCGAAGAGACCTAGATCAGGTTGGTTGCCATTGTGTGTTAGTAGCAGGGTCCACACAGAATCCAGTGTATCCAGTGCCAGCTCAGCCCCACCCCATCCCATCCCCCAAAACACCCTATATTGGGGGGGTATCAGCTGACTATCCCCTGGCAGAAGCTAGCAGAGGGGCACCTTTGCTCCATCGGTCCCTCCTTCATCATGGTGGATTGGGGTTTTGGACTGCTCTGACAATTTTGTATTGTGGTTGGCTTTACTCTCTGCTTAATTTTTAGAGCACTTGTCAATTGTTTTGTTAGTTTTTCACTTTTATTTTTAACAACACAGAAGACATTATCTATTGGGCAATACATGAATGATGTGACTACTTGGAAGTAAGTCCCATCTGTTCAAGGAGATTTACTCCTTGTAAGTATGTTCAGGATTACAGCTTTAATTTCTGTTTTATTTGATCTCCCACTTCAGTGTTTTATTGAGGACATATTAGGTCTTTGAGCAGATGAAATTAATTATATTGTGGAATAATATGTCCATGAAAAGCAAAAAGGTCTGTACAGTTTATTGTATTGTATTTTTTTACTGGTTGAATGGAGGCACCAGATAATCCTGAATTTGGCATCGCTGCTGCCATCAGCCTTGTTGGATAAAATCCCTTTCTGCATGGTTAGCTGATGAATGAAAAGGACTCTCTCATCTCTCTTGCTTGTGGTGTGAACTTGTCCGCCTCGGATTCTACTTGAATAGGTTAAAAGAATCCATATTCACCACATGATGCCTACAGACCCCAGTCACAAAAGGGGAGTATTGAATGAGAGCCAATGAGAGCCCAAATGAGTGGTGGGGGAAAAGAAACACTCTTGCTTTGGAATTCTTTAAGGTCTTCCGCTTCAGCAAAGGACCAATGTACATTTCAGTGCTTACTGCAGTCGAGGCAATTAGGACATGGAATAACCTGCTAATCAGCTGCATTGTCACACAATGTCTTTGATAACCTTGTACAATTTTCTTTTCATCCAACAGAGGTGAAGTCAGCATTCCAAGGGATTTGTTTTTCCACCTTACAGTGGGGGAAAGCCTTAGTCACTTTCCCACAGCTGCACAATGAGTCAGAAGCACCGTTTGTACTAGCAGAGAGATGTGACAGGCACATGGATGACCCAATCCAACTAAGGAGATATGTGCAGCGCAGATCACAAAGTGCATTCTGCTACATGCATGATATTTGGCTGCATCAAGAACAGCCGGGGCAAAATGGATACACATCTCAGTGTGGATGTCATCTAACTAGTACTACAAATTTACTACTAGTGCTCTAAAATTAGATAATTTTAGACTCTGGACTTAATGATTTTAGAGGGGACCCTTTCTTTAGATATTAATGTGCATTACTATGAAATTTAGCAAGCCGACCCTGTTGCAATTGGGGCCTTTCTGCTTATTCTGTGAGTGGGGCCCTGTTTTGACGGCACCACTGACCATTTATGTGGGACCAAACCTAGTGTTAGCAACTGTTTAGGCAATCTTAAGAAAACATGGCATCTAGAGAGTGTCGCTCAGTATGGAGGTGATGATGATTATCACTGATCTGTAATGCTGTGGATGGGGACAGAATCATTGTCTATATTTAGGATCTTTTTAACTTATTCTAGAATAATCAACCCTGAACGTATTTCAGCCTTTGATTGGTTTGCTCGAAAGGAGTCAAGATTGTCAGCAACCACAGTCAAAGTGGAGAGTTCTTTACTCACTGCTGTTTCTGTATAAGCTAGCAAAATGCACATCATTTTGCAAGGCACATTATATGCAGAGGGTGATATGCAGACTTGCATTTTACAAGAGGGCACCCACTGCAAGGGTGATGGGCATATTTTGCCCTCACTGCATGTATATCTCCAAGTGTGTCATTTTGTGTTTTCCTATAAGAGTGAATGATACCAGTTCACTGATAAAGAAGAAATATTGGTGCACCCTGGGACACCCATGGGTTGGAGGCTTCAGCTGTTGTCCTGTATACACTTATCTGGGAACAGATCTCATTGACTTCTGAGTACACATGTATAGTATTAGCTTTCTGCACGTGATGACCACAATCATTTGGGGCCTTGGTCTTCCACCCCAAAGTCCTGCTATGGCAGCATCACTGATAATGCTCTGCATTGCTTTTGATGGGATGCACATCCAAATGTGTATTCAGCTACACCTTCCCATCCAGATTTTGACACATCTAGTCGTGTGTGTGTGTGTGTAATAATGGGGAAAAATTGAATTCAGTTTGCATTTACAGTTGAATTTATCAGATTCATATTTTCCAAAACAATCTGAGAACCAAAAGACAGCCATCCTTTGAAATTCGCACTTACCCAGATTTTGTGATGCAGTTTTCCAAATAAGCAACGTTACCAAGAATTCAAATATTAAGGGAAAGTGTGCAAACAATTTGAATTTTAGTGAAAATAAAATACAAAAATGCATTATATTAGGAGACATTGCTTGCAAAAACATGTTCATTAGTCAAAACTGCATACAAAAATGTGTTAACTAGGAGAAATTCACACAAAAATGCTGAAAAATTTTCATGAGGATTTTTTTCTTTAATCACAAATTGCTGCAGAAACATGGAGAACTGGTTTTAAGACTGGAAAAAATGAGAAACAGAGAGAACCAAAGGACCAGTTCTTTCATCCCTACCCTGCACCCACCATTTAGGCATCTCTGAAGAGGCTTCTCTATAGGCATCTCTCCAAATGCTTTTTGCCCAGACAAACATTCCTTCTATTGGAGCTCAGGTAAAAGGAAAAGCACTTAGAGAAAGAAGCAGCTGAGAAAGGTAACTTTCTCATGCTTCTGCATTCCTCACACATATGCTCTTTTCCCTGTCAAAATCAGACTGCCCACCTTCTTCTTTTCACTTGATTGGGGCAATTCCATGCCTGAACACATCATGCTGCCAACATGCCATCTGTTTTGGCCCTTATTAGGATTGGATTTGTCACATATAAGTTCCTTGTGCTCCCATTATTCTGTGGAAGTTTTTTAGACACCATAAGGTCTAGAATCTTTGCTAGGGAATTGAAAAATAATTCGGACATGGACTGAGACCTGGGAGACAAGGGTTCAACTCCCCACTCAGCCCTGAAGCTTGCTGGGTGACCTTGAGTCAGTCACAGTCTCTCAGCCTAACCTACCTCACAGGGTTGTTAGGATAAAATGCAGAGGGAGGAGAACCATGTGTGCCACCTTGAGTTCCTTGGAGGAAAAGGTGGGATATAAATGTAATAATAATAAAAAATAAACAAATGAATAATAAAAAATAATATTGCAGAGGCTTGCAATGCTTGAATCAGCCTTTGCCAGCCTGGTGCCCTCCTGCTGTCTTTTGGATTACAACTCGTATCAGTTCTAGTTCTATTCCAAAACAGCTAGAGGGCACCAGACTGGCGAAAGCTGGCTTCAACAAACAAACACAGAGTGGAAATGAAAAGAAGCCAGCATGGGTGGGGCAGAAATGAAAAGTTCACAGGCCAATAAATACAGGAGGAAATGGACTGTGGGAAATGGACTATGAGATAGCTGAAGGGGTGGGGTGGGGTGGGGGAGAGAGAGGGCAAGGAAATCTGCACAGCAACACCCCAGAGAGACAAAGACGCTGCTTGTGTCTTCAGCCTCCAGCTGTAGCATCACAAGCTGCACAGAGCCAGTGAAGAAGACCAACTCATCATCTGCCTTCCTTCTTGGTCTTCCGCTGGGAATGGCTGTTCATGATGAATTGACCCCTGGACTCTTCTCTTGTGCTTCCTTTCCAGACGGGGTCTCTCTGGGAGGCTCAACCATCTGGCTGTTTGTTACAGCTGGAGCATCACTGGGAATTCAGTGATCTTGTTCTCTCTCCGTCTCTCTCTCCTGCATGGATCTCTGTATTTCATCTTCGGATGTTGACAGCATCACCCTTCTTCACCTTGGAACCTCTCTACCGACATTTCTTAAAGGAACATCCCCCTGCTCTTCTGCAATACACCTGACATTGTGATGTAGCTGTCTTCCATTCCTTGCAAATCATCTGGCATGATGTTCAGCTTTGGATGGACACAGCTGCACAATTGTTGTTGTTGTTGTTGTTGTTTATAGGTATATCCCATCGTTCGCCCAATAAGCTCAAAGGCAGCATACATGGTGGTTCTCTTCCCCCTCCCAGTTTATCCCTGCAGCAACCCTGTGAGTTAGGTTTGATTGGCAGATAATTGGCTCACCCAGTGGGCTTCATGGCTGAGTGGGGATTTTAACCTGGGTCTCCCCAGTCCTAGTCCAACTTCACCATTTTGGGAGACCCCTCGTAAGTCATATTGTTTCAGCTTTAGGGCAGGATTCTCCTCAAATTAAAGTACGAAAGCAGGACTGTAGGAATCTCAGATGTGCCTAAGAAAAGCTTGGTGATAAGAATAATTTCAAGGCTTCTAAGGGGAGCTCTGTCACTAGTTGGTCAATTGCTCTTTCTGCAGAGCCAGCATGGTGACTAGGACTTGAGAAATAAAGGTTTAAATCCCCACTCAGCTATGAAGCTGACTGGGCAACCATGGGCTAGTCACCTTCTCTCAGCCTAATCTACCTCACAGGGTTGTTGTGAGGGTAAAATGGTGAAAAGGAGAACAATGTATGCTTTCTAGCAGGCCTTAGAAGAAAAGTGGGGTGTAAATGTAATAAATAAATAAATGCCCACAGAAACCTGTTCAGTGCTGTTTTCACTTTGTTGAATGAATGGATGAATAAGATGCCCTAGCCCTCCAAATTCTGAGCCAAGAAAAGCTGTGCTTTGCCGCCTATATAAACTGTGTAAATGGGCATGATTTTTCTTTTTCTTTTTTAAAAAATTATTATTATTATTATACCCTGCATAATTGTTGCTTGCCTTTGTGAAGTTGGTTAGGTTAGTTAGTTTATTGAATTTGTAACCCCCTTCCCATAATGGAATGCCCCAAAGCAATTGATAATTTACAAGAACAAAATGCAGTGATACAGCACTAAACATATAATCAGAGTAAAAACATCAAATCATTGGTGCTGCCTAAATACCTGGGAAAACCAAACATCTTTGCCTGATGCTGAAACAATGACAAAGTTGGTACTAGGAGGGCCTCCCTGGGGAGAGCAATCCATAGATCAGGAGTTACCACAGAAAAGGCTCCTTTCTCTCATCACCACTCTCTGGAGCTGCCTGGGAGGTGGCATGCAGAGAAGGGTCTGAGATGACAATCTCAGGGTCTGGGTAGGTTCAAAGGGGGAAAGGCAAAGTCCAGAGCACTGAAACATTACACCCAACAGCTGGAAATTTAAGGCCTCTCCAGACTTGTGGGTTTTTTTTGAGGGTATATTCTGCAACATGTCATTGGTGCCATAACAGTGCATTAGTGGTGGATTTACAGTGAACTATCCACCCATCATTCCACTTTATTAACTGTTCTGTGATGTTTTTCCCCAGTGTTATTGCATTATTGCACCGCTTAGAGATTTTTGAAATATTGTGGTATATAAATGCTTCTAAATAAATAAGCCATAATGTTAAAATGTTGCCGTCTGGATGGGCACTCTTGTGCTATAGTGCAACAAAAGCAGGACAAAAGTTAAACTGGAACAGCAGGAAATTATGGGACATACACTGGTTGAGAACAAAGCAGTAAGTCCACCCCAAAACTTGTGAAGGTGCAAGCGTTATTGAAAACGAGATCATGTATAACTGTCCTGATACCACCATGAGAACAAATTGTCATGAATACACAATAAAAAAGTATGTCAGGAGAGGCCCTTACAGCACAATCCTATACATGCCTATTTAGACCTAAGTCTCATTGACAATGAGAATTACTGCCAGCTAATTGGGTATATGATTACAGCCTTAATCAGCCACACACACACACCCAGCAAGGTTTATTCTAAGCTTTGTTGCCTGCTGCACAAGCAGCCAGCACATTGCCTATCCCCAAACTAATCAAGTAATGAGTTCAATAATATACTATTAATATAAGGAAATGATTTTAAAGGAACCAATCTATGTCTTCATTTTCTAATTCTTTTTATTTTTACTCAT